>NC_046312.1:11830766-12141269 GCF_009819535.1 Lacerta agilis
TCTGACAAGCAGATGGGTGGCGAACGTTGCCTCCTTCTCTCAGCCCCTGCCCAGCTTGTCTCAGTCATGCTTTACACTTTTAGGAGCGAGCGTGTCTGCAAAGTGTTAGGGGACCACACACAAAATACCGAGCGGCTCCGATCCTTTGCAACGGCGGTTGACTTTGAGCATGGTTGCAAACTTGGAAAGGCGGCATACAAATAAAACGAGGAGGAGGGCGATTTCAAAAGCCTGCATTTCCTTTCTTATAGGGTTAGCTCCTTCAATGGAAGGCATTGAAGTCGGCTGAGGTCGCACATAAACTAACCCTTTTGCAGCACAAAAATGTAGTTTTCCTCAACTTGGAATCATTCGTGCTCATCTTCAACACACCTCTTTCATAGAATCATACAAGTTGGAAAGGTGCCTGAGGGTCTTCTAGTCCAACCCCCTATGATGCAGGAATGTCAACTAAATCACCCGTTCAATTTAGTTTGAATACAGATCCTGCCATCCACAGGGATGGATGCAGTTACTTGGTGCACATTTGAAAAACTTCTCTCTTATTAGGCTATCCATGCTTTTCCCTCCCTGCAAATGCCTCAGGTAAATGAAGAGGTGTGGATACACCTCCCTGTTGGTGGGAACATCTGTATCAGTGGTGGAGCTTCATGTTCTGGTGGGGGGGCGGAGGGCAGGTGGGGGCGGGGCTGGTGTGCGTCCTGAGGGCGTGGCGTGCATCCTGGGGGCATGGTGTGCATCCCGGGGGCGTGGTGTGTATCCTGGGGCATGGCATGTGTCCTGGGGGCATGGTGTGCGTCCTGGGGGCGTGATGTGCATCCCGGGGGCGTGGCGTGCATCCCGGGGGCGTGGCGTGCGTCCCGGGGGTGTGGCGCCCAGCGCAGGCGGGGGGCACCCGCGATAGCACCCCACTGGGATCATGCTGCCGGGGGCTTGTGCTCCCCCCGCTCTCCTTTTCCTCCACCAGTGATCCGTATCCGTTTTCATCTGTTTTCAAATGGTCACACTCCGGGGGTAAAGTGGAATCCATCTGCAACAAGCTTTTATTTTCATAGCGAAACCAGTTTCTCAAGCTTCCCATAAGCACCCAGGCTTGAAACTGATGTCAGCTTCTTCCAAACTCCCGCGATTGGAGGACTGCCTTCTTTGCTTTTATACTTAATTCTAGCAAGGCGCTTCACTTTTGCTGGCATGTTTGCTTCTGAATAAACACTTCGCTTTATATTGGTTGGCAAGGGTTTTGATCTCGCTTTTATTTGTTCATAATCCGGCTCTGGCAAAATATTAACTCGGGATCCAACTTAAATGCAGCTGTTGCTCCATGAAACTTCCTCGCTGGGAGCTGATTCCTTTCTGGTCTAATTGAAATGTCGAGGGCCATTGACACAATCGCTCCTAAGCAGAAATGGAAGTACTCCTGGATTCCAACCTGTCGCCAGAGTCTTGTGCCTTCATGGCTAGGAGTGCTTATGCCCATTTTAGGCTGGTTTGCCAGCTACAGCTAAACTGGGATAGCTGGGCCTCAGTTGCCCATGCTCTGGTCCTGT
The DNA here is from genome assembly GCF_009819535.1 of Lacerta agilis. Taxonomy (NCBI): domain Eukaryota; kingdom Metazoa; phylum Chordata; class Lepidosauria; order Squamata; family Lacertidae; genus Lacerta; species Lacerta agilis. The sequence continues at coordinate 11,832,314 of NC_046312.1, forward strand.
CTGGACTACTGTAATGCACTGTATGTGGGGCTGCCCTTGAAGATGGTCTGGATGTTCCAGCTACTGCAGGATGCAGCTGCTAGGTCAGTAAATGGGGCAGCCTAATGGGAAGGCATCCAACATGCTACTGAGGAAGAGCGGAGGACAAGTACAAGTAGATTCAGAGCTGATGAAGCGGCTGGGCCAAAGCCGAAAGGTGGCTCAGTTGCGGATATGCCTGGAAGCGAGAGGAAAGTCCAATGCTGTAAAGAAAGATGGAGGGCACAAGGAGAAGGGGACGACAGAGGACGGGATGGTTGGACAGTGTTCTCGAAGCTACCAACATGGATCTGACAAAACTGCGGGAGGCAGTGGAAGACAGGAGTGTCTGCCGTGCTCTGGTCCATGGGGTCATGAAGAGTCGGACATGACTAAACAACAACAACAATGGGATTAAAGTGTCAGTGGTCCTGGAAGTGCTGCATTGGCTGCTAGTGAGCTGCAGGGCACTAGCACACAAAGAAGAAGAAGAAGAAGAGTTTGGATTTGATATCCCGCTTTTCACTACCCGAAGGAGTCCCAAAGCGGCTAACAATCTCCTTTCCCTTCCTCCCCCACAACAAACACTCTGTGAGGTGAGTGGGGCTGAGAGACTTCAGAGAAGTGTGACTAGCCCAAGGTCACCCAGCAGCTGCATGTGGAGGAGTGGAGACGCGAACCCGGTTCCCCAGATAACGAGTCTACCGCTCTTAACCACTACACCACACTGGCTCTCAAAGCCCCAAACAGCTAGGGACCCAATTTCATAATGGAGCATCTCTTCCAACACTAGCCATATTTGACCATACAATAAGCAGGGGAGGTCCTGTCACTGCTGCTGGCGTCGGTTCAATTGCCGAACAGGTTGGATTCTGCACATGGAATGGAGGCGCACCAGCTCGTCCTTTGCCCCAACACCAGGAAGCAACATTCCTGGTTTTTGTTTATCTGGGGTAACTATAGCATTGTGCAAACTCATTATTCATACAACAAACCTTTCCAAGTGCTGCGTACTATTTAAAGCTGTATTGCGTTCCATGCCAGCTATGAGCATTTTTCCTTTCTCTCTCTCTCTCTCTCTCTCTCTCTCTCTCTCTCTCGTCGCATTTGTAGCAGAAGATCTCATAGGGTGAGTCAACTTTCTTGGGCTGCATTGCTTTCTGTCTTGCGCACTCACAGACCACACCTCAGGTCCATTGAAATTCTTGGCATGAACCTTGGCTGCTGCTGCCCTGCAGATCCTTGCGGAGTCTCTCCTAGAACACCACGTCTATATTGTGGCAAATAATTCTTTCTCTAATGGTCAGGACCTTATCGGAGGCTGGGTCTGTAGGTATCTTGGTCCTAGCCTTCTCAGGGCAGAGGGAGCACATCTGGTGCAGACCAGATGTTGTTGGACTCCAGCTCCCATGTGACCCAGCCAACATGGCTAGTGGTCTGAGATGATGGGAGTCAGAATACAACATCTGGAGGAACACACACTACCTTCCCCATCTCGATTTAGGACTTCAAATAGTCCTTCTATCATCCCTATAAGGTATCGTGGTAGCAGTACAGTAATCTCATGATATGTGTGGTGCTTTCAAAGGGAGGTTGAACATTTCCGGTTTAGCTAGCTGCTGTGTTTAATATTTATGCAATACGCTAGTCCCTTTTATCTTGCCCAAGGTAACCCAATGCAGCTTACAATCAAGTATTTAGACTTTGGAAACTGCTGTGGACCATTCTATGACTCCTACCATAGCTGAAGCATTACAGCCTCAACACCCAATTCCAGAACACAACAGATTACAGATCATATCAGAAATATGGCACAACATCAGAACATGCACTTCTAACTTCCAGGCTTGGACAAGCTCCATGTAGTTTAGGCCAGTGTTTTTCAACCTTTTTTGGGCAAAGGCACACTTGTTTCATGAAAAAAATCACGAGGCACACCACCATTAGAAAATGTTAAAAAATTTAACTCTGTGCCTATATTGACTATATATAAAGTAATTCTCTTGAATTTTTCAATTTTTCCCACGGCACACCAGGCAACATCTCGCGGCACACTAGTGTGCCGCGGAACAGTGGTTGAAAAACACTGTTCTAAGGTAAGAACCATCGCCTTGAACAGTGGCCAGAAAGAAACTAGGGAACCCAGAGAACTGGGGAAATACCACGACCCACTGAAATCTTCTACCCACTTACCTGGGAATAAGCCTCAATAAACTCAGAGGGAATTACTTCTGAAGAGGCATGTAAACCATCCAGAGAACTTAGTTATGCATAGGATTGCATTGCCAGCTACTTACACTGAGCTGCTCTGTGCAGATCCTCTGGCAAAGTGCTGTAGACCAGGGGCAGCCAATGGCTAGATGTGGACTACAACTACCATAATCCTCGACCATTCACTATGCTGCCTGGAGCTGATGGGAGTTGTAGTCCCAAATGTCTAGCATGCACCACATTGGCTAGTCCTGCTGTAAACACACCACTGATTTATTATTATTATTATTATTATTATTATTATTATTATTATTATTATTATTAAGGCAGGTGATGACTTGCATAGCACATGATGCAAATATTCAGTTTAATTACTAGTCTTTGGACTTTTCCAAGTGTTCCTGATATACATATTTATTATTATGCACTCTGTTATCATAGAATTGTAGAGTTGGAAGAGACCATGGGGGTCATCTAGCGCAATGCCCTGCAATGCAGGCATCTTTTGCCCAACGTGGGACTCGAACCCACAGCCCTGAGATGATGAGTCTCATGATCTGCCAGCTGAGCTATCCCAAAGTACATAATTCATTATTCTGAAGTCTTTGCCTTTTAAAAAGAAGTGGCAGCTTTTCAGCTGGATCCCATCCATGTTTTACTCAGAAGGAAGTGCCATGGGGCTCAAGAGGCATTCCTCTGAGTAAATGTTCATAGGATTTGCATCCAAATGCGCAAAAGACTGCAGCTTATATCTGTCTCACGCTTTCTCAGTATCTGCAATAGGGACCCATACTGAGATTTTGGCGATAAATTAATGAATGAATTCTTTGGGTTTAGAAAAAGGCAGCACTTTTCTTTCTCTCTACGCAACGACCTACTAAGAGAACACACATACACTTTTTTTGGGCAGCTTGGAATCATTACTAAGTCATGATGCCCACTTCCCTACTGAATCATAACTCTTGGCAACCACAATGCATCATTCCACCAAAAAGCACATCTCCTCCTTATTTTGCCCAATTAAGTATAAAACAAGCATGTTGCTGTGCCCAAGTGATTAATAAAGGGAGCGCTTGTTGACTACAGTGCTCTGTAACGCTGAGGTTTATCGCATACATTACACAATGTGCAGACAAGCTTATTCACACTATGGTGGAAATGCAGATATAGTACTAAAGGGAAAGCCTTGGGCTTGGAGGGGTATATACACCTCAGGTGGTTAATTTAATGGCCTCCCTTGCCAAGCAGCCTAGCATCATTCCATCAGGAGACAAAGCAGAATCTTAGCTCCTGCTGGAACACAGTTGTTTTGGTATCACAGTGAATATGAGCTGGTTGCTAACGGGGGGACGGGGACGGGACTTGTGGGCTTTCTTTACCCCACATATGCCTTCTTGACTGCCTCAGTCTGTGGAGCAGACATTGTTACAAGTGCTACATTGCACCTATCGCACACTTGTAAGTAATCAAACTTTTAGTGTGGCAGCACCTGTGGAACTCCTCGCCTCTTGACACCAGGCAGGCGCATTTGCTTTATTATTTGGGCAAGCCTGTCTAGACATGCATAATTCTTTTATCTCTTTTGCCTCTCGTGTGTTTTTAGCTACTGTTGATTTCAATACTCTTTTGAGTGCTTTTAGATGCCTGTTTTTAACTTTATTTTTATTGAGAATTTTATTTTGTTTTGTTTTTTTGAGAACGTTTAAATTTTACTTTATATTACCGTGAACTGCTTAGAGCTTTCTTCTTCAATCCAGCCATATTTAAATTTTGTTAGATAAATAAATAAATGAAGGCAAGCAGGCAGGCAGGATTTGGGATTTGATTGCACGCATTTTACCTCTCATGTGCAAAATAGTATGCCAAGAGTAGCCAATGTGGTATGATCCGGATGTTGTGGACTACATATCCCATCAGTGGACAGGGCTGATGGGATCTGTAGTCCAACAATATCTGGAGAGGTGCGTGTTGGCTATCCCTGAACTATAGATTGAGAGTAGCGAAGTTACAGGGAACCAGCCAGAGGGCCTTCTCGGTGGTGGCACCCTCCCTGTGGAACGCCCTCCCATCAGATGTCAAGGAAATAAACAACTATCTGACTTTTAGAAGACATTTGAAGGCAGCCCTGTTTAGGAAAGTTTTTAATGTTTGATTCTATTTTTAATATTCTGTTGGAAGCCGCCCAGAGTGGCTGGGGAAACCCAGCCAGATGGGCAGGGTATAAATAATAAATTATTATTATATTATTGACTGGAAAAAGCAATGGGCCAATCCACCCATAATAAACCTGGATTTTTCAGCATCTCTCTCAGATGAATGGATATGAAGTGATTCTACTTCAGAGCATTATGTTTGGGGTGCAAGATTATTTTATTTTATTTAAAATCTGCTTTCTGCTTTCATCCTGCTCTTCCTCACTAGGGAGATCAGAGCGTCCTACAAGGGGAATAAAACCCAATAACGTAATATTCACAATCCCCCTCTCTTGCAATTCTAACTTGCTTAAGTGCTCTACCTTTTAGAAGTAATTTGTAACTGATGCTAAGCAATAACAGGTTTCTGTCAGCAAAGCCTCGACTCCTTGGTATGCATTATGCACAAGAGAGGTCAATTATTAGCAAATCAGCAGCAGATCTCTTAGGTTTTCTCGGCTCCTTGGCATTGGACAAGCTGTTAAACTCTGCTTCAACGGAAACGTACAAGAACATGGCAACTCAACTTATCGCAAGACCTTGCACCTGCTGCTCAGGCAGCCTGATCTGTAATTCAATTAAGCCGCAAATGCTTGGAATTAAGATGAAGCCTCTTATCCTGCAGTCTGCAGTGAAAAATGCGAAATGGATAGGGCTGGTGCAAGAGGGGTCCTGATACTAGGGAGCTATCATGACTCACACTGTTGTATTTGTGTAAAAATGCACTCCACCTTCCCCATCGATCAAGATTGGCACAACTGAACCAGTGCATGTAGGAATGTTACTCTTATCATTATTAATTTATCTGTCACCTTCTATGCAATCGTCTTAAGGTGATGTACGGCAAAAACAAAACACAGTTAAAAAGCACAAAGCAACAAATAAATGTAAAACAAAACTAGAACCATACAAAATATGCGTGGCAAAGTTTCGCTTATCCAGCTAGGACAGCCCGCCGGAAGAAAAATGTTTTCAGTTGTTTCGGAAAAGTGGAAATTGTGGGTGCCTGTCGTATCTTGAAATATCTATCCAACGAGCTCAGTAGTCTCTGAACTGGCTAGCAGTATCTCTCTGGGGTTTTAGCCCTAGACAGGTCAAGGATTGAACCTGGGGCCTTCTCCCCCTGAGCCACGGCCCTTCCCTGCAACCGGGTGCGTAAGACCTTAGCTGAGGGTTCTGGCAAGGGTGGGCTGGAGGCAACGGCAGAAGCCGAACAGAAACGCATTTCTGCTCAAATCACAGCACCAGGGACTGTGTAACCCAGGGGTAGGCAACCTAAGGCCTGTGGGCCGGATGCGGCCCAGTCGCCTTCTCAATCCGGCCCATGGGCGGTCCGGGAATCAGCGTGTTTTTACGTGAGTAGAACGTGTGCTTTTATTTAAAATGCATCGCTGGTTTATTTGTGGGGCATAGGAATTGGTTCATATTTCCCCCAAAAAAATATAGTCAGGCCCACCACATGGTCTGAGGGACGGTGGACCGGCCCACGGCTGAAAAAGGCTGCTGACCCCTGGTGTAACTACATAATCTGAGGAAACAACAGGCTGTGAATTCACCATACATTTAAAACTTCCCCTCCCCCAAGAATCCTGGTAACCGTAGTTCACCCAGCATAGAGCCACAATTCCCACACTAGGATTTTTTTAGGGGAAGTTATGTACTTTGAATGTGTTTGAATTGTGAGGTGTGTACATAGCCTCAGAAACACCAGTGCCCACGTCCAGAAAGAAACATAACTTCTCATGGATAGTCAGACTTTGGCTCCATTTTTGCTACACTTTTAAAGCTGCATCAAACCACTGTAAACATTCATGGCTCCCCAAGGAGAATCCTGGGAACTGTGGTTTATTATGGATGCTGAGAGTTTGTATTCCCCTCAAAGAGAGATAATTCTCAGAATGGTATAACAATCAATCCCGCTTCTCACCGGGAACTCTGGAAACTGGAGCTCTGAGAGGGGAACAGGGGTCTCCTAAAAAACTCTCGACATCTTTAACAAGTTCCTACAGTTTCCATGATTTGGAGGGGAGGGGGGCATGGGACCACGACTGCTTAAGGTGGCATGATACTGTTTTAAAACGAATAGTGCAGATGAGAACTCTATAATAACCTTGGGACCCCCCCCCAGCAGTTAAGGGGCTTCCCAAGTATAAGGCATATGTGCTCAGAAGAAATGAAACCATCCCTTGTGGTGGGAGCCTCAGGAATAAATGTTCTCGGAGAGAGAAAGAGAAGCAAAGTCCCTCCTTACATCCAGAGTAAACAAGAAAAGACAGCGATACAATAGAGTTTTATGAAATACAGATGGAGTCGCTCCTATTGCACCAGAGTGAAACTATGAGCAAGGCCTTTTATCACAGCTTGATCAAAATGTGTGTGGGGGGTGTCTCTGCCCCCCCAATAAAGTTGCTCCAGGAGTCAGATCCAGCCCTCAGGTTGCCAAACGGCCATCCCTGTTGTAAAATGCGAAGCTGGAAAATATTATTGTTCGGATGATGCTCATCTAATCAAAATATTATCCTGGGGTTAGGGAAAGGGCTAAAGCTCTGTTTTTCTCTTGTGGAAAAATAGCCCCCCCCCCCGGCTCCGTGGAGGAGTCGTAATCAGTAAAAGTTACTACTCTGCATGAGAATGAAGGGGAGATAAAGCCAGCCCCATAAATTCCAACGCGTTAGGAAACAGGATTATAAGAGATTTGTATAAAAAAAAACCACAACAGGCATTGTAACAAGCCATGTATTCAATACACACACCCTTAAGATCGCTCCACCCCACCCTCCTCAGAAAGCTTTTCACAAGTTGCGGTCTTTCAAAAGGCATGTCTCTCTGTGTGTGCATGTGTGCACGCGCGCGCACACACACACACACACACTTAGTATCACTAAAAGGGTAACACAAGATGAGCCACCAGGAAAAGATTTGATGTTCACTTTGATCTTGCAAGAAATCTCACTTATCAGGCACTCTGATTTGATACCGACCTTCTCTGTCTATTCACTACATACTTGCAATATATCAAACACATGGCAGCCAGCCAGCCAGCCTCCTAAACAATTGCACTTGTTTCTGAAAAGTTGCCTTTGGGATGAATCAGCCAATCGCCGTTGCCTCCCCCTTTTTCTTTTCTCTCTCTGAGATGCCTTGCATGACACACTGGGCGATGGTTATCATGATGCAAAAATAACAAGATCTACTTTGCCTTTTGGGAGAGGGGAAACAAGTCAAGATGCCACTGTTGCTTGTCAGAAAATAAACAGGAAAATAAAACTCTAGCCGGCTCTCCGTTCGTCTTGCTCTTAAACATTTCTCTCTAAACTCCGCCTGCTAACCTGCCTCCATCATCATTCTTCAGCAATATTGCTCTTTAAAGAAAAACACATGAAGGAATATGAAATGAAGAAGAGCAGCTTGAGGCATGCACAGAGTGTATTCTGGTCACTATTGCGCACCTGTACCTTCCCCCCAATACTCAGGACTTAGGAGCACAGCTTCCAGACAAGATTGAATCCTGAAACCTCATTTTAAAAAGAAAAAGAAAGCTTAAAACGCTTCCTTCCTCAAGAGGATTATGGGAACACAGTCTGAAATTATTTATGAAACTTTAAAAGCTTATGGTGGCATTACTGTAACTCTGCTGAACCTTATGCCGTGCCTGAAAACACCATTAACTTTCACCGCGATCCCTCATAAACTCTTGACAGTAAGCATGTGAAATGTTGAAAACTACACATTCAAAGCGTTTATCACATATTTTCAGTTGCAGTCAAAAAAGCCATCTTTTTCCTGCTGTTGTTTTTAGAACATGCCATGCCATGCACAGTGTGCCCTAGCAGCTTCACTGCTAAAGGGAGTGGGGAGGTGGGGGGGGGTGAAATTGAAGGCATGCAATCTGGGCTTAAAGAACCTGACATATTCTGACAGGGACCACAAAAAAAGAGAGCAATTGACACATTGCAGGAGATTTCAGAGGTGACTTTGTCGCGTTGTAAGAAGGCGAAATGAAGTTTTGCCCGTGTGAATACTCTGCTCTGAACTCTGATGCATGCAGTTATCTGGGCAAAGCCACACCCTAAGAAGCTGCAGGGAGAGGAGGATATCACAGAGGGAGGGTTCGCAGCTAGCAAAGGCATTTCAAAGCAGCAGCGGCGGCAGCAGCAGTAGCAGCAGCGCAGAAGGAAAGTAGAAAAAAACAGTTAAGCCCACCACTGCCTGGAGATCCCGGCCAGTTTGGAAGTACTAGATGAAAACAGTCACACATCTTGGTGGGTTGGGTTGGCTCTCAGCAATGTGAGACAGAGGAAGGAGAGAGAGAGAGAGAGAGAGAGAGAGAGAGAGAGAGAGACTCTTAGTCGGCTGTAGGCTCAGTCCCAGCGCAGAAGATGGAAGGTTTTTTGAGACGCAGCAGGAAAAAGTGGCTCGAGCTGGGAGCGAACTGCTGACACTCTCCGCCGGTCACCAGAGACTAGACGGTCCAGGTCTGCTGCCCTGCATTGCAATCCTGCTCCATCGCAGCAGCCTTGCAGAGATGGTGCTTTAGGTCATTGCAGAGGAAGGGAGTGGTAGTGATGAGGGGTGGAGACGCCGCCGCCGCCGCCGCCTTGCAGGGACCGAAAAGACTCCCAGCGAAATGGGCTGAGGATGCCCAGCTGCATGCGCTCACCTGATTGGCTGCGGCTCTCCTATTAAAACCAGAAGCCGAGAGAGCGAACTGGCGCACTGGGAGAGGATGCGATTATTGTTCTCTCTCTCTCTCTCTCTCTCGCCAAAATCAGGCGACGGTGTAGGGTCATCCCATCGCCAGAGATGCATGGCGAGATGGGAAACTCGAATCCCTGAGATTCCAAAGCTTCCTAAGTGCGGGTTTGCTTATGCTCAGTCCCTAGTTATGGATTTTTTTTTTACAACTGATTAAAGTGAATAAGGAAAAAAAGGAAAGAAGGAAAAACAGATGATGAAGAAGAAAGCAAGGATAACAACCAGTACCGGATTTACTTATAAGCTAAACAAGCTATAAGGCTTAGGGCCCCACTCTCTTGGCGCACCCCCATATACTTCTTCTTAATTGTATTTCACTATTAATAAACTTCTTCTTAATTGTATTTCAGTTCAACAATCACTTTGATAAAATGCAAATTTTGTTACATGCAAATGGCTTTAGATACCTATTAGGTCCATAAATTACCATATAGCATATATTCAACACAAAAAACAGCGACGATTTGTTGTTGACAAAGGACAGCTGGACATATAAAGGGCCCCATTACCTTCAGTAGCTTAGGGCCTCATCAAACCTAAATCCGGCCCTGATAACAACAACAATAATAATGAAACGCCATTAAAATGTACTTTTAGAATCACTGAATTGTAGAATTGGGATGGACCGCAAGGGTCATCTATTCCAACCCCTTTCAGTATCTTATAATAATGTACTAATAAAATTATTTTAATATATTAATATATCTTATAATAATATAAGAAAGATTTATTATGTCCCTTTTGTATATGCCCATTCATGAGTCACTATGCTTCCAATAAATAATTTCCTAATATCAATACATTTGTCCATTTGTCCATACCTAATTTTCATAGGTTGCAAGAGTTGCCATGTCGTCTGTCCATGGATCTAAGGAAGACTTTCCCCTTCCCCTGCCAATGTATCCATATCAATCTTTTTGCAGATGTAAGGGTTCAGAGAATCCATTTGCGCTTACCATTTTTCAAGCCCCATATATTGGATATATAGTTTAAGATGATGTTATCTTCTGAACCTGAGAACAAAATGGCAGCCTCCAGTCCATGGGCAGAATCTGACTGGACTGGCATATGAAACGGGTGATGGGATGGCAACCCCCAAAGCACCCAAGGGCATCAGGCTGTTGTAGCAGTGCACGCCAGGCCATGCATCACACCATAGCTGTCAACTCCCCCCCCCCTTTTTTGCAGGAAATCCCCTTATTCCAGTGCCCATTGCAAAAAAAGGAAAATTTGACAGCTATGGCTGTTTCCCAATGCAAAAAAGGGAAGATTGACAGCTCTGCATCACACACAGTTCTGTCTTGTCCCACATCTGCCACCCGAGGCCATTTCCTCACTCTGCCGAATGGGAGAGCCGGCCCTGCACTCTGTGATGCCAGCCTTGCTAATAAGATGATTGCAGTGAGTAGCTAAGCAATGTGAATACTTCTGTGTCATTCAAGAGAAATAGCTGAGTAATGCCTGCAGGAGACGAACCACTGAGAAGGGTCATTCAGGTATTTTATTGAAGGTATTGTACCTTTAGACAGATGGGAAAGGCTATGGAAAACCGATATAAACTTCACAGCGTGTTATTTGATTAAGGAAAATATAACGAAGATGTTTTACCGCCGGTACCTCACCCCAATAAAAATATCAAAGATGTATATAAAAACCATCAAACCTCCGTTGGAGATGTAAAACAGAGGTGGGGACAATGTATCACATGTGGTGGGGGTGCAAGATGGTGAAACAATTCTGGATTACGATACATGAAGAGCTTAGAAAGATATCCAGGAGGTCAATTTCTAAGAAACCAGAGGAATTTTTATTAGGTTAATATCAAATGACATCCCTAAGGATAAAAGGAATGTATTCCTTTACCCAATTGCAGCAGCCAGAATCGTGATAGCAAAAAATTGGAAAACTGATAAAATACCAGAATTAATAGATTGGAGAACTAAAATGTTTGAATTTGCGGAGTTGGCAAAATTAACGGCATCAATTAGAGAGTATCTAATCAAATAATTAAGAAAGAATGGGAATGTGTTAAGGATCACATGGAAAAAGTTGATGCTGGAGCCTGAAAATTAATATGCAATAACTGAAAAGCCGCAAGGAGACGGGAAATATAATATAATATTAACGACGGGAAAAGAAATATAATGAACAAAGCAACAATAACAAAAAGAAAGGAAGGCAAAGAAGATCGCGCACAGGTGGAGGGAAGTACGGGTGGGGGAATGAGATGAAGGTATTAATTGAAATGGTCCAAGATTTGGACAGGATTTAGGATCTTTATCTTTGAATATGTAATGTATTGCTTTTAATTGCTGTTTGCTTTGGAAAATTCATTTTTTAAAAAAGAGAATGGTCATTCAGCTTGTGTTTAAAGTCACCTGATTCTTATTCTGATTTATAATTTAGTTCCTGGTCAGTTTGTTCCCATTCTATTGTCTCTTCAGAGAGGCAGACACTGTCAAATAATGGCAAGGTGCGGCCAGTGTTTTCTTTAAATTTTTATTTTAAAATGCAGGGGTCACATTCATCAACTTGCAGTCCAGCCGTGAAATGCAAAGAGTAATCGTGTTGCCAAACTCTTGTTCAAGTTAAGAAAATGCCAGGAGAGAATTGGCAGTCGGAAGCCTATATCCTAAGTGTTACAAGTCACCTTTCCATGAGAATTGCTTCAGCTGAGCCATCGTTTTCCACTGTGTTTTATTTTACTTATTTATTGCATTTCTCCAAGGAACTCAAAGGCAACACACATGGTTCCCCACCTCACTGTTTAATGTCCACAACAACCCTGTAGGGTAGGTTAAAGTGAGTGGCAGTGATTGGCCCAAGATCACCCAGTGAGGTTCATGGCATTACATAATGAGTATTATACGGGTTAGGTTGATGCTGCAGGTAGGTGGGGTGAAGATAATATAAAGGTTAAAGATGAATAAGATAACTTGGCTTTGTAATGGGATTGATTTATGGGACTTGCCAACTAGATTGGGGGATTTGTGGACCAGAGGAGGAGACAGCGATTTAAGATTAAAAATAGGTTAATAAATATATGATGTTATATGGATATTAGGATATTTGGATAGCCTTAGAAGGGAGAGGAGGTAGCAGGGAAGGTATTGTTAGATTAGTAATGTCTAAATTTAATTATTGGATTATAAAAAAATTAAGATTAGTCTTTTTTGTACGATTGGGTGAGGAAAAAATGATTTGGGAATGTTAGAAGATAATGGTTGGGTATATTTTATATGTTTCAATACGTTAAGAACCTTGATAAGGAAAATTGCCAGAGACAATGCAAAATGAAAATCAGAAAGGAGGGGCTTTGGGGAAGTCCATTTAAGATGAATACCAAAATAAGGATCAAGACATTTATAATTACATGTTTTGTTGTGTTGTTGTTTTGTATGTTTTGTTCTGTATGATTTGTTTTGTATGTTTTTAAAAATCAGAAAATGAATAAAAAAAATTTATTAAAAAAGGTTGATGCCGCAGGTAAACTGTAGGATTCATATGCCCTTTAACATTTTTCATACTAAAATCAGAGTTAGAAATACATTATTGAATCCAGTCATTTCAGCCAATAACCAGCAATTAATCACTGTTTAAGGTATGGGAGCAGAAGTCTAATAAATAATAATAATAATAATAATAATAATAATAATGGCAACCCTAATATGAACTAAACTTGACAGTTCTGCCCCGATCACTCTATGGTCTGGTGCTGCTCACCACCCAAGTGTGGTTTCAAGTTGGCTGCTCTTGCTCGTTTAGCACCAAGAGAAAAGGCTGCACAGCACCCACCAAAACTTGTGGCTGCATATTGCACGCAGTCTCACTCTCAAAGCCACACAACTGTCCTTGGTTTCCACCAGTCTGTAACAAATAGTTGCTTGGAAGAGAATTGTGAGAATCGAAAGGGGGTGGAGAAAACAAGGACAAAAAATTTGGATTGCCCTTTGGGAATGCATACAGACCCTCCCAACATTTATCCGATGAAAATAGGGATGATGATGATGATGATGATGATAATAATAATAATAATAATAATAATAATACCCCACCCATCTTACTGGGTTTTCCCAGACACTCTGGGTGGCTTGGCTTCCAACATATATAAAAACATAATAAAACATTAAACATTTTTTAAAAAAAAACCTTCCCCATACAGGGCTGCCTTCAGTTGTCTTGGGGGTCACATAACGCCACACCCTCCAACATTTCTCTGATGAAAATAGGGGGAAAGTGGAACATTCTGGGATCAGTTCAGAAACAGGTATGGCTTTTGTAAATCCAGGACTGGCACTGAAGAAGTGTGCATGCCCACGAAAGCTCATACCAAGAACAAACTTAGTTGGTCTCTAAGGTGCTACTGGAAGGAATTTTTTATTTTATTTTGTTTTGACTATGGCAGACCAACACGGCTACCTACCTGTATCTGGAAAAATAGGGACACTTGGAGGGTCTGTGCACCCCCCCTTTTTTGCAGGCATACAAAAATAAATCCTGGGCACATGCAAAAAGAGGTCCCAATGCACACCAATGTGAACAGAAACATGGGTGTGCCAAAAGCTGGAGAAGAGGGCAGAAGCTAGAGGAAGAAATGTGAGTGGTTGGGTGACATTTTATTGTATTTTTAATATTTTGTTGGAAGCCACCGAGAGTGGCTGGGGAAACCCAGCCAGATGGGCGGGGTATAAATAATAAATAATTATTATTATATTATATTATGTTTCCTTTCTGGGGACCCTCTGGGAAACAAAACAAACCTGCTGTACCTGAAGAAGAGTTTGGATTTGATATCCCGCTTTTCACTACCCAAAGGAGTCTCAAAGCGGCTAACATTCTCCTTTCCCTTCCTCCCCCACAACAAACACTCTGTGAGGTGAGTGGGGCTGAGAGACTTCAGAGAAGTGTGACTAGCCCAAGGTCACCCAGCAGCTGCATGTGGAGGAGCGGGGAAGCGAACCCAGTTCACCAGATTACGAGTCCGCCGCTCTTAACCACTACACCACCTGAAAGTGGGTGTGGCAAGTGCAGCTGACTGCGGGGTGGTACACAGCTCAGGGCAGCCTGAGGATTCTCCATCTGCCTCAGTGCCTGTCCTTCCAAAACCAAGCCTAGTGTGGGAGACTTGGGCGATGTCAGCAGGTTCCAGGAACCCTCTTCATTCTCAGGTTTTTGTGGGTGAACTGTGAATTTGTTTGGGCCCTGGCTGAGAGTCCTGGGTGGATGGGTGGAATCCTGGGTGGGGGCCAGGATGCTGAGAGGGAAGAATGCAGAAGGAGAAGGAATCAATGTTGGGTTCATGCATTAGTAATTTGATACTGATGTGACATTTTTATGCAACTGTGTTTTCGTAATATTTATCGGTGTTTAAGTTGTCTGTTGCTGCTGTTTTAGTTTTCTGCACACCACTTAGAGATAACTTTGTATGTTAAGGGGTACAGAAATGATCTATATAACTACAAAATACAATAGAAAGACACCCAAAGGCATCTTCATTCCATTCCATGCCCCCCTCCTACCCCAAATACCCCTCTCCTACCCCCTCTCCTACCCCACCAGAAGATGCCCAACAAGACATCAAGCTTTTCTCCTAATTTTTGTTCTTCTTCAAATGATGTTGCTGCAGAAGCAGCAGCAAAGGATGCATTTCTCTGCAGTTCTCGAGAGGGGCATTTGGCTCAGTGCTTGTGCTCTCTGCCCACAAGCTAAATCATGTTCCCACCGGCACACGTCTGCCAACGGGGGTTTGACACGCCAGCTGATTCCATGTGTCCTGCCAACGAACCTGTTTACCGTTAGTAAACTTCTTGTTTCTTATTTGTTAAATTTTTGGATCGCCCTTCACCTGAAGATCACAGGGCAGTTCACAACGTAACAATACAAAACGAGAAGACGAGATACATAATGAAAACAAGAACAAGAACGAACACAAACCATGCACTGTCTCAAGGCTGCGCAACCTCACAGATGTTGCTTGACTCCAACTACATCCTCCCTGACTGTCGGCCATGCTGACTGGGGCTGATGGGAGTTGGAGTCTAGCAACAGCTCGAGTGCCTCAGCTCCCTCAACTCTGTTCTGGCTTCCATTTGGCTTTTGTGGCATATACTGTATGGCAGTGATGAAGCCGGTTAGAACACCAGCACGATGTGCGAGGTCCTTGTTTACAGCAGTTAGCTGGCTTTCGGCATGCTTGGCTCCTTTGTTGTTGTTGTTCAGTCGTTCAGTCGTGTCCGACTCTTCGTGACCCCATGGACCAGAGCACGCCAGGCACGCCTATCCTTCACTGCCTCCCGCAGTTTGGCCAAACTCATGTTAGTAGCTTCAAGAACACTGTCCAACCATCTCATCCTCTGTCGTCCCCTTCTCCTTGTGCCCTCCATCTTTCCCAACATCAGGGTCTTTTCTAGGGAGTCTTCTCTTCTCATGAGGTGGCCAAAGTACTGGAGCCTCAACTTCAGGATGTGTCCTTCTAGTGAGCACTATGAGCTATGCCATGCAGGGCCTTCTCGCAGTCCATGGGACTCTCAAGAGTCTCCTCCAGCACCATAATTCAAAAGCATCAATTCTTCGGCGATCAGCCTTCTTGATGGCTCCTTAGGCGACATTATTTGCTTTATTCGTTATTACTGGAATTTCCTTTGAGCAAAACCTCAAAACGTTTCCCTCCTGCTTCTCGCCTCCCCCTTTTTCCTCCCTGAGGAAACCCCAGCAAACATACCAACCTGCCATGCCTTGCTTGCTTAGATGAGAAAACGGTTTCTCAGAGTTTTCCTTTGATAACCATCATATGGGTGTGTGGGTGTTAGATGATGATATATAAATTTGCTTCCCCTTCAATTAGGAGGGCTTTTTAATTTCTTTTTCCGCTTGCAGGTATGTATTGGGGAGGCATGAAATGGACCCAGCTGAACATCTCGAAAATTGCCTTTTGTAAACTCCCCCCCCCATAAAAAAGATTGCAAGTAATTAATATAGCAAAGCTTTTGGCAGGGAAATGCTTTGGAATTACCGTATTATCCCATTCTTCCTCCCAACAGCCCCATCAGCTATTTTCATTTTAACAAGCAGAGGATTAAAAAAATATATAATCCTGTATGATAAGAGGTTTGGTGAAAGCCACCAGCTAAGTTTAGGGTTAGGCTATGATTTGAATTAGAGCATGTGCTGAATGGTACCTAGTTTCCAACTGTACCGGTAGGAAGAAAGAAACTTAGCAGTTTCAGTGGGAAAGAATCCTGCCCCTGATAAGTACAGAGATCAATGAATATACATTTATTTTCCTCTCCCTGTTCAGTGCCATTGCATCCTCCGGCTATTGAGACTTCCTTTCCCCAAATTAGTTATATGGGTGGTTCCACCCACTCTGGATAACTCAATGAATGTTATGACATCACGACACTGCACAGCCAATTGCTGGAAACAGCTGGTGGGGAGAATGCTCTTGTGCTCGGGTCCTGCTTGCGGGATTCCCACGGGAATCTGATTGGACACCATGAGAATAGGATGCTGGATATTGATTGATTGCATTGCATTGCATTGCATTTGTACACCACACTTCATCATAAGATCTCAGGGTACTTCACGGAATAAAATACAGGAGAAACACAAATAAATAAGTAAAACAAAACAGCAAAACAATATTTTTTATTTTTTATAATATTTATTAAGTTTTCCAATTTAATAATCCAATAAAAACCACATTAAGACATTCCAAATTGCAATACTTTTTTTTAAAAAAGCCAAATATAAATGCATTATTTTATATCTTTGGGTGACTTCCCATGCTCTGAATTTCGCAAAGTGCTGGTCATCCAATATCACATTGCTTTTCTTAGTTAATCAATAAAACATTCAGATGTTAATCTTTCATATAATTTTCCTTTACTTTTACAACCACTGACCTGTTCAACTTTTGCCTTCTTAATTCTGTGTGAAATGTTTTTCCCTGATAATAATAATAATAATAATAATAATAATAATAATAATAATAATAATTTATACCCCACCATCTGGCTGGGTTTCCCCAGCCACTCTGGGCTGCTTCCAACAGAATATTAAAATACAATAGTGTTTTCCACAGTCCAGCAATTCCATTTTCAGTTTCTGCTCACAGGAGCCATAATACCGGTATGCCACATCCCAAACAAAGAGATGCCATTAGCCCCAGGCAGACAAAACAGCAAAACAATAAATCCCCCTCCCACAAACACATTGAAAAGACTGTGGAATAGTAATCAGCCCAAACTGGCCTGGTTGAAGAGGAATGTTTTCGTTTGGCGCCTGGCGGTGAGCCACTACAAAGAAGGCCCCGTTCTCGTGTTGCCACTTTCTGGACCTCATGTGGAGGAGGCACACGAAGAAGAAGGGCCTCAGATGATGAACGCAGAGTCTGGGGTGGTTTATATGGGGAGAGGTAGTCCTTCAGGTATTGTGGTCCTGATCAGATGGGGCATTGGCCTGATCCAGCAGGCTCTCATTGTTTTCTTTGTTCTCAACTCCTCACTGATGTATAACCCCGCTGCAAAGAGATGGGAACAAATGCTAAATCGAAACCAGACCTTGTCTAACCTCCACATAGGCTTTGCGCAAGGAACTCAGGATGAATGGTCCACAAACAGGTGGTCCGAAGCAGCCCCTGGGAAGGTTAGTTCCAAAAGCACCCAGGTGCATTTTGTACTAATCCAGCAGACTCTTACAGTGTTCACAGCTGCTCTCTGTCAGCAGACTGCTCGCCTCCTGTCACACAAAAACTCTTTTCCGACTGATGTTTGCTGCTCCATAAACAGCTGGCTCCCCCAATCCAAAGCCCGATTTGCAGAGTCACTTATCATTTCCTGACTGGGTCAGTTTCTATTGCCACTACTTCATGCTGTTCACGTTCGGCATCTAAATCTCTACAGGAAATCTGCTGTGGAAAAACATGCCTGGGCTGCCAAGAAATGCATCTACGGTCCCTCAAGGCATGATGGTTTAATCAGCTATATCGGAGAGGTAAGTGACACAAGGTGCTTCCCCCTGAGCCTGAGAACGGAGCGTGGCAGGACTGCATTAACCACAGGCCTTTGTTTCGTTTTGAGCCTGAGAAACGGAGGCTGCTCCATTAGCAGAGTGTCGTTCTAGTAGAACCGAACTTCGCTAAGGATGCTGGGAACTGTAGCTCCATGAGTGGGAAACTAGAGTGCCCAGAATTCTTTGGGGAAATAATTAAAACATATTTAAACATCTATTGAATGGGCTTTAAGTGTATCGTGTGGATCTGCCCCAAGTCTTATTTTAGGGAAGGGAGCATAACTTGCCTGGAGGCCAGATCTTTACCACCCTCACCATTCATGGGCCAGGTTTGACAGGTTGGTGGGGGCACCAAATCCCACAATGATTCCAGCTGACGGGTTTTAATTTGCTCACTGTCAGCTGTGTTGCGTCCTTTTTTGGTGTCCAGGCAGGGGCGGGGCACCGAGGGCCAACAGAACCCACCACTCCAGGCCAGACCCTGCCGCCAAAGCTGCCAGGCACGTGCGCACGGGGCACAGAGGATTCACGGAGAAGAAGAAGAGGAGTTTGGATTTGATATCCCGCTTTATCACTACCCAAAGGAGTCTCAAAGCGGCTCACATTCTCCTTTCCCTTCCTCCCCCAGAACAAACACTCTGTGAGGTGAGTGAGGCTGAGAGACTTCAGAGAAGTGTGACTAGCCCAAGGTCACCCAGCAGCTGCATGTGGAGGAGTGGAGACACGAACCCGGTTCCCCAGATTACGAGTCTACTGCTCTTAACCACTACACCACACTGGCTCTCACTGGAGCCCCTGTGCCGGCTCAGCCCTTGCCACCGGAGCAAAGTGGCACTGTGCTGCTCCCTTGCCTGCCTGTGCGGTGAGGAGCCTGGCCAGCCAACACAGCCCTTGGCAGGCAAATTTCCCTGATGCTGACCAGTTACAGGTGGGTAGCCGTGTTGGTCTGCCATAGTCGAAACAAAATAGAAAATTCTTTCCAGTAGCACCTTAGAGACCAACTGAGTTTGTTCTTGGTATGAGCTTTCGTGTGCATGCACACTTCTTCAGATACCAGGCAGCCATTCAGCAAGGGGGCTGGGGACATGGCGGCTAGGCCAGGCCGAGCTCTGGGACTCAGAGACCTCTAGCAGCAGGCAAGGCAGGATGGGGATCCCTGGAGGGGTGTGTGCATGTCTGGTTCTTGCCCCCTAAAAATTGTGCGCCTGGGGCTCCACCCCCTGCTTGCCCACGCTATGCCCCTGCTCATTGTGGGCATTGACAATCTGCTGATGGGATGTGCTCCGAAAACCCTGTTCTTTTGCGACAGCTCTCCCAGGACAGGACCCTACAGCACCCCACTTGTCACCTTTCCCCAGGACAATGAGGAACGATTAGCAAACACTCTTTGGCTTTGGTCCGTCAACCAGCTACAAATTCACCCAACGTCACCTAGCCCGCAATTTTAGCAGCTTCTCCATGTGAATTCTCGGCTGGGATGGACACAGTTAACAGCCTCTCTTCCCTACTGTATCCTGTATTTCATGCCAAGGCTGCCCTGCTCGTAGTACGTGCAGCACCGGGGAAGCGCTGTGATTGCCCCCAGGAGATCCTCATCTAAACTCGGCACGCAGGCAGCGAACAAACGTTAATTTTGCCGGATTGCATAAACCTCTAATCATTCAGAGCCGTCCTTCCCTCGCCAACTCCCACAGCCTCTGAAGGAGATTCCAGCATTGCAGGGAACAAGAACCTTTATTGCTGAGACATGCTTTGCACTGTCAGTGTGCCTTGGGGGTGGGGGTGGGAGGGGAGCTACATGGAGATGCGTTTCCGCTTGGTTCGTTAACTCCTTCTCTCCAGGCTACCTATATCATTCTCGTGGGCTTGGGTGTGGAACCAGGAATGTTAGATCTAAACTGCTGGCCAGTGAAAGAAACTCAGCCCAAGGCAGCCCGAAGACAATGTCATTTGACAACATTAAAGTGGAGCAGGACAGGAGCCTTCCTCCTTTGTGACGGTGCGATTTAAGTTGCTCATACCTATAACTGCAAGAGACTTGCTAGTTCAGGAGGGGCCTGGCACACAGTGCTGCAGCAGGGAGTGAGGGTCACTGGTGGAGGAAGAGGGGGGCGCGGGGAGCACACCACCCCCGGCACCATGATCCCGGTGGGGTGCCATCGCGGCTGCCCCCCCTGCGCTGGGCGTCATGCTGATGCAAGCTTTCCGCCACGCCCCCAGGACGCGCGCCATGCCCCTGATGGCGGCGTGCCACGCCCCAGGACACGCCCCAGCCTGTTCTCGCCCCCCCCCCCCAGCCGGAGCATGAAGCTCCACCACTGGTGAGGGTTCCAGCCTGCCTGTCTTGCCCTGTTCCAGGATACTCCATTCCTTTCTCCCTCCCTCAGTTGGCTTTCAAGAACCTAAGAATAGCTTACTGGCCCATCTACTCCAGCCTCCTGTTCTCACAGTGTCCAAACAGAAGCCCATGGGAAATCTTGAAGTGTGACCTGAGCACAAGCACAGCCTCTTCTGTTGCGGTTTCTAGCAATGGCTATTTGGAAGCATTCCTGCCTTGACTTTGGAGACAGAAACCTAGCTAGCAGCCATTGATTGCCATCAGTCTGACTCATCTCTGCCCCTCAGCCTCCCTCCTCTCCTGCTCCAGCTGCTGCCTCTGATTCGGGACTTCTCTCTGCCACAGACTTTCCCTGCTCACTAAGCCCTGTTACCTCTTCAGCTTCTGACATCTCTTCTTCCCAGCCTTTTTTTTGTATATAATTTTTATTAAATTTTTCTTTTTGCAATTTAAAGTACTCCTTTTTTTTCATCCATCGTAATATCAATGACTTCCCATCTTCTCTTTCAGTTGGTTTTGTTGTTGTTGTTCAGTCGTTCAGTCGTGTCCGACTCTTCGTGACCCCATGGACCAGAGCACGCCAGGCACGCCTATCCTTCACTGCCTCCCGCAGTTTGGCCAAACTCATGTTAGTAGCTTCGAGAACACTGTCCAACCATCTCATCCTCTGTCGTCCCCTTCTCCTTGTGCCCTCCATCTTTCCCAGCATCAGGGTCTTTTCCAGGGAGTCTTCTCTTCTCAGGAGGTGGCCAAAGTACTGGAGCCTCAACTTCAGGATCTGTCCTTCTAGTGAGCACTCAGGGCCGATTTCCTTGAGAATGGATAGGTTTGATCTTCTTGCAGTCCATGGGACTCTCAAGAGTCTCCTCCAGCACCATAATTCAAAAGCATCAATCCTTCGGCGATCAGCCTTCTTGATGGTCCAGATGGTTCATTTTACACATCATAAATCCCTGCATATTTTACAAAAACTATACCATTCAGTATTCCATTATTACATCCATCATAACTTATTTACACTGTTGAATTCATCTTAATGCTGCCAGCATTTTTAGCTGTACACAGTTATTTCCCATAAACTGTATTCAATAAATGTTTTCCAATCTTATCTAAACATATGTTCTTCTTGTTCTCTTATTCTATATGTTAAGTCTGCAAGCTGCACATATTCTGTCAACTTAAGTTGCCATTTTTCTTTGGCTGGGACCTCACTCGTTTTCCATTTTGGGGTTAGCAAAACACAGGGCACAGTAGTGGCATACGCGGGTGGCACTGTGGTCTAAACCACTGAGCCTCTTGGGCTTGCTGATCAGAAGGTTGGCAGTTTGAATCCCCGTGACGGAGTGAGCTCCCGTTGCTCTGTCCCAGTTCCAGCCAACCTAGCAGTCCGAAAGCACACCAGTGCAGGTAGATAAATAGGCACCGCTGTGGTGGGAAGGTAAATGGCGGTTCCATGCACTCTGGTTTCCATCATGGTGTTCCGTTGCACCAGAAGTGGTATAGTCATGCTGGCCACATGACCCGGAAAGCTGTCTGTGGACAAACTCCGGCTCCCTTGGCCTGAAAGCGAGATGAGTGCCGCAACCCCATAGTCGCCTTTGACTGGACTTAACCGTCCAGCGGTCATTTACCTTTACCTATTTACATAAATAACCCTTTTTGACACCTGGGAATTTCAGTCCGAGTTATCCCCAACAGAAAGGACTTTGGTTTTTTTGGGGGAAAGTACTTTTAAATATTTTCTCCAATTCGTTATGGATCATTTCCCAATACTCTTTTACCCCTTTTACAGGTCCACCACATATGAAAGAATATTTCCTCAACCTCATTTCATCTTGTTATGTACTGAGTTGAATAGGATCCAAAATGCAGCAGTCTGATTGGTCCTAGAACAATAGGATTCAGAATGCAGCAGTCTGATTGGTCTGCAGGAGCCACCCAATCCAGCTCCAGGTGGAAGTGAATCCGCACTCCGATTGGCATACAGGAGTATCCCGGAATTAGCCAATCACGTGGGGCCCATTGTGTAAATAGTGTATATAAAGCAGACGTTTTGGGGAAACTGCATTCCTCACTACTATGAGCTGAATAAAGAGCATGAAATTCACACTTGACTTCCGAATATATTTCACATCTCCAGCACTTATCTGATTCAGTCTTATACATCTTACCACTCATCATCGTCCCACCACCAATCCCCGGGCTCTGAGCCTTCTTCCCTTGGGGGTTCACCAGCTAGTCCCCCCTCCCCATTCTTTTGCCTCTAACCAGTGCATGACAGCAACATCAAAAAGGAAATTACGAAGTTGCCTTATACCGAATCAGAACATTGGTCTACATCAGGCATAGGCAAAACTCCGGCCCTCCAGATGTTTGGGACTACACTTCCCATCATCCCTGACCACTGGTCCTGTTAGCTAGGGATGCTGGGAGTTGTAGTCCCAAAACATCTGGAGGGCCGAGTTTGCATATGCCTTGTCAACATAACAGAGTGCTGTCTACACTGATTCGTAGCAGCGTGAAACCTCCATGATACACAAACACGTATATTTTTTTAAAAAAAGTTTTTATACTTTTCAAGTTTATACATTTCATTAATTTTGCAATCATTTTAACATTTGAAAACCTGACTTCCTTCCCCCTCTTTCTGTGGTTCCTTAAATTTATTTTTTAATATCTTCTGCATATCCAAATTCATTTAATTTGCTCATTTATTCATCTACTTTAAATATATAGTGTTATGAAATGGCAGATTATTACAATAATCCTGCCAATGTTCTTATCTGTTTTATCCCTGTGGAACGCTCTCCCATCAGATATCAAAGAAGTAAACAACTATCTGACGTTTAGAAGACATCTGAAGGCAGCCCTGTTTAGGGAAGTTTTTAATGACTGATGTTTTAATGTATTTTTAATCTTTTGTTGGAAGCCGCCCAGAGTGGCTGGGGAAACCCAGCCAGATGGGTGGGGTATAAATAGATTATTATTATTATTATTATTATTATTATTATTATTATTATTATTTTATCTGTAAATATTCCATAAACCATTTCCATTTTTTAAATAAAAAGTTTGCTATCTTTATTTTTATTCTTCCAGTAAGTTCCACCATTTCTGCATATTCCACAAGTTTTTGTATCCATTCTTCCTTTGCTGGGACTTCTGCTTCTTTCCATTTTTGGGTGAGTAACATTCTTGTGGTATTTAGGTATAATTCCCAAAAAGAAAAGCTGCTGGGTTTTTTGTTTTGTTTTTTTTAACAAAGGTTATTTTGAACATCCTTTTCAATTCCTTATATATCATTTCCCAGTAAGCTTTAACCTTACTACAAGTCCACCACATATGATAAAAAGAAGTTTCTTTTTCTTTACATTTCCAACACTTGTTTGATTTAGATTCATACATTTTTTGCCAGTTTACTTGGTCTTATGTACCAACGATATATGATTTCATAGGTAAAGGGACCCCTGACCATTAGGTCCAGTCGCGGACGACTCTGTGGTTGCGGCGCTCATCTCGCTTTACTGGCCGAGGGAGCTGGCGTACAGCTTCCGGGTCATGTGGCCAGCATGACTAAGCCGCTTCTGGCGAACCAGAGCAGCGCATGGAAACGCCATTTACCTTCCCGCCAGAGCGGTACCTATTTATCTACTTGCACTTTGACATGCTTTCGAACTGCTAGGTTGGCAGGAGCAGGGACCAAGCAACGGGAGCTCACCCCATTGCAGGGATTCGAACCGCCGACCTTCTGATCACAGCAAGCCCTAGGCTCTGTGGTTTAACCCACAGCGCCACCCGCATCCCATATGATTTTCATATAATTTCCCCTTAAACCATAACATACACAAACATGTATCAGTAGGGTTTCCAACCATCCTTGAAAGAGGAATTTCTTGAGTAATTCATTTTGCCCGGTTAACTCGACACTATGTAACCCCCATCCTCGTGACTCAGCACACACCGGCAATGGAAACATCAAATGACTAGGGGAGTCATCTGATTTACAGAAACCTCCCTTATTAAGAGTTTGGCAAATGGCCAGAGATAGATTCTCCAAACCAGATGATGGAAAAGAACCTGAAAGCAGGCAGATTCTAGGAAAGGTTACTCTCTTCCTCACTCCAGTGCAAAGAAGCTGAGTTGTTGGAATAGACCAGTGGGCAGCTTTTGGTTCCATCTCTATGGCTACACTTAGGAAACCATTCCCGGGGCCAGCCTGTTCCGGAAGCTGGCGGCAACAATTAAGACCCACACCTAAGGACGTCCTTGGTCAAAAACTCTTTAAGCAAGGAAATTGGCTTGATGTTGAGCTGCAGAAGTAAAAGTTTCCATGAAAACAGACGGAGAGTGGAGAAGGTAAACATCCCTTGGACCAGGGACAGACTTCAGGCCCTCATCCTGTTTTTCAGTTGTTCACAATGTGGGCAATCTAGAAGAGGGAGGGGGAAGGTCTGCTCAAATCCAACGTCGCCAATTTGGGTTCAGTAGCTAGGTTGCAATTTTGTGCACACTTTCAGGAGAGTAAGGTCTATACTAGAAAATGTGGGCAATTCACATGTCCTCACCCCCAATCCTACTTTCAAAGCACCCTTGGATTGGGAACACATTGTTTGGGGAAGGCAGATGAGGAGGCAGAAACTTCCTGCATGTGGTTGGGGGGCAAGAGGTGAATGGGTGGGGCAGGAAAAGGGGAGGCCAGCAGCCTGTTGTGCACAGCAGAGGAGGGTGCACCCCACAGAAGGGCAGGGCAGAAGAGTGGGTGGCCCTCCAATATTTTGCTCAACTTGGCGCCCATGCTGAAGCCCAACATAAACAATTGCTTAAACATGTAGCAGGTAGCTGTTTGGTTTCTTTCTCCTTGACTGAAACGGGGGAGCCTGCTTTTTGCTGGGAAAGTGGCTTATCCAGGGGTCGGCTCGGTTTAGGGGTAGCTCGTGGGCAGGTAAAACGGTCTTCGTAGGCCACATCCGGCTCATGGGCCGCATGTTGCCAACCCCTGGGCTTATCTCTTCATTCCCCCAATGAGATCAGAATGAAGACAAACACACAGCTAAGGGCCTTTTAAAAGCATGTTGGCTTATCAGTGGCTGCCCATAATGCTGAGGATATCAGAGGCAATATGCCTCTGAATTCCTCTTGCTGGGGGTCATGAATGGACAGGTGCTATTTCTCTCATATCCTAACTGGCCAATGTGAGAAGAGAATGCTGGACTGCAGGCCTGGCTCCAGTAATCAGCCGTGGCTTGGGAGGGCCCCGCGCCAGCCTCGCCCAGCTATGCCACTCTACTCCATATGTGCCTGGGTGGCTGTGTGTTTGCCACTGCCACCACAGCATCGGCGCAGTTGCACTGGGTGTTTAGATGTTGGGGAATCGTTATCAGCATAAAATATGACTGTAAAATAGAAAACTTTTATGGACACTTAAGGCAGCACCATTAAAGAAAAAGATATCCAGCAAACAAGATGCTGATGTGTAGGAAATTGGGTAATGTGCACTTATCGCTAGCCTCACATATATGGGAGAAATACAAGGTGTGTGTGGGGGGGGGTGATAATCGTTACAAATAATAGCATTTGGTGGGTGAGACAAAGGTCTCTTGCTCCCTCTTGTGTGGGATGCCAACGTTTTTCACATCACGAAGTCATGTGCACAAAGCACAAAGTCCCGCTGAAGACTCAGGAATGTAGGTACCACTTTTTGTGGAGTGTTATTAGCAGGGGGAATTGGTGTGCTTGGATAACTGGTGCAGTGCCCTCCTAGAAATCTCAGGGCCCACAACTCCCAAGGCCGGTCTCTTTCCCATCCTTGCTAAAGTTCCCTGGCAAGAGGAACTGGCGCATTGTGCCAGGGCGCTGGCCTCTCAGGGGCGCCCCAGCGAGTGTGGGAGCTACACGGCTTTGCTGGCTGCCTCCCCTTTCCCTGCATGCCCACCAGCTGTGCCCCGTCATCCATATGGATGGATGGTGTACAGCTTGCCTCCCAAGCCTCCACAGAAGGAGAGCGATCCCTGCAGAGGCTTAGGATGGAAGCTGCGCCCCGCCAACTATATGGCTGGTGGGCATGCAGCTTGCCTCCCAAGCCTCCGCAGGAGGAGAGAGATACCTGCAGAGGCTTGGGGAAAGGTCGACAACTCTGGGAAAGGGGGGTCGCAAAGGGATCTTTGAACCACGGCGCTGAATATGCTTAAGACGGCCCTGAGAGGCATTGAGGGTTGAGCCACCCTGGCAAGTGTAGCTCTATGAGGGCTATAGGGATTTCCGAAAGACTCTCAGACAAATCACAGTCCCCAAATTTCTTTGGGAGAAGTAATAATAATAATAATAATAATAATAATAATAATAATAATAATAATAATAATATAGCAATAGCTGTATGATGCTGCTTTTAAATGTATAGTGCATATAGAGGTTATTTCTTACATTCTACATAGCTCCACATAGTTCAGTGAGGCAAAAAGACAAAGTAGGGGGGAACCGATATAGAGAAGAAAATACATATTAAAGTGTTGCAGTTAAATCCCATATTGTGTTGCAGATACCATTGTTCAAGATGCTCATTCTGCCCCCCCCCCCCCGGTCACTCAATTTTCCATCCTGCCTCCCCACAGTCAAGTCAGAATTCTCTGGCCATTGTGGATACTGGGTAGGGAAAGAATTTTGATTTTATTTTCCTTTTAATGAGAAGCTACCTAAATTGTGCTTCTTGAACCAATCAAGAACTGAAATGAAACTATGCTTTGAAATTCACACTTCCCTGAATTTTGTGGTGCAATTTCGAGACAAAACAGTACTTACAAAAATGCATGTGTTAGGGGAAAGGATGCATAAAAATGAAAGGAGGAGGGAGACGGCATACACAGCGTTACCATATTAAGGGAAATTGTTTGCAAATGTGTATATTGCTCAAAACAGAAATGTGCAGACTAGGAGGAACTATAAAATGCTGATGAATTTTCATGAGGATTTTTTAAAAATCACATATTGCTGTAGAAATCCAGAGAATTGAATTTAGGATTGGAAAAATGAGAAATGGAGATAAACCAGAATTGGAAGATTCACCCATCTCTAGTCTGCATTGAGCTATTTTTTTGGATTTCCCCCGTAATTCCCCCTCTTTTGTATTTCAGCAAACCTTGGGGTTCTCCCAAGCCTTCTAAGATCTTTCTCTTGTGCATTTGGGCAACGTAAGGACAATCTTTAGCAGATTGCTGTTGGTATATACACCCTTGTGCAAATTAATTGAAACAAAGCATGTTTTCTATCTTACTCGTAATCCTGTACTCAAAACAAACGCGAAAAGTCAGTTGGTCATTATGGTGTTGGAAGCCTGTGGTCAATAGAAGGAATGATGTGCTCGCCACAATATATTGAGGTTCTACGGAAGAGAGTTTTTCCAAAGCTGGAAAAGAGGTATCCTGACGGTACTGGGATATTGCAGCAGGACCTTAGCCCCCTGTCGGACATCGAAAGCGGTGAAGAAATTCGTGACAGAGCAGCAAATACAGGTACTTGATTGGCCGGGGAATTCCCCAGATGTAAATCCCATTGACAATTTGTGGGCTATATGCAAAAGTCGCCTCTGTGCTGTAGACTGTACGACTGTGGAGAAGCTCATTCAGGCGCTGATTCAAGTGTGGTGCAAGGATCTGAAAATCAACAGTGATTGTTCGAAACTAGTAGACTCCATGTCAGGGTTGAGCCAGATGAGGAGGAGTGGTGGCAAGCCCCCCCTGGTGAGGCTGCACTCACGGAAGAACCTGGGGAAATGGAGGAGTTCATACCTGGAGAAGACTGGTGGCGGCACTCCTCGGAAGAGGAAGAGTCAGATGGAGAGGGGGAAAGACCAGAACAGGAGGAGGAGGAGGAATTCGAGCCAGAATCAGGCCCTTGTGAGGAGAGAAACAGCCCTTCCCCTCCTCCCTTCTCAGCTGTAGAGCGTAGAGCTGAGAGACGCAGGGAACAATTAGAGGCAGCTGCAACTCGTAAGAGACGTGGTTGCAGGCCAGCTACTTAACAAAGGCTGAATGCTCCCTTCACTAGCACCTGCAACTGACATGCTGAGTGCGTGGTTGCTCTTGCTCGTTCTGTTCCTGACTCCTGGCTTGTTCCTGATCCTCGGCTTGTTCCTGACTCCTGCTTGTTCCTGACCCTCGGCTTGTTCCTGATCCTCAGCTTGTTCCTGACTCCTGGTTTGTTCCTGACCCTTGGCTTGTTCCTGGTTCCTGGCTTTTCCCTGACTGACTTGGCTGGTTCCTGACTTGGACTGTTCTGACTTCGGCTTCTCCTGACCCCATACTGATACCTGACTTCGGCTGGCTTCTGACCCGGACTGTTCGACCTTGGCTTATCTGACTGACTGCTGCGCTACAGCATGCCAACTTGTTGGCGCCCTAACACTCCATGCCAAACCATGTTCAAATGCTGCTTAAAAACAGTGGAGGTCATATCTGTTACTAATGTACGTATATGTGAGTTTTGTACATGTATATGTTTTGTACAATAAATCACATTGTTTGTTTCAATTAATTTGCACAAGGGTGTATGATGTTGCAGGCTGAGAGTCAAGGTGGGCCCTGGATCTGGAAAGATTGGGGGGCGCGGGGGAAAGAGGGCGAGTCTTAGCTTCCAATTTTCACCCAACATTTCTGGAGAATAGAGTTGCTTTCATCCCTGGCACAGGTCCAGGTGGCTTGGCACACCATCATTTAACATGATGAAGTGCTTGGAGCAAGGCCTTCTGATGTTCCATCAGATACTTCAGGATCAAAGAAGCCGAGCAAACCTAAGAAAATTGTTGTTGTTATCGTTAATTCCTAAAGGTGTATCGAGTTTCCTGTGTGAGAAGGAGGGTGGGGGAAGAGATATAATTTGAGAATTCAGTTTATAACTAGAGGAGGTTGGTGCCACGAAAGTTCGTTTATGCTTGTCCTTAATTATTATCTACACAGAGGAAAGCAGCATGAAACCCCCCTCCGGAGAAGCAGAAATGGGGTAATATGATTCTCTCATCTGTTGAATGAAAAAGAGCCTCACACAGTGAGCTGCTGATGAAAGAGAGGCAGCGGCAAATTAACATTCCTTATTGGGGAGGTTAACAAAAGCAAACGCTCTTAGCACAGGGCCAAACGCCTGCCCCTCCTCTTTCTCAGAGGTTTCAGCTAGTGTGCTCCTGTTCTTTCTTATCTTTTGAGCTGCCTTCTCCTTTCCTGTTGTAACTGATTTCGTTTCAACAGACCTCATCACACCTCCCTACGAATTTATAGCCAAAAGCGGCAAGGCAAGGCCTCTTGGAACATCTTGTTATAGAGCAAACATAATTCCCCAAAGGGGAAAAACTGGCAAGGGTAAATCTGTCCATTTCAATTTTTCTCAGTTTCTCATTTTTCCAAACTTAAGTTCATGTCTCCTCATTTTCACATCAGATTGTGATTTCTTTTTTTCTTTTTCTTTTTCAGTCACTACAAAAATTCACCACGGAATTTCTCCCAATGTATCCATTTTTGTATGCAATCTCCCCTAATATACACATCTTTGCACAGCGGTTTCTCCTAATGCCATGCATTTTTTGTATGTTATTTGCACTGGAATACGCACTTTTATGCACACTTTACCCTAGCAAGTGTGTTTTTGTATGCATTGCTGGAGTAGTGCACTGCAAAATTCAGAGAAGTGCACATTTCAAAAGGCCTTTCGGTTTGTGCATATCCTCTGATTTCCTGCTGTCTATACCACAGTTTCTTGGTTTATCTTATTCCCACATTTGGGAAGACACAAAAGCAGAATAAATCCACCATTCATGCACTATTATTGAGTCAAGGAACACCCAGATCAAAGCACCCATGTGCAGGGTCCCATAACATGGGTCTCTCTCACCGGAAACTCTCTCTAGGCTAAATGCATCCAGAGCTATTCCTTTGACTCCTGTCTGCCATCGTATAATTGCAGGCACCTGAGATATATTTACTGACTCATCAGCAGAAGATAGTTGCTGCTGCAGCTCTGGAAAACTGGCTTTGCAATGGCTGGAATGACTCAGCATGGAGGAAAGCCAACTGAATACGGGCAGATTGACATCACCCCCTCCCAGCTTAAAAAGGTGCCATTTGCAAGATACCACTGACGCGCCAATACAAAGCAGGACACCGCCTCTTAAAGTTGGTGGATCTTGTGGTTTGCTGGGGACAGGCCTCTGCAGGGATTGCACTGTCACACCATGTTGTCGAGTTTTCATGGGGCTTAACAGCCTTGCTTGTTTGGCATCAGTGCAGTTTCTCGTCGTCCCTTTGGCAAAGCCAGACGTGCCGTGCCGTGCTTCACACCTCCGCTGAGGTTTCACAGTTCCTGCCCAGGGTTGTACAGCCAAGTGTTAGATCAGCAACGAATTGGCTTCTGTAGCAAAGGTTTCCATGATCCCCAGAAAGAGGGGAGGGGAGGGGAGGGGAGTGCTAGATATGAGTCACACGAAGGTGGGAGGAGTCAGGAATGGCTCCCTGGGGAATTTTCGGTTCCTTTGGCTGTGATCCGTTAAACCCAATAACATCGACACTCTGTGTAATACTGCCTCTAACAAATGCTCTGTTGGCATTTAATCAAGGCGAGGCAATGGAAGGGGTGCAGGACAATTTTTTTTTAATTAAAGACTTATCAAAACAAGTTATCATTGTAATTAATTACATCCCACCCCTTTTTTATTCTCTCCCCTCCCCTGCCCACCTGAGACATCCCTCAACTCCCTTCTCCGATTTATTTATACATATTGTTTTCTGCGTCTTATAAATTTCCACATATCATTACTTTATCTATCGTATGTTCTACTTATAAATTTGTGGATGTTTATTCAAAACCTGCCAAGGCGTCCAAATCCTTTTGTTTTCTTTTTAGATAAATTGTAAAAAGTTCCCATTCTTCCTTAAAGTCATGGTTGTCCTTCTCACGTAGTTTATATGTTAACTTTGCCATCTCCGCATAACTCATCAACTTTTCTTGCCATTGTCCCTTCGTCGGGATTCCTTCATTCTTTCATCCTTGTGCCAACGAGACTCTTGCTGCTGTTGTAGCATACATTAAACAAATTCTTTGTTTATCCTTGGCAGATCTCGCCCTGAAATCCCTAATAAAAATGCTTCTGTGGTTTTTTTTTTAACAAATGTCATTTTAAACATTTTTTTCAGTTCATTATATATCATCTCCCATTTTTTTTTAATAAGAATTTATTGGCATTTTTTCCTTATAACAACATACACCCATATCCACACCTACATTTATACACATACAAAACAAGTACAATTATAAACCAAATACAAACATTGCCAGGATTCTTCTTCTTATTTAAGCATCTCGTAAAAAAAAAAATTCTATTTCTGAATCTTGACGGTTGACTTCCCCTACCTTTTCACCTTCGGTTTTATACCCCTAATCTGCTTTTTAACCTCTTCTTCTAAAAATTAAACACAATTATATATATAGAATTAAACAGTCATCTTAATCGTCTTAGTCTATAAACTTAATCATCTTATACTAGATTTACTAGCAATACATCATCATAAATCTTCACAAATCGTTCTTATCAAATCTACACTATCTCCTCTGTTCTTTAATCTGCTGCTAATAACATAAAAACTTCAAATATCTCCTTTCTTGTTAAGAAAAACTGCATACAGCTAACAGTCTTCACCCTCCGATTTCAGAATGCCATAACAGACCGTTTTAGATTTTACTTAATACTTCACCCCACTCCCCCTCTATCCATTATCCTTCTCCTAGTGACGCCAGAACCAAACTTCCAGTTGCCTTCTTTTTCCAAATGTCCACAGATCCAGGCACAGTTCAGAACACTCCTTGCAACGAGCCTCAGGGTATCCATCTCATCTTCTTTCAGCTGCTCCGTTTCTTTATACCATTCTTCTTCTTCTTGTAAATATCTTAATTCTTTGTCCCTTGCCCCCGAGCTCACACCTCGGGGTCTGGATATAACAAATCTTATCGTCGTCCTGGGGCTGCCACCCCCCAAGAACGAATCTTTTTCCCGGAGTCGCCCTGTCATTTCTCTCCATCCTTCCAGCAACCCTCTCAGCTCCTTGCCAAGGTTTTCTTCCAAAGTGTCAAAGTTTTTGAGAGCCTCCTCTGTGGGAAGTAGATTTCTTTTCAAATCCCCACACAAGACTTTCACTTTCCGATAAAGCAGTTCCAGCCTCAAAGCATTGAGCCTTTGTTCTTCCGTTAGTCCAGAGTTCAAAACAAGTTCGAAGACAAAGCCCAACATGATGGTAGAGGGGGTGGGAGTGAGTGTCAAATTACAGTTTCTGTCTCTATGTTCTTCCTTTTGTAAGAGTTGTTTTTCACCTCAGTTTAAACTTTCCGTCGCCATTTTTCCTAAGCCTGAGCGCAAAGGCCGCAGCTTTAAACGGAGATATTTTCCGCGAATTTACTCCCCAAAAGAAAATTTTAACAGTCTCATGTATCAAAGTTCAAGTACTTTGTAACCAGTTCTGTAGCAGCAGTCACTCAAATTGGCTAACTTCTTACACTCGAAGGGAGGGAGGCAGGCTGCCTTTCTCCTTCCCCCGGATCGTCCAAAAAAACATAATATCTAGTCCAATCAAGTACTCACAACCACCGGGTTTCTTTAAATCCATGCATCAAAGGTAGAACTTAGACGCTCATCACAGGATTTGTCGCCGCATTTACATCCCGGTTGGGGCATGTCCCCTATAGCCCGGCTCCGTCGTCCCTTCACCCCCACTCCCCCTTTACAGGGGGAGCGAGGGAAGGGTTCGGAGCCACAACGGGCACAGCCGGGGAGCCCAGGGTGCGGGACACTCTTCCCGCACCCCACCGGAGCCCCGCTTTGCGGTAGCGGGGCTCCAAACCCCCGGGATGGACTGGGCGCTTCGCAGCCGAAGCAGCCCACGACCACCCGCAATGGCGTCGCCGCCGGGAGTCATCATCTCCCAATTTTTCTTTTACTTCTCTACCGGTACATTCCCACCAAATATGGTGAAACGTACCTTCTTTTCCTTTGCATTTCCAACAAATATTTTACCCACTTTTATACATTTTTGCCATTTTTACTGCTGTAATGTACCACCTGTACATCATTTTCATATAGTTTTCCTTCAAAAGAGAACAGTTCTCAGGACAAAATGTTTTAGCTGGAGCTCACTTGCTATGCATCACCTCTCCAGGGTTTCGGGTAGGGAACATCTCCCACCCCTAGCTACAGATATCAGGGATTGAATCATAGAATTGTAGAGTTGGAAGGGACCCCAAGGGTCATCCAGTCCAACCCCCTGCAATGCAGGAATCTCAGCTAAAGCATCCATGGCAGATAGCCATCCAACCTCTGCTTGAAAACCTCCAAGGAAGGAAAGTCCATAACCTCCTGAGGGAGACTGTTCCACTGTCAAACAGCTCTTACTCTCAGGAAGTTCTTCCTGGTGTGTAGTCAGAATCGCCCTTCTTGTAACTTGAAGCCATTGCCTCAAGTCCTACCCTCAAGGGTAGGAGAAAACAAGTTTGTTCCCTCTTGCATGTGACAGCCTTTCAGATATTTGGAGATGGCTATCATATCTTCAGGATGCGGGTGGTGCTGTGGTCCAAACCACAGAGCCTAGGGCTTGCCGATCAGAAGGTCGGCGGTTCGAATCCCCGCGACGGGGTGAGCTCCTGTTGTTCGGTCCCAACTCCTGCCCACCTAGCAGTTCGAAAGCACGTTAAGTGCAAGTAGATAAACAGGTACCACTCCGGCGGGAAGGTAAACAGCGTTTCCGTGCACTGATCTGGTTCGCCAGAAGTGGCTTAGTCACATGACGCAGAAGCTGTATGCCGGCTCCCTCGACCAGTAAAGCGAGATGAGCGCGCAACCCCAGAGTTAGACACGACTGGACCTAATGGTCAGGGGTACCTTTACCTTTACCTATCGTATCTCCACTCAGTCTCCTCTTCTCCAGGCTAAACATACTCAGCTTCTTCAATCATTCCTCATAAGGCTTGGTTTCAAGAGCCTTGATCATCTTGGTTGCCCTCCTCTACTTGTCAAATATCCTGCTTAAACTGTGGTGCCCAGAACTGGACACTGTATTCCAGGTGTGGTCTGACCAAGGCAGAATAGAGCTTTACTATTGCTTCCCTTGATCTGGAGACTATACTTCTGTTGATGCAGCTTTAAGAATGGCAGAGGCTTGACAGCCATCTGTCAGGAATGCTTTGATGGTGTTTCCTGCTTGGCAGGGGGTTGGACTGGATGGCCCTTGTGGTCTCTTCCAACTCTAGGATTCTATGAAGAATGTGAATTTGCTTTTTATACTGCTGCATCACACTGCTGACTCGTGTAAA
Organism: Lacerta agilis; assembly: GCF_009819535.1. Lineage (NCBI taxonomy): Eukaryota > Metazoa > Chordata > Lepidosauria > Squamata > Lacertidae > Lacerta > Lacerta agilis. The sequence goes on from NC_046312.1 coordinate 11,867,174, forward strand.
ACTTGTGGCCCACCAACCCCACAACCTGGGACGTTCTGCATCCAAGGCTGACTCTCTACCACGTCCCCATTCAAGAGCCTGAGATCAATATCTTGTTATGCTCTCCACCAGCCATGTTCAGTGGTTCTTTCTCCTCTGATTTGTTAGAAATGGCTGAATAGTCAAGGCGACTATTATATATGCCAGAAACCAAAGCTCTCTTGAAAAAAGCAAAAGTAAACACCGACTGAGAAACCTTTTCAGCAATTGCCTTGAATGTCCATGTCGGTTGCAAACACTCATTTTTCTTCTACCACCAGAATCTGATTAATATGAAATAATAATCCGATAGAGGACGGCATGTCATTTTGTCAGGTCGAAGGTGATCACCAGCATAATAAAATGATGCTTTTTAGACTATTGAATAAGATGAGAAATCAAGATAGATGTTTCCTTTCCTTCAAATAGCCTTCTGTGCAAAGTAAATGGGACAGAGGTGTTCAGAGTAGCCAGTAAAAGCGGGTTTTGAAAGGAGGGAGTGCAAGATTTGTTTAGTTACCGACTTCTATACCCGGGGAGGACAACTGGTGATCCCGGCAATAAGAGCTTTTGTTGGGAAAGCTATTCCCCAGATGTTATATGGGGTAGAGCTCTGGGGGTGGAACCAGAGGCTGTTGGAACGGCTTGAAATTTTGCAAAATTACTATCTCAAGAGGATCCTAGGCCTTCCTCAAGGAACTCCGGCAGCTTACTTGAGAGTAGAGGTAGGATTACCTTCTGTGTCTGCCAGGGCCCACTTGAGATTCTTACGTTTTTACATCAACCTTGCAAATACCTCGAACACCTTACTGGCCAAACAAGCCTTTGTTTCTCTTCAAAAGAACACCACTTGGCGTCAAAATCTATCTGATATCCTGGTTAGATACACCCTACCGGAGTTTAATACACTCAAACTGTGGAGCCCGGACAAAGTTCGGGAATGGATCCTGGAGAGAGACGCCCTGTTAGACATCACAAAAATACAGAACCCAGGGTCCTCCCACTGGTTTCCCCGACTGAAATCAGTTAAAACCTGCGCCAATTACTTGGCGAATATCACCGATCCCACACTCCGGAGAGCTTTCACCATGGCCCGTTTTCAAACTACCCCTACGGCCTATCTGTCAGGCAGATATGCAAAAATCCCGGTAGAGCACCGTTTATGTCCTTGCCACATGAGAACCAAAGAGGACCTCACGCATTACTTGTTGTACTGTCCCATTTACTCGGCCTTCAGGGATGCGATCTTACAAACTATTCCCAAGTCATTAGTCAACTCTGAGGACCAAGTAAAGTTTCTGCTGGTGGACGCTGACCCACGGATTACCCACGTGGTAGCGGTTTTCATGGCGAGGGCTATGAAAACCAGGGTGAGGTTCCTGAATGAGGCAGAGAAGGCCCTCCCATCGCTCTCCTAACCTGTTGAATCCTTTTTCCTGTATGGGGGGTGTTGGGTTTCATTTTTTGCCTCTTTGTTTTTTTGTTTGGTCTGGATTTGTCCCCTTTGCTGCGGCAGCGCGGCACAGGCTTTTAAAATCTTAAACCTATTTTAATAATTTTATTGTTTACTTTTTAATGGTGTTGTATGGTGTTTTGTGTAAAGGCATGGACCTCACAAACCTAATAAATGTTGCTGTTGTTGAAAGGAGGGAGTGGAGAGTAGATGCTAAAGATAAATAAGTGGCTTGTGATTTGCTTCAGAACTCTGCAAATGTTAGAAAAAGTGGTGCCCCAAAAGTGTCCCGAAAGAATGCAGTGATGCGAAAATGGTCAATACTCATTATTCTGTAGAGCTTATTTCATGTGAACATTGAAATGTACAACCCAGGATGTTCAGAGCACAAGAAACCAAGCCTTATGATGAGTGGTTGAAGGAGCTGGGTATGTTTAGCCTGGGGAAAAGCTTTTAAGCAGTGGTTGGATGGCCATCTGTCATGGATGCTTTAGTTGAGATTCCTGCATTGAAGGGGGTTGGACTAGATGACCCTTGGGGTCCCCTCCAACTGCCATTCTGTTCTCCCAATATCTAACCAGATGCTGATGGGAAGCTGGAAAGCAGGATGTGAGTGCAATAGCACTCTCCCAACTTGCAATTCCCAGCAACGGATATCCAAAGCTGTACTGCTTCTGGTTGTGGCGGCAGAACACACCCACCACAGATAGTTGCTGTTGATAGCTGTATCATCAGTGAATTCATCTAATCCCCTTTCCAGGCCCTCCAGGTTGGTGGCCATTGCAACGTCATATTTGGCTAAGTGCTCAAGTCGTGAAGCCAAATCAGAGCGAGAGCAGGAAGCATTTCCCTCACTCTGAACAGGCATCACCGCAATGTCAGGTTTTGCAATGTAAGAAGAGCCCATCTTGTCCAGATTCCTGTCCTCACAGCTGCCAACGAGAAACCTATGGGAAATTCATGAGCAGAAGCTGAGTGGTCTGAAGAAGTGTGCATGCACACAAAAGCTCATACCAAGAACAAACTTAGTTGGTCTCTAAGGTGCTACTGGAAGGAATTTTTTAATTTAATTTTGTTTTGACTATGGCAGACCAACACGGCTACCTACCTGTAACTCCCTGTCTGTGTTTTCCAGCAACTGGCATTCTGTGTAGTAGGAGTACTGATTCCGGCAGTGGAGGTAGAACATCACCATCATGACTGGTGACTGCCATTCTCAGAGCAGTGCACCATAGACTTTTTGCTGTTTCGGCAATATTTGCTTTATTTACAATTATACAAGAGTTTAAAGGTAAAGGTAAAGGGACCCCTGACCGTTAGGTCTAGTCGCGGACGACTCTGGGGTTGCAGCGCTCATGTCGCTTTACTAGCCAAGGGAGCCGGGATACAGCTTCTGGGTTTGTGGCCAGCATGACAAAGCCGCTTCTGGTGAACCAGAGCAGCGCACGGAAATGCCGTTTACCTTCCCGCCGGAGGGGTACCCATTTATCTACTTGCACTTTGACGTGCTTTTGAACTGCTAGATTGGCAGGAGCTGGGACTGAGCAACGGGAGCTCACCCTGTTGCGGGGATTCGAACCGCCGACCTTCCAATCGGCAAGCCCAAGAGGCTCAGTGGTTTAACCCACAGTGCCACCCGCATCCTGATACAAGAGTTTAAGCGGGGGCAAACAGCGGCCACTCCAACAAAGTCGATGATGTCCTCAGAATCCTGAAGCTTGCTCCTCTGGCAAAACTAGAGCAAGGAGACTTTGCACATTGAACTGCAGAATCATTTCACCTGTGATGGATTCCTGGCTCTGCTCTTCAATTCCCCCACGAGGTACTGATTTGAGGATCAGCCTGGGTACCAACAATTGACGATTCACCTTGGAAATTATGCCATGTGAGATATCTGTTCTAAAGATAATAAGGCAGGGGAGCTTACTTATCTTTCCCTCGCTCATTTGCCCAAGTCGAATTTTGCTGCATTTTTTTTAAAAAGGGAAAAAAGCAGTTGTTCCTGTCAGAGCAAAGTGCCTTTGATGTATTGACCACATATAATTTGATGGTTAATGATCACTTCTTGAAATCTTGACTCAAGGAAAATATAACTTCACAAGCTAACTGAGTCAGGAAACCGGAGATTCCATTATAAGCTCCAATGGGGGGAAAACTATACGAGCTTGTCAAATATGAAAGGAAAGCAGATGTGAATTCATCGTAAAACAGGAGCCCATCAGTGGGTTCATATTATTTATTAATAAATAGGTGCAGCCTTTCATTCAGGAACTTTGCCATCACGTAGTTGTTCCGTGTTTCTGGCCTGAAATAAACCAGGACCTTTAAAATCAGGATTTGAAAATGAAATAAAGAAAATAAACATTCCTTTTTGTATAGACTCATTATTTGACAAATGGGAAGAATCCTATTTATCTAAGCAGAGGTGGCTTCTGTCCGTTACGGGTGGCAGGGCAGAAAGTGGGGAGACCAGCCGTAGGTCGAGACTTGAGGTTGGTTCCCAACTCTCTATGAAGCGAACCTTGTCACCTTGTGGGGCACCCTTGCACCGCAACCCATTTTTGCAGTGTTGTCATGAGGCTTGGAACTGTGCTTTCTAGGCATGGGATGAGCGCAAACCTGGATGAGCCCTACGTCGCTCTGATGGAGCAGGGCCCCCAAGAGTTGAGTGTAAAACTCTTTCCCTGCTTACCTATATTAGATGCTGCCGAGAGTCTGATCTCAGCAAAATTCAGTGATGATGAAAATACAAGCAGACTGGTTTACTGGAAGACGTCGGCCGCCCTGCTCCATTATTTATAGCGTGGCATTTTGTGGCTGAGCGCCAGGGAACAGCAAGAGCTGTAGCGGCAGCATCAATGCGCTCGGGAAAACGTGAGCAGAGTGCGCCCAGAATAAACATGGGTACCTGGTCTAACAACCCAGTAAAGCAGATACACAGAGCAAGAGCTATCAAACAGACCGCACGGCGCAAGTTTAGAAGGCTGATTTCTATCTCGACAAAGAAAGACTAAACAATTGGAGAGGCAGGTGTGCTCCTGGGCACTGCAAAGTTTACCCTGGAATGCTCTTCCGTTTGTTATGGCTGGAGTGCTTGGCTTTGTCCAGAGGAACATTTAGGCTCCTGCCCAAATAAGGTGCCAGTTTCTTAGCTCCCCATCTCTGCCTGCCAGGGGAAGGACAAAGAGGGAAGAACTTGCCAGAGGTGACACCCAACACGGCTTTCTTGCGTTATTTGTGCACATCTGTGGATGTTGTTAAAACTGGATCGAAAGGGAAAGGCAGCCATTGGTATCATACTTGGTTGGCAGATGTCGAAAATGCAGATGATTTAACCGTCAGTGAAAATGGCCCCAGGGGGAAGAATGCTCCAGAATGATCTTCTGTACTGAGATTGTCTTTGGATGTGATCTGACTGTACATCCGAGATGGACATAAGAGCCTGCTGGATCAGGCCAGTGGCCCAACTAGCCCAGTATCCTGTTCCCACATTGGCCAACCAGATGCCCTTGGGAAACCTGCAAGCAGGATTTGAGCACATGAGCCATGCCCCCTCCTCTAGTTTTCAGCAACTGCTTTCAGAAGCATGGCTGCCTCCAATGGTAGAGGCATGAAGAGCCACCATGGGTAGTAGCCTTCATTAGCCATTGCCTCCATGAATTTGTCTAATCTTCTTTTAAAGCCATCGGGGTTGGGGAGTCCGTAGCCCTCCATAGGCTGTTGAACTACAACTCCCATCTATCTCTGGCTGCTGCTTTTGCTGGCTGGGGATGTTGAGAGTTGGAAATCAATAGGACTTCAGTTGGCCTCATGGAGTCCAGTGGGTCTAAAGGACATCTAACGCAGGTCACAACCACATGGTACATTTAGAGGCCTATGGCGTCCCCATAAGAATCCTGGGAACTTTACTTCCATAAGGGTGCTGGGAATTGTAGATTTGTGGACTACAGTTCCCGGGATTCTTTGGGAGAAGCTATGTGCCGTAAATGTATGGTGTGGCTGTGATCTTCGAGCCCAACCTTATATACATATTCTCAGAAACGAGTCCACTTGGGTTCAATGTGGCTTACTTCCAGGTAAGATGTCTGGATCCAACACCATGGAGTATGCAACATTGCTTTTCAGATTCAAAAGACAAAGATGGACCATGACGTTGACCACACAAGACTGAAATGGCAACCCTGCTGTAGTTCGGATGTTTTGTTTCATAAGGCCAGTCCCATGACATACACACATTTTCAATTCTATTCTGGGGTTGGACAACAAACACCACCCATTAATCATGACATGTGAAGAAATTTGGCATGAGGTTTACTTTTATTGAGAAATAAATAAAAGTAAATAAAAGTAAACCTCATGCCAAATTTCTTCACATGTCATGATTAATGGGTGGTGTTTGTTGTCCATCCCCAGAATAGAATCTCTTCTTAGTATAGTTTTCAAAAAAGGTGGCTTTATTTAATGCCATACAATGCCCATGATTGTTTGAGCATCAACATTCTCTCATCTTGTAAATATCTTTCATGCTTTTCTTGGAGAATAAAGATCTTCAGTTGGATATCCAACAGCTTTGATGGCATTTCCATCTTCCTGCATTTTTGTAGAGCTGGAAGGGATCCCGAGGGTCATCTAGTCCAACCCCTTACAATGCAGGAATCACAGCTAAAGCATCCACGACAGATGGCCATCCAACCTCTGCTTAAAAACCCCCAATGAAAAGAGAGTCCCCAACCTCCCAAGGGAGACCGTTCCACTGTCGAACAGCTCTTACTGTCAGAAAGTTCTTCCTGATGTTTAGTCAGAATATCCTTGTAACTTGAAGTCATTGCCTTGTGTCCTATCCTCCGGAGCAGCAGAAAACAAGCTTGCTCCCTCTTCCAAGTGACAGCCCTTAGGATAGTTGAAGATGGCTATCCTATCTCCTCTCAGTCTCCTCCTATCCAGGATAAACATACCCAGATCCTTCAACTGTTACTCATAAGGCTTGGTTTCCAGACCCTTGATGATCTTGGTTGCCCTCTTCTGCACACAGTTCAGTAGAGGGCAGTAGCAAGGTCGGGGCAGTGTAGACACACCAGCAGAAACAATGGATGAGCTCTGCCAGTGCACCCACACAGCCCTGATCCCTGCTGCCACACTGCCTCTCCCCACCCCCACCCCCACTTGCCACTACTGATGGCTGGATTGGCATCTGAATCTGACCTCAGCACCAGAGACAGGACAGCATCCTGACATCTCATTGCTCTAGCTAGCGCCTGCTTGCTACTCACCCAAATACCGCTCATGGCAGGGCTGTCTTAGGGAGATCGGCTGCCGTGGCACGGCGATCCCTCCGGCGCCTCCCATGCTTGTCGCCCCTCGGGAGGGGGGGGTGGGTGAGCGGGGGATGAGAGGCATGGCGCTGAAGCGGCGCAGGGCTCTGCGTGCCCTTCCAGTGCTCCCAGGATGGGAGGCAAGGGCGGCCAGCTCGTAGCCCGCCCGGGAGCGGCATGGGCGGCAGCGGCTGTGCTGCTGGCGCGCGAGCGCCCGGCCGCCAGCCCGCCCGTGGGGGAGGGGGCGGGTTGGGGAGGGGGGCGCCCGGTATGCCGGCGGGCTCGCGGGGGCACCCCTGGGGGGCCCGGCGCCTGCCGTGCCACGCCACTAGCCCCTATGGATGAGACGGCCCTGGCTCATGGCATCCCATGAGCTTAGCAACACATGTGCATGCTGTAAGCTGAGGTATGTGGCCTGTGTCTTCTGCCTCCCTGTTGCCTGATTGAGGCCTGACAGGGAGGTGACCAGGATAGCCCAGGCCAGCAAAAAAGCAAGTATTGCAGGTTGGGGGAGAAATTGGCTTGAGTTCACCTTTTAACACGAGTCTTCCTCATTAAACACTCTGGGAACTGAAATGCAGAAACTGCCACTTCCCTGAATTTTGTAATGCCGTTCTCCAACCAAAAGAAAATGTGTTCCAAATGTACCCATTAGGGGGAAAGTGTCCATTAAATGCCTATATTAGTGAAAATGACATTGCATATCTTATATCCATTTCGGAGAACTGTGTTTCAATATGTGGTATTTGACAGTTTGTTCTCCGCGGCGTTTGACCACAGGCAAAATACGAAATGACATTTAGTGCCAACGGCTGAGATGCGGCCATATTTAATGGACCTGAGAATTACCGATACAACATTTTGCAACATTCTTAATATTTTGTAGCTGAAAAGCTAAGGCATTTTAACAGGATTTGACAACTGACAGTTTATTATATTTCATACTTGGCACCTGCCAGCATCGAAGCGAGAAATGCCAAGAAGTCTAAAGCGCAAACGTTTCCAATTTTCAGGTAGAATTTTACCCCCAATTCAAATTTGAAATTCTGCATGCAACCTCTTCATAGCAAATTTGAAATGTGTTCATTTCAACTTGCTATTTGGGTCACACACACACACACACACACTCAGGGGGGGGGGAGAGATCTGGATCAGCCTAATTGTTGATATTGTTATTTTATTACCGGTATTTATACCCTGCCCATCTTAATGTGAACCAAAGTCATTTCCACTTCTGGAAATAATCTAAAAATCTAAAAATGCATTTTGGGGGAAATGGCTTGTCAATTTTTGCAACAACTTCCAGTTTTTTTTTTTTAAAAAAAAAGGAAGAAGAAGAAGAGTTTGGATTTGATATCCCGCTTTTCACTACCCTAAGGAGTCTCAAAGCGGCTAACATTCTCCTTCCCCTTCCTCCCCCACAACAAACACTCTGTGACTAGCCCAAGGTCACCCAGCAGCTGCATGTCGAGGAGCAGAGACGCGAACCCGGTTCCCCAGATTACGAATCTACCACTCTTAACCACTACACCATGCTGGCTCTTCCATGCTGAAAATTGGAACGTGGCTTTGCTTCTCTCCCATGAACTGGTCACTGGTCACTTAAGTAGGAAGGTGCTAATGCACAAACAGAGAGAGGAAAAATGGGGAGATTGTCTTGCAAAGGGTGAGCATTAGGCCAAAATTTCATTTCAGACGGTGTGGTGCTGAGACGCAGCATGGAGCAGTTTAACTAAGATGGGGGGGGATTTTTTTATTTTAAAAAAGGTAATGGACCCCTGACAGTTAAGTCCAGTCGCAGACAACTCTGGGGTTGCGGCGCTCATCTCGCTTTACTGGCTGAGGGAGCCGGCATTTGTCCACAGACAGTTTTTCTGGGTCATGTGGCCAGCAGGACTAAGCCGCTTCTGGCAAAACCAGAGCAGCACATGGAAACTCCATTTACCTTCCCGCCGGAGCGGTACCTATTTATCTACTTGCACTTTTTGGCATGCTTTCAAAATGCTAGGTTGGCAGGAGCTGGGACCGAGCAACGGGAGCTCACCTCATCACAGGGATTTGAACCGTCGATCTTCTGATCGGCAAGCCCAAGAGGCTCAGTGGTTTAGACCACAGCGCCTTAAATCTGTGGGGATGATTAGGGAGGCAGGAGAGGACATATAATTTAACAATATCCTTCCTAACTTGCGCTAGCAAGTTCCATCTTCTAGCAGAGTCCCCCTTTTTAAATTACATAGCGATCAGCTTGTTGCTGACTCATCTGAATCTCACTATTAAAGATTCCTTCCGGGTAAAATCCCTTCTAAACCCCCTTAAAAAGAATAAACATAAGAATCTGATTAATGTTAATATAAAAGTAGTTTACTCACAAATTCATTCTGGTTCACAGACATATCCCTGAAGGCAGGCTTAGGTTACATGACAACTAGAGCTATTCCATAAAGAAGTTAGTTCTCTAAACACACAGCAATATACAAAATGGAGAACACACACTGATCAAAACATGGAGGCCGTGTGCTCTTCCATGCTAGTACAACAGACCACACCCTCTTCAAGTCTGTGCCAGCTCAGGAGGAAACAGGAAGTCTTCTCCTGAGTGGTACAAAACATCCCCATACATGTCTACTGTAGGAATGTTGTACTTGACTGCAGTTTTACATCCCACAAAATCCCCCCTTGGCCATGATGCTTCTCTGGGTGACCTTGGGACTAGTCACTATCTCTCAGCATGACCTACCTCAAAGGGTTGTTGTGAGGATAAAATGGGCGGAGGGGGAAGGACCACATATGCTGTCTCGATAGATCGAGCTATAAATACAGTAAATGCATTAATTGATCAATACGTAAGTAAACCCCATTTATGTTGACTTGCAGCACAGGACCAATTTTTTTTTTTGTCAGCTGCTCACTCTAGGGAAGATGGAGCCACCTGCTGGGCAAATTGTATACCTGTATATAACTGCCAGGTATTCTTTCAGATGTGTGTTCTCTTGTTGGTTAATTGTGGTGGGGGGTGGGGTGGGGTGGGCAGAGGAAAGCTGAACTAAACACCTAAATCTCCAGAGGCTGCCTAATCTTGATTCAGAGCTTTATAAATGAAGCTGCATTATGGATATAAGTGAGGTGGTGGTCGGGGGGGAGAGCTGAATCGAAAAGCTTACCAAAAAATGTACTGTGATGAAGCAGGACTGCCATGGATTTCGCTGCTAAAACGTGCACGCTTCTTGAAAGGTTGCACACTTTGGATCGGCAGAGGAACATTCGCTGGGAATTGCTGAATTTTGCGCTAGGAGAATGGATGTCAGTCACGTTGAAAGCTCTAGAACCCAAGATGCCTCAAACTTGCCCCTTGTTCAGAACACTTTCCTCCAGGGCCTAAATGTTGGACCTGTGTATACTGACAGGCATCCTCTTTGACTCAGGGCCAGAAAACCAGGTGTTAGTGTGGGGGGTCCACACCCTCCAGAGAGCCACCTGCAGCCTAGGGAACCCCCTTGATTCCACTGCCAATGAGCTAGGGGTGGGCTGACCTTTCTTGAAGACATGGGCTGAGCCTTACCTTAAATTTATGGGATGGCTGAGGGTTTGTTTGTATTTGCTCTGCTTTTTAACATCTATGGCACCCTCCCAGGAGTGATGTGATATCATATTGCATGATGCCGCTCTGAAGATCTTCTGAGATGTGTGCCCCTGTGTGTATAGAATTTGCTTTGTGGCTACATATGGCGATATACAGTGGTACCTCGCAAGACGAATGCCTCGCAAGACGAAAAACCCGCTAGACGAAAGGGTTTTTCGATTTTTTAGGTGATTCACAAAACGAATTTTTTAATGGCCGTGACTCGCAAAACGAATCGTCTTGCGCGGTACCACTTTAAGAAAAAGCCGGAACCTGCTGCTGCAAGGAGAGCGGCAGCAGTGGCGGGAACCGGAAGCGGCAGCTCGCCTCCTCCCACCGTAGAGGCTCACAAGTTCCAAGGTGGAGCAGCCGAGCCTACCCTCGGCTCCCAAGCCTGCCCTTTGCTCCCCGCAAACCCCAGAACACTCACCGCTCCGGGAGGGAGGAGGTAGGTCCGGCGCCATTTTAGCCTCGGCTTCTCCCTTACTGCGGCCCCTGCTCCCCACACCCAGCTTTCTCCTGCTGCCGCCGCTCACCCTCCTTGCTCCGCTGGCTTCTCCCGCCGTGGATCCTGCTCCCCGCTTGCTCCCCTGGCTTCTCCCGCCGTGGATCGTGTCCCCCGCTTGCTTTTCTGGCTTCCCACTGCGTTCCCTGCTTGCTTTCCTGGCTTCTCCCGCCGTGGATCGTGTCCCCCGCTTGCTTTTCTGCCTTCCCCCGCTATGGATCGTGTCCCCCGCTTGCTTTTCTGCCTTCCCCCGCTATGGATCGTGTCCCCCGCTTGCTTTTCTGCCTTCCCACTGCGTTCCCTGCTTGCTCCGATGGCTTCTCCCGCCGTGGATCCTGCTCCCTGCTTGCTTTCCTGGCTTCTCCCGCCGTGGATCGTGTCCCCCGCTTGCTTTTCTGCCTTCCCCCGCTATGGATCGTGTCCCCCGCTTGCTTTTCTGCCTTCCCACTGCGTTCCCTGCTTGCTCCGATGGCTTCTCCCGCCGTGGATCCTGCTCCCTGCTTGCTTTCCTGGCTTCTCCCGCTGTGGATCGTGTCCCCCGCTTGCTTTTCTACCTTCCCACTGCGTTCCCTGCTTGCTCCGATGGCTTCTCCCGCCGTGGATCCTGCTCCCTGCTTGCTTTCCTGGCTTCTCCCGCCGTGGATCGTGTCCCCCGCTTGCTTTTCTGCCTTCCCCCGCTATGGATCGTGTCCCCCGCTTGCTTTTCTGCCTTCCCACTGCGTTCCCTGCTTGCTCCAATGGCTTCTCCCGCCGTGGATCCTGCTCCCCGCTTGCTCCCCTGGCTTCTCCCGCCGTGGATCGTGTCCCCCGCTTGCTTTTCTGCCTTCCCCCGCTATGGATCGTGTCCCCCGCTTGCTTTTCTGGCTTCCCACTGCGTTCCCTGCTTGCTCCGATGGCTTCTCCTGCCGTGGATCCTGCTCCCTGCTTGCTTTCCTGGCTTCTCCCGCCGTGGATCGTGTCCCCCGCTTGCTTTCCTGGCTTCTCCCGCCGTGGATCCTGCTCCCCGCTTGCTTTCCTGGCTTCCCCTGCTGCAGATCGTGCTCCCTGCTTGCTCTCCCCGCTCACCGGTCGCTCTGCCGCTTGCTCTGCCGCTCGCTTTCCCCGCTCGCCGGCAGGAGGCTTGGACTTTTTTCCCATAGGAACGCATTGTTTAAATTTCAATGCATTCCTATGGGAAACCGTGCTTCGCAAGACGAAATTTCCGCAAGACGAAAAGACTTGCGGAACGAATTAATTTCGTCTTGCGAGGCACCACTGTATCTACAGTTTCACTTGTGAACTGCTTAGTGTGCTGTTTGATACAGCAGCATGGAAACATTCTGTATAGAAAACAAAACAGTGTGTTGTGGTGGCCAGAGCGCTGTTCTAGGATGTGGGGGACCTGGGTTCAGATTTTCACTCGGCCATGAAGCTCACTGGGTGACCTTGGGACAGTCACTGCTTCTCAACCTAACCTAACTCAAAGGGGTGTTGTGAGGCTAATATGGAGAGGGGGAAGAATCCTTATCATGCCACCTTATCATAGAATCGTAGAGATGGAAGGGACCCTGAGGGTCGTCTAGCCCAACCCCGTGCAATGCAGTAATCTCAACTAACGCATCCATGACAGATGGCCATCCAACCTCTGCTCATTGGAGGAAAAGGTCAGATATAATCACAAAAATAAATAAAATAACGTTGAGTCACGGGCATAGAGGGTGGGTTAGGCACTTTATTTTACGTCTCTCCTAACGTACACATTTTAAATTTAATATTTCTGCAAATGCCACATGGGTTTTGACACACTTGGAGCCAAAAATCTCAATCTCATGGATTCGGAAGCAGGTTGCTCTGAATGCAAATGGGTCTTACTCCCAAGATGAAGGACTTAAACCGTGAAGAGAAGAAGCCACGTTGTGAGTGGTGTTTGGTGGACCTGGTGGGGTTGGCAGGAGATCACAATTCTGCACATTCTAGCACTTTTCACATGTTCATTTTTGTGTGTGCCGCTTTGGGTTCCGTTTTGGGGAACCCTAAAATATAATAAACAATAACTCTCATGCAACTTTTTTCAATTAAAAAAAGAGGCAGGCTCAGAGGAGTATATTTAATATAAGCCAGTTTATTGCACTCAGGAAGTAGGCATATACACAGAGTTGGAGAAGTTACGTTGTGAAATCATCATTAGTCCATCCAGAGCTGGACAAGGCTGCCCTCTTCCTTAAAAACCAAGGCTTTCTACCAAAGTCCCACTGAATTCCTGCTTCTTCCATCTTGGGTTGGTGGAGGGACAGTAACACTGTACAGAAACAGGAAGTTTGGCAGGGGCAACCTGGCACGCAGGGATGTTTGACCGCAGCTCAATTGAAGGTACAGGAGTCCATCCCTCTTTGGATCTGGTTACCCTAGAGGAGAGCAGCAGTGGCGAAACCCACTACTACGGTATTATGTGCAAGGAACTCATCTCTCCCAGGATAGGAACATACGAAGCTGCCTTATATTGAACCAGACCATTCATCCATCTAGCTCAGGATTGTATTTTCTGACTGGCAGTGGCTTTCTGGGTTCTCTGGCAGGTGACACCCCCAACCCTACTTGGAGATGCTGGGGAACGAACCTAGAAACCTCTAGTTACAGGTAGGTAGCCGTGTTGGTCTGCCATAGTCAAAACAAAACAAAACAAAAATAAAAAATTCCTTCCAGTAGCACCTTAGAGACCAACTAAGTTTGTTCTTGGTATGAGCTTTCGTGTGCATGCACACTTCTTCAGATACACTGAAACAGAAGCCACCTGTATCTGAAGAAGTGTGCATGCACACGAAAGCTCATACCAAGAACAAACTTAGTTGGTCTCTAAGGTGCTACTGGAAGGATTTTATTTTTATTTTTTTTGTTTTGTCTAGAAACCTCTGCATGCCAGATGGTCTACCACTGAGCATCGGTCTTCCCTCAATCCAGCCCCACAGCCCCCTATTGTCTATGCATTTGTTTGGTCCATGAGTTTGGTCTGGTGCTCTGTTGTTTCCCTGAAATGTGTCCCTTTCTGCTCACTATGCCTTGCAGAGATCAAGCCCTGACCCACCTTTTGGGGTTCTGCCTAGGTGGTTGGCCACAGGGAGATAAATGCCTAGCTTGTCCAAGGCTAGGTCAGGGCTAGATAACAGGACTTTCCCAACAAAACCATCTCCAAATATGACACGCACAAGCAGTTTAAAGGTGCCCTAAGTATTCTCGCGGTCTTTTTTGACAAAGCGAAATCCTGTGATCACCAAAAAAGAAATGGTCAGAACTGGCTGCCCTCTGAGTCAAGTGTTAGGCAAAATAAGCCACCATATGACACCCATCTCACTTCAGCAGAGCGTCTAGCCTCTTGTAAGTCATTAACAAGAATTTGTGCAATTCATATTGTTACTAAGCTCAGCATATAAAATTGTTTCCATACTTTCAGCGTAATATTTCAATGTCACCTGGGTAAAATATACAGAAGGGGGCAGCGATGTACATATCCACGGGGTTCTCAACAGAAATAAACAATGACGTAAATCAGTTCTTAGGATAGATTATGTAAGGTTCCAATTAGTGAACACCAAAAGGTTTTAAGTCCATTAAAGCCACATAGTCTGCACAGAATCCCTCGAGATCAGGCAGTGAAAAACAACAACAACAACAACCCCAAACAAAGCAGGTTTTGACATCCAGAGGTTTCTCATGGGAAGGTTTTGAGTGAAAAGCTTTTTAGGGAGTTAAGGATGTTAATACTTTGGCAAGTGTTTTTTCTGGCAAAGACACACAGAATTGTGTGGCGCAGGGTTCGTGTGTTGCTGAACTGAAGGTAGAAAAAGAGTTAGGACACTCTCCCAGTCAAGAGTGCAGCTGATTCAGGCTGGATCTACACTGACCTGTTTAATGTTATTAGAACGATATATCATTCCAAAACATCACAGGGCATTCTGGCCATTTAAAAGCCATTTCCCCATGCTGTTTCCCTACTGCCAGTTCCTGGTTGCTCTGCAGCGCCCTCTTGTGTCACATTTTAATAATGCATTGTGAACGTTAAAAGTAGGATGCAATGTGTCCATCTGTGTTAGGAAAACTCTTCCTTAACTTTATAAACTATGAGTTTAGATCCATCCTGTGTGAGGCAGAATTGACTATACCACTTCAGGCTGCAGTAAGTGGGTGGTCGTAGCTTTTGAATCGACTTCTGTTTATAGCAACTAGCTTCTCTAGAGAAAAGGGCTTCAGCTGGGTCTGTTGTGTTAGCTTCTGACTTTCAGGGATTTCTCTCTCTCTTTTTTAAAAATAATAATAATCCAAGCCTGCATTCAAAACTACCACTCCCCAGGGGAAAGGAGATTTAGCCCAGCCAGCTGTGCTAGTTTTCTACTTCCAGGGATTTAAAAAAATAATATTTACGTGTGTGTGTGTGTGTGTGTGTGTCTGTCTGTCTATCTATCTATCTATCTATCTATCTATGGCAGCATCCAAAAACATCACCTCGTTCTGCAGCCATGCAGCCCGTTTTTATCTCTTTAGAACCCGACCACCTCATTCAGAGGCCTGCGTAGACTGGGCTTTTTGTCTGAAGTAATTGGAACATAGGAACATAGAAGATCCTTGCCTGATCAGGCTAAGCCCAGCAACCTGTTCTCACAGCGGCCAACATGATGCAAGCAGGACTTGAGAACAGCACTCTCCCTGCTTGTGATTCCCAGCAACAGTGGAGGCAGAAGAAGACAGCCATTGTGCCTAGTAGCCACTGATGGACTTATTGTCCATGGAGATGGAACACTATGTCGGGATTTGCTGCAGCTAGTATGTCTGTTGGAAGCAGGCTGTCATAGCCACATACTGGAGTATATTCCTGGCAGTATTCTTAAGACTCTGGACTGGTCCTGCCCATCCAGGCTGTGAACCGAAGGGCTATAAATGGTTTCCTGCTTGAGCTGGGACCTTGACTGGACAACAAGATCTTCCTAGTTCTAAAGTGTTACTGTGCATTCTTGGGCTTCAACTCCCTGCTGACCTGTGGCAGCTGCCCATGGCTTGTCACTGACACAGCAGATGATGCGCTTGATGCATAAATGCTGGGGGATTATGCAAAACAGGTCTGCATGGATAGTGTCATTCTACAGTTTAGTCACTAGGTGGCACTAGACCCAGTTGTACCTGAGTCGAGTCAGGCACTTCCTTTTGCTGTTCTGTTCTTGCTTAAGCATCAATGAAGTTCTTGTTTAGCTTCCTGGCTGTTGGGTTCTCCAAGGCTTTCATGACAAGGTATATATCAGTGCTATTACCTAAAATGGGAACTGTGTATTATTTGGTACATTTACAAGTCTGAAAGAGTAAGCTTTGAGAAAAAGATCTTGGGATTTCCTGTTCGCCTTCCTGCACAACTTGCTTGCTTGAGTCTGGTGAGGCCTTATAGCAGGGGTCCCCAAACTTACCTGGCCTTGGGCCAGTTCCTCCATCGCCAATCGCGCAGTGGGCCGGAGGAGCGTGTACCCATACGCGTGCACGCTCGCTTTTTCCGGCATGGCGCGGCACTGGAAATAGCTTGTGCACGTGCGCACAGGCCTCCACAGACCCGGAGGTGCACCAGAAATGAGGCTTTGCACATGTGCAAAAGCTATTTCCGGTGTTGCGCAGACCCGGAGATGGGCAGCTGCGCTGTGCTGCGCCGGTAAGAGCAGGCGTCGTCGGGCGTCGGATAATTGGCTCGCACGGGCCGTATCTGGCCCGCGAACCTTAGTTTGGGGACCCCTGCCTTATAGCTTTGCCAAATTTGTTATTTCAGTTGGAACAGGAGTGTGAGCCTTTGTAGGAACAGACGCAGCAGAGCATTTGCATTTCATGTAACACAGTAACAAACAACAAACAACACAACCTTGGTCCCACATATCTTTCAATGGCCCAGAGCCCATTTATACAGTCATTTAATGGAAGCACTTCCAATAGGAAGTTGACACTGTTGGCTTAAATCATCCCTGCCACTGGGTTCTAGAGGCACCACTTAGGCCACATCTCCCTCGGCTTCTGCAGGCGTTTGATCTGTGAGTTACCCAGAGGCCTGTTGCAACAGCATGAAACTGGGAGGGAGTTTGTACAGAATTAGAACTTCGCGTAAGGCACGTATGTTTGGAAATCTCTTGCATCTGGGTGCTACCTATGAAATACCCGCCGTCACCCTAGGAGAAAAACAACAACCCACCTCTACCCCCATTACCATGGCTACCTTCCATAGCATATGTTACTGAAGAGTGCGCTTCTTTTTATTTTTTCTGTCTCGCTGCGCCACCTGTAAAGGAAAGGACACGTCAATTTCCTTAGTGCCATTTTGAAGCAAAGGGGTTGCTTAATTTGGAGCATCGCATCATGTACGATCTCTGCAATCTGTTTAGCTCTAACACTCCTGCAGCTCCATGTCATAGCTGTCAACTCCCCCCCCCCCTTTTTTAAGGGAAATTCCCTTATTCCGAATAGGATTCCTCGCAAGGAAAGGGAAAAGTTGACAGCTATGCTCCACGTGCCATTTTTTTTTTTTCTGGTGACATGGCTGAGAGTTTTAGCAGTCTACAAACCTCCCAAGCTGAAAGGGATAATGAAATTTGAGAGCTCCACTTTGGTGCTATGGTGTGGGTGGGTGGAGCAGTTTATAAATATCACGGATAAATGAATTTTTGCCTTGACTTGTGTTTTCAAGTGAATGCATTATTTGGGGGGTGGGGGTGGGGGTGGAACGAAAATGTCTACAGCAGCCTCCAATAGAAACAGTTTGCATGTTAGCCAAGGTCACTATGCGTATAAAGGCTATATTGACAGCATAGCTATAAAGGTGAACATTTTATAACTTCTTTCAAAAACTTGGGCTTCTTGATTTTTGTTCATCCTCATGCACTGATTGGAAGACTTTCCTTTTTTGCGGGTGTGTGTGTGTATGTTTGTGTGATTGAGAACAGGGAACTCTGAATGGGATATTCACTGGACAAAGTGCTCTTACGAGAAAATAATGGCCATTTCTGGACAATTATTGGGATCTCTTGGGAGAGATGTTCCATATCGTTTCCAGTACTGTATGGGTATTCACAGAATTAGCGGGGGGGGGGGGAATGGAAGGCCTGGTAAAACAAACACACTGGTCATGTAACAAGGCGTTTAGAGATCACATGTCATTGGTTCATTGGGTTATGTTATGGTGGCTTGCAATCAGAAGGCAAAGGAGGAGTAACTATGCAATTTCAGGATATTCTTCCTCTTGTTTCTCAACACTTTGCGCTGGTCCTCCCCAAACCGCTACCCTTCAGGCATCTTGGACTACAACACCCATTGTGCCTGACAATGGACCATGCTTGCTGGGAGTGATGGGACTTGGAGTGCAGCAACATCTAAAAGGCCACAGATGGGGGTGGGAATGCCTGCTTTACACCACCGAAGGCAAAATCTGAGTGGAGTCTCATTGAGCAATGGAAGAACTGAAGAGTCCTTTGGACACCCAACAGCAGCGCAAGCCCACCATCAGATTATCAGGACTTTGATCCAGATTTATGTCACAGCTCCAGTGAACAGAAGTGGTGGGTTGGTAACTCACAGATATGCCCAGTGCTTTTTTTTCTGGGGCTGACGCAGGGGTATGCATACCCCTAAACATTTTGTGAATCTTTGTACTTTTGTCCATTTATAGTAGTACTTTGGTTTTCGAACAGCCCTAGTTCTCAAACGTTTTGGCTCCCGAATGCCGCAAACCTGGAAGTGAGTGTTCCAGTTTGCGAACTATTTCCGAACGTCCGATGGGGCTTCTGCAGCTTCCGATTGGCTGCAGGAGTTTCCTGCAGCCAATCAGAAGCCACACTTTGGTTTTCAAATGTTTAGGAAGTCGAACGGACTTCCAGAACAGATTCCGTATTTATTTTTCCTGATTTGAACTATAAAATGATGATTTTCTTGAGTCAATACTCAAGAATACCCCTGAACATATTTTTTAAAGAAGAAAAGCATTGGATACGCCTGTCTGTGCACTGTGACCCTGCTGTCTGGAATAGGGTGGCCATGTGTCCTATTTCACAGAGGACAGCCCTCTATTTTAAAGACCGGTTTAAATGCAACACTAAGAAGGCAGAGGAGATGGGCCATGAAGTTGCTCCTCAAAAACACACTGTAAACCTGCGGGTAAGGACTATCTTGTTTTGATTCAACCGAACATCTAATATTGTACTTAATGTATATATACTATTGTGTTTTATGTGTTCTGTTTTCTTCCTACCTTCTCTACTGGCTATTGACCAATGTGCGCTATGAATTAGGAATCTTTAGTTTGAGATAACCACATCGGCCTAAGTTAAGGGGTTGTGGTAAGGACTGCAGACATGAGAAGTGGTTTTAACCTGCCAAAGCACCGTGCAAATAAATAAGAGTTATATTACTAAAGGTGAAGGACCCCTGGATGGTTAAGTCCAGTCAAAAGCGACTATGGGGTTGTGGCGCTCATCTCGCTTTTAGGCTGAGGGAGCCGGCGTTTGTCCACAGACAGCTTTCCGGGTCATGTGGCCAGCATGGCTAAACTGCTTCTGGTGCAATGGAACACCGTGACAGAAACTAGAGCGCACGGAAACACCGTTTACCTTCCCGTTGCAGCGGTGCCTATTTATCTACTTGCACTGGTGTGCTTTAGAACTGCTAGGTTGGCAGGAGCTGGGACAGAGCAATGGGAGCTCACCCTGTCACGGGGATTCGAACCGCCAACCTTCGGATCGGCAAGTCCAAGAGGCTCAGTGATTGAAACCACAGCGCCACCCATGTCCCTGTATTACTAGTAATATTACTAGAGTGTTTTGACAATGGAGTGGGCCCAGTGTGCAGAACGGTTTGGGCTGAAATCTTCACCCAAAGCTCTATTTTGCCATGAAGTTCAATGGATGGCTGCGGGGAAGCCTCCATTTCATTCTCCTGTTGCAAAGAAGGAGAACATAACTGAAATTGCATTTTTACAGGATTTTAGGGTATGGAAAACAGAAATCAAGACGAAAAGGACACCCGTAATCCCCACACGCCTGACAACATTAAACGATTCAACAGGAGACGAAAATTTTCCTGTGAGGAAACGATGATTGGCTTGACACACAAAAAAAAGTAAGACCTTGGACCCAATCCTGAGTGACTAGGAGTCTTGCTAGTGACTTCAGTAGCTACAGAGATTGGACCCGGATGGCAAAATTACACACACAAAAAGAATATAGCGCATATAATTAGCCATTACAGAGGCAGAAGCACAGCTTTACATAGCAATGATCATTAGGTGTGGGAAGTCCCAAACGCAACGGTTAGTTCACACAGAGAAGCTGCCCCCGGTGGTTTACATACCTCACTGCAACTCACAACCTCTTTTTGCTTTATTATCTCCAGTATCAACCATCGCTTTTAAATCAGTGTCAACCACTGCTTTCAAATAAAAGAGAGACGCTGAATGTAGCCAGGTGATTAGCAATACCAAAACTGTTAACAACATGGCCATTCGGGCCGAAAGTCAGCGGGATGTCACAAAGAAGTTGCTTGATTAAAGACGTCTTAGCCGATTAACCTCGGGAGCTTTAGTTGATTAGTCATAATTAAGTTACAGGTAGGTAGACGTGTTGTTCTGCCTTGGTCGAAACAAAATAAAAATAAAATTCCTTCCAGTAGCACCTTAGAGACCAACTAAGTTTGTTATTGGTATGAGCTTTCGTGTACATGCACACTTCTTCAGATAACCACCTGTAACGAGAACTATGGAAGGCACCACATTGAGCCGCTTGAAATGGAGGTATCTGAAGAAGTGTGCATGCACATGAAACCTCATAGAATCATAGAGTTGGAAGAGACCACAAGGGTCATCCAGTCCAACCCCCTGCCAAGCAGGAAACACCATCAAAGCATTCCTGACAGATGGCTATCAATACCAATAACAAACTTAGTTGGTCTCTAAGGTGCTACTGCAAGGATTTTTTTAAATTTTTGTTTAGTCATAATTAATTAACTGATGATGCTTATATACAAGTCAAACGAGAGCTCTGAAGCAGAAAGGCAGGTGTCCATCATTTATTTATTTTTTGTAGGATGGATGTGTGCATTTGCAAGGAATGAAAATGCAGAAGTCCAGCTACATGGCATCGTACTTATTCTCTTGGACGTTCAATAACTATTGTGAATGGCTACCAGCCCCAATAGTTTTGATTTGCATCCACTGGCAGAAGCAGCATGACACTGAGTACGAATTGCTGGGAATCACAACTAGGTCCTGTTTGTGGGCTTCCCATGAGCATCTAATCCAGAGGTTGGCAACCTTTGGCCCATGGGCCACAAGCGGCCCATCGGGGGTCGTTTAAATGGCCCCCAAGTCGCCCCCGAACCAAGCCACTCGCTCAGCAAATCCCCGTGCGCTACGCTGAACCGGCACACGATCAGACACGATCCAGCCCACGGAGCGATCTCTGCGGGAGTGAACGGGCCCAGGCGAGGTAAACCTTGCTGACCCCTGATCTAATTGGTGGATTAGATGGGGGGTGGGGGGAAATAATCTAATTTAGGTATACAGTGGTACCTTGGTACTCGAACGGCTTGGATCTTGAACAAATCAGCTACTGAACGCCGCAAACCTGGAAGTGAATGTTCAGGTTTGCGAACGTTTGTCGCAAGCCAAACATCCAACATGGCTTCTGATCGTGTGCAGGAAGCTCCTGTAGCCAATCGGAAGCCGCACCTTGGTTTTTGAACTGTTTCGGGAGTCCCAGAATGGATTAAGTTTGAGAACCAAGGTAGCACTGTAAATAAGCTTCAGCTTCCTGCCCATTATATAAAACTGTATCTCCAATAACACTTAGCCAACAATTCTCAGGTATTCTGTTTCGAAACGGGATTTGGTGGAGAGGGGAAGATGTTCTCCCAGCCACTCAGATTTCTCACCACTTATTTACTGGACCTGTGTGCACCTGTTTTCCCCCCTTCCTTTTTTTACCCTCAAGATGCCAGAGGGAGGGCAGACAGAACCCTCGGAGCTGGCTACAAACACCGCCAGGTGGCCACATCTCATTGGCTGTGTCACAAAGTCAAATCAGAGTAAGGGAAAAGAAGCGTCGCCCTCAGTCGGATTTGACTTCGCAAGGACGTTACGTAGCCAATCGCATTTGGCTATGAGATGGCGACATCTGTAGCTACCTCAGACTAATGCCAGTCCTTTGCTACCCGCGGTTTCGTATCTCGCAGTTGCGAACCGCCCTGAGATCTATGGATAAAGGGTGGCACACAAATGTAATAAAGAATCTAAATTTAAATTTAAATTTAAATTTAAATTTAAATTTAAATAAATAAATAAATAAATAAATAAATAAATAAATAAATAAATAAATGTGACAGGCAGAAGTTGGGCTGCCATTGGGGATAAACGCTTTGCCCTTTTTCTGTCCCTGAAAATCTGCAAAAGAGAGGGGGCAGGTCTGCCTGAATGAAGCCCATCAGCAGGCTAACTAAGTTCGGCTCAGTCTTGACCTCCAGCAATTACAATTCAAAAAGGGCTTACTTGGGTTGCTCTTGCTGTGCCTTTTCTTCTTCTTCCGCTTTGAGGAGCCCCTTTGGCCTTCCTTGTCGGCGAGGGCTTGCTCCGGAGGGACCGCCGCTGAGCACGAAGAATCGGTCACTGGCTCCTCCGAGAAGGACTTCTCCTGAGACATGTCCACCAGAGAGTCTATAGAAGGTTCTTTGTTTTCCTTGACCGCTTCTTTCGGCGCCTCCGGGGTTAGTAGCTCTGTGGTATGTCCGGGTTCTTCCTCCTTTCTGCTGCCTTTCCTGAT
Source organism: Lacerta agilis (assembly GCF_009819535.1). Classification (NCBI taxonomy): domain Eukaryota; kingdom Metazoa; phylum Chordata; class Lepidosauria; order Squamata; family Lacertidae; genus Lacerta; species Lacerta agilis. Next base: position 11,889,879 of record NC_046312.1, read on the forward strand.
GGCTCCGCTCACCTGGACATTCGGATTTAAGCCGTTATGCGAACAAACCAGTTCTGTTTCTCCAGCTGGGTCTCCAGAGCCTAATAAAATAGTTTCACTTTCGTGGCCCGAGGTGCTGCTCCCAAACTTGATGAAGGAGGTTGACTGGGACAACACCAAGTTGTTGAAGTCCACGTTGTCCTGGGCGCTACAGGGGACGGTCCCCTCTTGCACATTTGCGCCATTTCCTGATTTTCCGCCTCCCTCCAGTGGAAACGAATTCAAGGAATTTGTCTCCTCAGTACCAGGCCGGGTTGGAGAACACCTCCCATTCCCCACTCCAGGAACGGGCTTGTCAGAAGCCACGGCGTCAGCGACAGCCTCGTGCGTCTTAACTGGGGTCGTGACATCCGAAGTTGTTTTTTCTACTTGACCCTGGAGGCTGGTTTGTGCAACCACATCCTTTCCCCCTTCCTCCTTCGCTGGGTCTTGGCAGGCTGGAAACTCTGGCCTGAAAAAAATCGACAAAATACACAAGGATCAGATCCATCTCTGGGGTTTTTTGTGTGAATAATAATAATAATATTTTTATTATACCCCGCCCTTCCCAGCCAGAAAACCGGGCTCAGGGCGGCTAACATCAATTAAAATCACAGCAAAAAAAACAACAACATAAAAACGATCAATTTAAAATAACAGATTAAAATACAAATTTAAAATTCAATTAAAACTGCAGGTCTCAATTTCAAAATAACCCACCAATAAAAGATGAAGCATAAATATTAAACAGAAACCAACCCAAAGGCCAGGTGGAACAGCTCCGTCTTGCAGGCCCTGCGGAAAAGATGCCAAATCCCGCAGGGCCCTGGTCTCTTGTGATAGACTGTTCCACCACGTCGGGGCCAATATTGAGAAGGCCCTGGCCCTAGTTGAGGCCAACCTAGCGACTTTGTTGCTCGGGACCTCCAAAAGATTATTATTTGAGGACCTTAAGGTCCTACATGGGACATACCAGGAGAGGCGGTCCCTTAAGTACGAGGGTCCTAAGCCGCATAGGGCTTTAAAGGTCAAAACCAGCACCTTAAAATGAGAAACAAACACGCTGTCGGACAAACGTTCAGGCTGCTGCTAAATTTCCCTAGTGCCAGCCCCCACCAAGACTTTCTGGGTTCTCCACCTCTCCTTCTTAGTAATGTGAGTTTCCCTGCCCTTCCTTTACTCTACCACCTGCCACTGGTGGAGATAGGAAATGTGATGTGAAGCCACATGCTGAGTAACTGTTGATGTGGCAGTGTTGTGCAGTGGTTAGAGCATCCAACTTGGACCTGGGCAGGGGTGCCAACTTGAATAAAATGTTGTGGAGGGGCAGGCAAGCCCCACCCCACATAATTGATCACATGATGCGGTGCACACACACCATTTGAATGGCAATGCCCATAAACTTTGGGGGGCCCCATCCCCCTCAAATATTTTATTGGGGGGCTGAAGACCCCCCAGCCCCTAAGAGTTGACTCCTATGGACCTGGGAGAAGAGGGTTCAGAGCCCCACACAGCCATGAAACTCACTGAGCCAGATGGGCGGGGTACAAATAATAAATTATTATTATTATTATTATTATTATTATTATTATTATTATTATTACTGCCTTGCCACCTATCCTACCTCACAAGGTTGTTGTCAGCATTAAATGAGGAGCGGGAGAACAGCATATACCACCTTCAGCTCCTTGGAGAAGATGGTGGGATATAAATTGAATGTCATTGGGTGGCTGCTTTCCAGCTCAGCCTCCTATTTGCCCTGACGTCTAGTCTCAGCCTCCTAAATGGTAAATTCCAGATTCCGCCACATGGGGGCTCAGTCAAATGAAATGCTACCCACACCAAGCAGCATTGCACAGATGCTCTGGGTATCTGTTGCTGGGAACTGCAAGGGGAGCGCTGTTGTGTTCAGGTCCTACTTGCAGGCTCCCCACTGGAATCAGGTCCTGTAGGCCACGGTGAGAACAGGATGCCTGTCTAGGTGGACCTTTGCCACCTAAATGAGCAGGAAATCTTATGTTCTTAAAATCCCCACCCCCTGCCGCTGCCAAAAAGAGCAATTGCTTGTGGGACAAGGCTGCCCATAAAATTTAAAAACCCATTTTCATTGTAGCGATGGGTGGATTTTTGTGATTGCAAGTTGTTTAAATCTGTTTTAATGTTGTAGTTTATCTTGCCCTGGGATATCAGGTTAATAACATGTTAGTTTTCATAACAGCAGCAGCAGCAGCAGAAACAGCAATTGCTACTACAGTCGTACCTTGGAAGTTGAACGAAATCCATAACGGAACTCCGTTCAACTTCCAAAACATTTGCAAAAGCGCGGCTTCTGATTGGCTGCAGGAAGCTCCTGCAGCCAATTGGAAGCCGCGGAAGCCGCGCAGGACATTCAGCTTCCAAAAATAGTTCACAAACCGGAACAGTCACTTCTGGGTTTGCAGTGTTCGGGAGCTAAAATGTCCGAGAACTAGGTTGTTCGAAAACCAAGATACTATGACTTTTTGATTTCCTATTCTTACCATTTTCTTTCCCTTTCTGCGGCTGACTGGGTGATGTTTTCGCGGGTGTGTCAGTATCGGCTTTGTTCCTGGCCGTTTTCCGCAGCTGGAACCCCTTCCTGATGTCAGCCAGCAAAGCATCGATAACACACACTTCCTCTTGCTTCACAGCTCCTTTCTTAACTGCAGTTGGAAATGGAGGAGAGAGTTAACCGGACGATCAGTGTGATGGGCTGCTGACATGCTGGGGCTTTCGAATTTCAAAAGAAGGTACTAATATTTAAGCATCCATGAGATGTAGCGATGGCTGCCATCTTGGATGGCTTTAAGAAAGGATTAGACAAAATCGCAGAGGATAACACTATTAATTGATTGTTGCCGTCCAAAACACCTGAAGAGCATCAGGTTGGTGGAAGAAGATTACAGTGGCACCTCGGCTCTCGAATGTAATCTGTTCCAGAAGACCGTTCGAGTTCTGAAACGTTCGAAAACCGAGGCACAAAGGGCTGCCTGCAAATTCAATTGAGAAAATTGAAGAACACACAGAGGAAGCCATTCTACTTCCGAGGCGCGTATGAAAATGGAAGTATTTACTTCTGGGTTTTTGGCATTCGGGTTCCGAAATGTTCATCAACGGAGAAGTTCGAGAACCGAGGTACCACTGTAGTTTAATTGAAACTTTTTACTTAATTTCCTTCCATTATTCTTTCCCTAGCAGCATGGCTACATGATCCCAAAACCCATCATATAGTGTTGCACTAGAAGTAGTTGTTCTCAAAGGGTGTGGTGGGAATATTCAAAGAAACATAACATTTTAGTGTAGTACAGTATAGCATGCTATCATCATTGTTATTTCTTGCAGAATATGGATGGGTATCTTAAAAGACAGCATCTTAAAAAGCAGAGACATCACTTTGCCGACAAAGGTCCATATAGTTAAAGCTATGGTTTTCCCAGTAGTGACGTACGGAAGTGAGAGCTGGACCATAAAGAAGGCTGATCACCAAAGAATTGATGCTTTTGAATTATGGTGCTGGAGGAGACTCTTGAGAGTCCCATGGACTGCAAGAAGATCAAATCTATCCATTCTTAAAGAAATCAGCCCTGAGTGCTCACTAGAAGGACAGATCCTGAAGCTGAGGCTCCAATACTTTGGCCACCTCATGAGAAGAGAAGACTCCCTGGAAAAGACCCTGATGTTGGGAAAGATGGAGGGCACAAGGAGAAGGGGATGACAGAGGACGAGATGGCTGGACAGTGTTCTCGAAGCTACTACAATGAGTTTGACCAAACTGTGGGAGGCAGTGGAAGACAGGAGTGCCTGGCGTGCTCTGGTCCATGGGGTCATGAAGAGTTGGACACGACTAAACGACTAAGCAACAACAACATCTTTTCAAAATGAGAGCAAGAGCAACAATTGAAAATCTTATAAATCTAGCACTGCTAGGAGTACTTTCTTTTTGTTTCCAATGCATTTGTTATCAATTAAAAAAAAATATCAGTGTGGCACAAGCATATTTTAATCTGAAAGTGTGGCCCAGAGAAATAAAAGTCTGAGAAACCACTGCACCAGTGAGTATTGGAACATACATTCAGGCTCCATGTTTGTAAAAATCACCTGGGAAGGGAGCAAGGCACTGAGCAGAACTTCCATGAACAAGAGCACTCTTGCTCAAACACCTACCGCATTACATCAACAAGCCCATCCGGATACTCACTGATCTTTCCATTTTCTCCTTTCTGCCTCTTCGCCTCTTCTTCCTCCAGCTGCTTCTTCCGTTTCTCAGCTCTTGCAGCTTGCTCCTTGCGGTCCTTGTTCTCCTGTGGGTAGGAGACACTGGCATGTAAAAGACATATCTAATGTTTGCTTTAGTTTTATTTGCAAATTAGTTTTTACTGCTTTTCAATTTTTTAAAACAACAAACAAATTGTCACCAAACTAATACAAATTTAAAAACTGACTTCCCACCCCCCAGATGTTCCTATCTTTTTCCATCCTTCCATTGCTGCTCCAAATACATTAGCTTTCCCAACATTCATTTCAATGTTCACTTAAACACATTTTTTGTTACAATAATATTTCATCCCATCTCCCTGCACTTTGGTTGTACAAGTACCAATTTCTGCTGAGACTTCTATATATTATTATAACATATCCACAAACATAATCAGGTAGAGTAAATCTCTTTTATCTGTCTATAATAATCATTAACTTTAAATCGTTCCCCTCTTATACCTCTTGGTAGAGCTCTGCCTTAGAAAAACAAAACCTGTAAGGTCCGTGGGGTGGTTGCTCGCGAGTAACCAGGCAAGACTCCAACCTGTCTCTTATCAGGTTTACTGCACATGCTATTTACAGTGCAGAGCTACAAGTTCATGTCTGCATCAGTCACTTGCAGAATCCGGGAGTGGCCCCTTCCGGCTGGGACCCCAACATAAGAATTTCGGCATCCCAAATCTCCGCCTCCCATCCCTACGTTTTACACCCTCTGCGCTCTTGGGGTGCCGGAAGTGGCGCGTCTCCTGCTCGCCTGCTGGGCGAGAGGAATGCAGGGTCCTCTAACATCCCCAGAGCCTCTGCTCTCAGGACCCTGAGCTGCTTGCTCCTCCCACTGGACGCTTCACTGTTCCCTCCGCTGGAAGACGAAGTACTGCTGATCAGGTGGGGCCGGGGCTCTCTGTAGCATCCGAGACCCCTTCCACCACCCTGCGTTGCGTCGGAGACAGTTCCCTGACAAAACCCTACTCCGTTTTTCTAAACCAAAACGAAAACACAAAAACAAAGTTACAGGTGGGTAGCCGTGTTGGTCTGCCATAGTCAAAACAAAATAAAAATTCTTTCCAGTAGCACCTTAGAGACCAACTTCTGTTTCAGTGTATCTGAAACTTCTGTTTTCAGTGTATCTGAAGAAGTGTGCATGCACACGAAAGCTCATACAAGAACAAACTTAGTTGGTCTCTAAGGTGCTACTGGAAAGAATTTTTATTTTGTTTGACAAAAACAAAGGTTTGCTTTATTATTAGATGCCACAGCGGCTACTAACCACGATGGCTAATTCTATCTCCACTGCCAGAAGCATTATCTGATTTTCCCCCGTGCATCCTTTTCTGTGCATATTGCAATCCCATCCATGCTAAATAATGATGACGACGATGATGATGATGCAGTTCACAAACAGATTCCCTACCTTATCTCCTATTCCTTACAATATTTAGGATCCCACTATTTCATTCTCAAATTCAAACCTTTAAACGCTTTGATGTAGAGATCCCGGAAAGTTTTCATGGTGTTAAACATATCTTCCAAGACAACTTGTTTGGGTCCTCGCAGAGGTAGTTGGCAAGCTTTACTTTCTTCGTTTCAATGACTTCGAACTCGGCCTCCAACTTCTTGTTTGCGCTGATGCTCTCCTGAAAGACATTGGATTTAGGGTCAGAATTAAAACCAAAAAAACAACAACACTGCAGCAAACTGCCCTGGTAAAATGGCGGAGGCCTCTAAGCGCAGTGGAACCTACCTGAATGGCTTTTCCATACTGGACTCTCATGTCTTCCGTTGATGACAACAATTTCCGTTCAAGATCCTGCAGCTTTTCAGATTGGAACTGGATTCAGAACGGATCACATCAAGGTTGAATCCTGAAAAGGAAGAGGCCACAAGTTCTGGCGACTGCATCTGCTAATCCTGGGGAAGAACTAGGAGTTATGTGGGCTTGTGTGGGATAAAATTCCCATTGGAAGTTTATTTATTGATAGGAGATATTTGCACCCCAAAATCCCAAGGCAAAATGTAGTGTGTGTGTGTGTGTGTGTGTGTGTATGTCTCAGGTAACTGTCCTCGGCTCAGCGCAGGGTGGTGGAAGGGCTCTCCGGATGCTACAGAGAGCCCCGGCCCCACCTGACCAGCAGCACCCTCCTCTTCCAGCGGAGGAAGCAGCGTGTCTCTAGTGAGAGGGGCATGCAGCTCGGGGGGGGCCGGGGCTCTCTGTAGCATACCGGAGAGCCCTTCCCACCCCTGCGCTGAGCCGAGGACAGTTCCCTGACAATATGAAATATATCACAGCAGTTTACTATGGAAAAACGTAAAACCATTTCATGGAACCTGTCCCTGACGCAGCGCAAGGTGGTGGAAGGGCTCTCCGGATGCTACAGAGAGCCCCCAGTCCTCCTCTGGCAGCGAGGAACGTGTGGGCGGCAGACCTCCGCGAGGAGGGGGATGCTTCTTCAGGGGACAGGGAGTCATGGGCTCTGGGGATGCAAGAGGACCCACACGCCCACAGTCCCGTGGGTGATACAGGGGGAACGGCAACTGTCCGTTCGCCCCAAAGGCGCCGTGGGGTGTAAACCAAGGATGGCAGGCGTGGGTTTTCATATCCCTAGCTCTTTTGTTGGGGTCAGAACTGGAAGGGGCCATTCCCAGATTCGGACACCGCTTGATACAGACATGAACATTTTAGCTCTGCACTGTACATAGTTTGCACAATAAAATATTTAAAGGAAACAGCGTAGTCCTGGCTGCTTACTTATGAGCAACTAACTGAGAGACTTACAACCATACAGTAATTTTTTAGAAAAATTAAAAGCAAAATAATTAAAAATAAAGAAACCCTGCACCAACAAGTTGTACATAAATGCCCTTGCCAATTTTACATAAAAGCTCTTTCCAGAGATGAGCGTCAGGCAACTGTAGGTCTTGGGCAGAGGATTAAAAACTATGAGGAAGTTCACTACAGTACATTTGGAAACAGGAATAGAGGACTTGTTGACCTCTAGCCAAATCTTAGACTACTGTCTCCACCATCCTTGACAATTGGCAATGCTGTTTGGGGCTGATGTGACCCAGCAGTTCAACAACATCTGTAGGGGTTGCAAGTTCCCCACTCCTGCTCTGAAGTATGAAGTTCAAAGACCAAAGCCCTGGCAGTTTATTTGCTGGTCTCTATTTTCCTTGGCAACAACTTTACATTTTTTAAAAGACACCCGCCCACATGCATGCATGCACACAATGCGTTCCTACCCTGCTGCCTTTGAAACGTATTCAATGTCTTTGGGAAGCTGCAGCAAGTCTGTGATTCTTTTCTACTTCCTAAGCAAAAAAGAGAAAACATTATTATTATTATTATTATATTATTATTATTATTATTATTATTATTAAACTTTGTATATTGTCTTTCATCCGCAGATCTCAGGGCGGTTCATACAACATAAAATTACATTATATAAAACCCACGAAATATCAGAAAATACCTCCAAAATATGGTGGAGCAGCGTAATGCGAGTCTGGTTTGCTTTAGTTTCTGTTAGCTTGAGCAAAGTGCCAATTTTAAAGCCGTCGGCATCTCCTGTGTGACTTCCCTGCGGAAAGAAGAAAAACACACCAAAACAGACCCGTAAGAAAAGACTTGCTGGTTCAAGTAAAAGGCCCATCTAGACAAGCATTCTGTTCTCACGTTAACCAGCCATTTGCTTATGGGTTGTCTGCAAGCAGGTTCTGAATGCAATGGAACTCTTCCCACAAGGGATTGCTAGAAACTGACATTTAGAGAAATGCTGCCTCCGACAGAGTCAGTAAGGATACGTGAAGCTGCCCATTTCGGTTTCTCATTTTTCCAATCTTTAAATTCAGTTCACCACATTTCTGCATCAGTTTGTGCGTTTCTTAAATGAAAAAACTCATGGAAAATTTTGCCTTAAATATACCATATTGGCCCGAATATAAGCCGCACCCGAATATAGCTGCACCCAAATATAAGCCGCACCTTTAAAATTGGAGGGGAGGAAAGAAAAAAACCCAAATATAAGCCCATCCCTTCCTTGCTGCTCCTGGCTATATACTAGGGAGGGAGGAGCTGCACTGCATTGCCAGTGGCCTTTCCCCTTCCTTGTTCTCTCCCTTCCCAGCCTTGGGGGAGAGGATGGGGGGGACTACGCACCGGGTGGGCACTGCTTTGCTCCTGGCACTGTTTGCCCGAGCTCTTGGCTGCATACCGTAAGGTCGCGAATATAAGCCACACATTAACTTTTCACGGTCGGAATTGGGGGGGGGGAGCGAGGCTTCTTTTCAGGCCAATACGGTACATGGGTTTTTTGTTTGTTTTTTTGCAAATGATTTCCCCAAATAGAATGGGTTTTTGTTTGTTTGTTATTATTTTAAATATTATTAATAATAAATTTTACACGCACTTTGCCCTAGGCTGTGCCTTTTCTGTAAACGTTACTCAACTGAAGAACTGCATAGCAAGATTCAGAGGAGTGTGAATTTGGAGGGATAGCTATGTTTTGGTTTGCAGAAGCACAAACGTATGTAATGTTTGCCTTTAAAACTGAACTGAAACAAATTTCTGTCCCGTCCCTAAACTGCAGGGGAAGGAAGGGAAAGACTAAGGCCACTTCTAAAACGCATGCTTTAAACTATCACTTACGTAGTTCAAGAAGTTTCCAACTTTCAGGATCAACTGACAGAAAACAGGCAACCGTTGGCTGGTGAGGAGATCTGGGGGAGGATAAAAAATAAATTGGTACAAAGCCTGAAAACAAGACCTTAGGGCAACAGCCCTCTCCCTATCTATGATTCCAAGCAACTGCCTCTGAGAGTGGATAGCTCAGTTGGTTAGAGCAGTGTTTTTCAACCTTTTTTGGGCAAAGGCACACTTGTTTCATGAAAAAAATCACGAGGCACACCACCATTAGAAAATGTTAAAAAATTTAACTCTGTACCTATATTGACTATATATAAAGTAATTTTCCCACGGCACACCAGGCAACATCTCGCGGCACACTAGTGTGCCGCGGAACAGTGGTTGAAAAACACTGGGTTAGAGCATGGTGCTGATAATGCCAAGGTTGCAGGTTCGATCCCTGTATGGGACAGCTGCATTGCCGACGGTTAGACTAGATGATCCTCAGGGTCCCTTTCAACTACCATTCCTTGATTGTGGCTAGTAGCCATGGAAAGCCCTTTCCCCAAGAATTTGCCCAGTCCTCTTTTAAAGCCATCCAGGTCGGCGGCCGTCACTGCCTCCTGCAGCAGTGAGTTCCACAGTTTGTATTGTGTGGAAAAGTACTTTCTTTTGTGCACAGCCATGGAAGACTCCTATATCAGATTTAGAACCAGGAGTCTAGGAAGCTGCCTTATGACGAGTAAATATCACTGGTCCATTTAGCTCAGTGCAGTTAACCCTGACTGGCAGCGGATCCCCAGGGTTTCAAAATAGGAGACATTTGAATGCCTAGATATGCGGAGAATTGAACCTGGGACCTTCTGCTTGCAAAGCACATGCCCTACTACTGAGCTACAGCCGTTCCCAAATAAAGGTTAGGAAACATACAAATAGGTGAGGCCTGCCATCGTGCCCCCAATCCTCCCTTGCAGAGTTATCTTTGCGTGAGTAAGCAAAATGCCTTAATTTGGGGGGTATGGAGGAGAACAGATTTATAACCCAGGAAGCTGGCTTTCAAGTTAAGGGCAGCAGCACCTACAGCTAATTTATGGGCTGAGGTTTCTTTGGAAACTGTTGCTATGCAGATGGGATTAGTACACTGCATGCTGAACGGATCATGGCTCCATTCCATTCACCATCACTCGGCTGATCTGTGCTAGCCTAATCTGGAGGCACCGAGTACGTAAAATAGCTAAAGTTTGCATTTCCTGCATGAGAAGAAGAGTTTGTATTTGATATCCCGCTTCATCACTACCCTAAGGAGACTCAAAGCGGCTAACATTCTCCTTTCCCTTCCTCCCCCACAACAAACACTCTGTGAGGTGAGTGGGGCTGAGAGACTTCAGAGAAGTGTGACTAGCCCAAGGTCACCCAGCAGCTGCATGTGGAGGAGCGGAGACGTGAACCCGGTTCACCAGATTAGGAGTCCACTGCTCTTAACCACTACACCACACTGGCATAAACACAGATCTATGCATGACCTGGTCTTTTTTTAAAAAGCCAACTCTTGCATTCGACCGAGTCCTACCCTATAAATGAACCCAAGTTAGTCATTAACTTCAATGGGTCTACTCTCCCTGGGAGTTGAGTTTGATTTCTTTGGACATCGCCATCTGAGACAGAATGTCCAGACATCGGGAAGCACAAAAGATCTACCTAGGGGTTAAGTCCTTGTTTACCTTCACAGGCTCTCCTGATGGTTTCGGCTTTGGGCTGCAGCATCTCCAGCAGAACAGATGTCTCTTCACACACGAGCATGCACTCGATCCGCAGCTGGTAGCTGGAACAGAAAAAGTGACACTGACACAAAAACCTCGCACATACACTACGTTGAAAACCTCTGTTTAAAGATGTGAGGCTTTCCATTACCTAGGAACCCCAAGGAGCAGAAGATAGAACTGATCTGCATTTGCTAATTTGTCCTTTTCTTCTTTGAAGGATTTCAGGTTTTCTATCTGAGAAGAAAGCAGAAGGGTTAAGTTCCAAGAGTATCACTGCGTTTACATACTCACTGCAACACAGAGAAGAACTGAAATAAGACTTTGCTTATGTGTGTTTAGAAAAAAGGACACAGCTTACTTCATGCTTTTCGGGTAGGAGTTTCAGCAGCTGTTTGAGAACCTCCACATCAAACTTTGTTCGGTCCGCCTTTCTGGATCATGTCAATCACCTCCACATTTGGGCTACGGGTGAAAGAGACAGTTGGTTAGATGCAACTGGAAATTATGAACTGGGAGTGGAGGCAGGGAAATCATATGACCTCTTCTGATAATGTTAGATTTTGAAGGTTGCCCAATGAAATTGCCTGGCAAGTCAGTTCAGCATGGATGAAAGTTAGGGATGGGAGTATCTGCCAATTTTGGTGTTTCTCAGTTTCTCATTTTTCCAGCTTAAGTTCAGTTTTCCAAATTTCTACATAAGTTTTAATTTATTTTGGTTTTTTTAAAGTCCTCATGTAAAGTCATTAGCATTATAATGCTACAACGTGTTTGAATTTCCCCTTAATATACACATTTTTGTAATCCCTAATATATTGTGCTGGTTGCTGCTGCCCAGGAGGACTCCCCTGCCTGAGTGCCTGAGGGCCCCGTTCCTGCCACTCACCATCTGGCCCAGGGCGGGGCCTGGTAAGGCCTCAGAAGGACTGCTGCTGCCTCTGCTTTGCTGCTGGTTGCTGCTGCCCGGAGGACTCCCCTGCCTGAGTGCCTGAGGGCCCCGTTCCTGCCACTCACCATCTGGCCTAGGGCGGGGCCTGAAAAGGCTTCAAAAGGACTGCTGCTGCCTCTGCACTGCTGCTGGTTGCTGCTGCCCAGGAGGACTCCCCTGCCTGAGTGCCTGAGGGCCCCGTTCCTGCCACTCACCATCTGGCCTAGGGCGGGGCCTGAAAAGGCTTCAAAAGGACTGCTGCTGCCTCTGCACTGCTGCTGGTTGCTGCTGCCCAGGAGGTCCCCTGCCTGAGTGCCTGAGGGCCCCGTTCCTGCCACTCACCATCTGGCCTAGGGCGGGGCCTGAAAAGGCTTCAAAAGGACTGCTGCTGCCTCTGCACTGCTGCTGGTTGCTGCTGCCCAGGAGGACTCCCCTGCCTGAGTGCCTGAGGGCCCCGTTCCTGCCACTCACCATCTGGCCTAGGGCGGGGCCTGAAAAGGCTTCAAAAGGACTGCTGCTGCCTCTGCACTGCTGCTGGTTGCTGCTGCCCAGGAGGACTCCCCTGCCTGAGTGCCTGAGGGCCCCGTTCCTGCCACTCACCATCTGGCCTAGGGCGGGGCCTGAAAAGGCTTCAAAAGGACTGCTGCTGCCTCTGCACTGCTGCTGGTTGCTGCTGCCCAGGAGGACTCCCCTGCCTGAGTGCCTGAGGGCCCCGTTCCTGCCACTCACCATCTGGCCTAGGGCGGGGCCTGAAAAGGCTTCAAAAGGACTGCTGCTGCCTCTGCACTGCTGCTGGTTGCTGCTGCCCAGGAGGACTCCCCTGCCTGAGTGCCTGAGGGCCCCGTTCCTGCCACTCACCATCTGGCCTAGGGCGGGGCCTGAAAAGGCTTCAAAAGGACTGCTGCTGCCTCTGCACTGCTGCTGGTTGCTGCTGCCCAGGAGGACTCCCCTGCCTGAGTGCCTGAGGGCCCCGTTCCTGCCACTCACCATCTGGCCTAGGGCGGGGCCTGAAAAGGCTTCAAAAGGACTGCTGCTGCCTCTGCACTGCTGCTGGTTGCTGCTGCCCAGGAGGACTCCCCTGCCTGAGTGCCTGAGGGCCCCGTTCCTGCCACTCACCATCTGGCCTAGGGCGGGGCCTGAAAAGGCTTCAAAAGGACTGCTGCTGCCTCTGCACTGCTGCTGGTTGCTGCTGCCCAGGAGGGCTCCCCTGCCTGAGTGCCTGAGTGCTGCTGCTGTCCAGCTCTTTTTTTTTTTTTTTAAATGTTTTAAAATGTTTCTATTATTATTATTTCTTTTCATCTTTTTAAGTTTTCTTGTTGTGGGGGTGGGATAGATGTTTAGTGGGGTTTTGAGTTTTGTTTAATTTTGGTTACTTGTAATTTTTATAGTTTTTGGTTTGTATTATTGTGTTTTGTTTTCTGTTTTTTATAGGTTTAATTTTGTTCTTAAGGGGTGGGGTCAGGGCTGCCTGGGAGGGGGTCCCGGCCAACAAAATGGCTGGGGCAGGTTCCACAGGGTGGGATGCACTGGGACAACCGATCTCAGTGATCATGGGCAGGAGGAGGAGTTACGCTAAGACCAGACCATGTCATTGCCGAGGAGGCAGGTTTAGTCGTTGTCTGAGGACTATTCCTGCCTCCGGGTCTGGTCCTGACCGGACGGATACTGGATTCAGCAAGGGATACCCACATGACCTGAAGATGCTGCTGTGCAATGCCAGGTCAATGTTGAATAAAACCACTGCCATCCATGACTTGATTGTGGATGGTGGACTTGACCTGGCATGTGTAACAGAGACTTGGTTGGACGAGGCAGATGGGCCTGTCCTTGCCGCTGCTTGTCCACCAGGTTTCTCTTACGCACAGCAACCCAGGCCTTGTGGGCGGGGAGGGGGGTTGCAGTGATTTTTAGGAAGTCATTAGTTTGCACCAGGCGTCCTATTGGGAAGACCCAGTTCTCTGAGTGCATGTTCTGGAAGTTGGGCAATAGGGGCAGTACAGGATTCCTTTTGGTGTACCGACCTCCCCGCTGCACCAAGGATTCCCTGCCCGAGCTGCTTCAGGTCGTGGCGGATGTTCTCCTGGAGTCACCTAGTTTGGTCGTCCTAGGGGATTTTAACATCCATGCCGACACGACCTTACAAGGGGCTGCTCGGGACTTCGTGGAAAGCATGGCCTCCATGGGGCTGACCCTGAATAAGTCTGGTCCAACTCATAGCCGCGGACATGCCTTAGACCTGGTATTCACCTCTATGGATGTTGGTGATCTGACATTAAAAAAAAGTGAAACTAAAGAAGTGCCATGGTCAGATCACTTCCTGGTGCAACTGGACTTCTCCGCAACCCTTCCCCTCTGCAGGGAGGTGGGACCAATTCGGATGGTCCGCCCCCGCCATTTAATGGATCCAAATGGTTTCCAGAGAGTGGTAGGGGATACTTTATCCCATGTTGATGGCCTTTCAGCCGATTCCCTGGTGGCCCGCTGGAATGTGGAGCTAACCAGGGCTATTGACTGTTTGGCTCCGAAGCGCCCTCTCCGGTTGCATGGAGCCCGGACAGCCCCGTGGTTTTCCCCGGAGCTGAGGGCGATGAAACAATCGTTGAGACGGCTAGAGCGCCGGTGGCAGAAAACCCATTCTGAATCCGACCGAACACAGGTTAGAGCTCAACGTCGAGCCTACCAAGTGGCGATAGCGACGGCAAAGAAGACTTTCTTCACCGCCTCTATTGCATCTGCGGAAAATAGCAGCAGGAGACTCTTTCAGGTGGTTCGGAATCTATCGGAGCCACCTTCGTCATCGGGGCCTGGTAGGGACCCCAAGATCTCCTGCAATGCGTTTGCAAAGTTTTTTGCGGATAAAATCGCTCAGATTCGGAAAGAGATAGACTCCACCGTGGGAGCAGGGCCAGGGCGGGAGAGTGCCAGAGTCCTGTCTAGTCCAGTTGCGTGGGATCAATTTCAGTCTGTTACCTCCGAGGATGTGGACAGGCTGCTTGGACGAGTGAAACCAACCACCTGTCTCCTTGATCCTTGCCCATCCTGGCTTATAAAAGCTAGCCGGGAGGGCTGGGCGATGGGTTGCGCGGGTGGTGAATGCTTCCCTCTGTGAGGGAGCCTTCCCAGCCCCGCTGAAAGAGGCGGTTATTAAACCGCTTCTTAAAAAAACATCTTTAGACCCGGCCAATATGGCCAACTATCGCCCAGTCTCAAATCTACCATTCTTGGGCAAGGTGATTGAGCGAGTGGTTGCTGAACAACTCCAGGCACGCCTGGAAGAAGCGGACCACTTGGATCCCTTCCAATCGGGATTCAGGCCTCACCATGGGACTGAAACCGCCTTGGTCGCGCTGGTCGATGATCTCCGGCGGGCTAGGGACAAAGGTGAGAGCTGTTTCCTAGTTCTGCTGGATCTCTCAGCGGCCTTTGACACCATCGACCATAACATCCTTCTAGACCGGCTAGAGGGGTTGGGAGCTGGAGGCACTGTTATACAGTGCTTCCGCTCCTTCCTCCTGGGCCGTGTTCAGAAAGTGGTGGTGGGGGATGAGTGTTCAGACCCCTGGGCTCTCACTTGTGGGGTGCCTCAGGGTTCTGTCCTCTCCCCCATGCTTTTTAATATCTATATGAAGCCGCTGGGAGAGATCATCAGGGGGTTTGGGCTGGGTGTTCATCAGTATGCAGATGATACCCAGCTCTACCTCTCTTTCAAATCAGAACCAGTGAAGGCCGTGAAGGTCCTGTGTGAGTGCCTGGAGGCGGTTGGAGGATGGATGGCGGCTAACAGATTGAGGTTGAATCCTGACAAGACAGAAGTACTGTTTTTGGGGGACAGGAGGAGGGCAGGTGTGGAGGATTCCCTGGTCCTGAATGGGGTAACTGTGCCCCTGAAGGACCAGGTGCGCAGCCTGGGAGTCATTTTGGACTCACAGCTGTCCATGGAAGCGCAGGTTAATTCTGTATCCAGGGCAGCTGTCTACCAGCTCCACCTGGTACGCAGGCTGAGACCCTACCTGCCCGCGACTGTCTCACCAGGGTGGTGCATGCTCTGGTTATCTCCCGCTTGGACTACTGCAATGCGCTCTATGTGGGGCTACCTTTGAAGGTGACCCGGAAACTGCAATTAATCCAAAATGCGGCAGCTAGACTGGTGACTGGGAGTGGCCGCCGGGACCACATAACACCGGTCCTGAGAGATCTGCATTGGCTCCCAGTACGTTTCCGAACACAATTCAAAGTGTTGGTGCTGACCTTTAAAGCCCTAAACGGCCTCGGTCCTGTATACCTGAAGGAGCGTCTCCACCCCCATCATTCAGCCCGGACACTGAGATCCAGCGCCGAGGGCCTTCTGTCGGTTCCCTCACTGCGAGAAGCAAAACTACAGGGAACCAGGCAGAGGGCCTTCTCGGTAGTGGCGCCCGCCCTGTGGAACGCCCTCCCATCACAGGTCAGGGAAATAAACAACTACCTGACATTCAGAAAAAACCTGAAGGCAGCCCTTTTTAGGGAAGTTTTTAATGTTTGATATTTTTGTATTTGATTTCTGTTGGAAGCCGCCCAGAGTGGCTGGGGAAATCCAGCCAGATGGGCGGGGTACAAATAATATTTTTATTATTATTATTATTATATTGTATGTTAGTTTCGCTAATATAATATGTGCGTTTCTATGCACACTTTTCTTCAGAATGCACACACACATTACTTGACTGAAAAACTGCATTGCAAAATTCAGAGTAGTGTAGATTCCTGTTTTGGTTCCTGTACTGCTTCAGAAAGTGTGAATAATGTGTGTTCACATCTAAATGCAAACTGAATCAAATCTCCCCCCACCCTGCCCCTAACAAAAGCAAACTCTTCTTCATTCTGTGCATAATTGTCTTATGGAATTCACTGCAACAAGCTGTAGTGCTGGTCACCAGCTAAGCCAGTTTCAGAAAAGAATTAGACACATTCAAGGAAGCTAGATCAACCAATGGCTATTAACCACTGTCTAGCTTTGAATTTCTATTGCTAAGCTCAATCAACAAAATGGGGACTCAGCTATACAGCTGCACATAAAACAGTTTTAAGTGTTGTAAAGTGCATTATACAAATGTGACACTAGATGGCGATGGTGAGCTATGGCTAAAGCAATATTTTTTAAAAACGTTCTTTAAAAAATCATTTTCCGCAACTTTTTTTTAATGTGTCTAGATTCCACTTGAGTCTTTCATACTCAAGGCTACTGCCTAGAAATAAAAGTAACGTAAGTTTAACTGGTGTTCAGACAGGTGCAGGCTCACGTTGGGGCACAATTATTACAGTCTTTGGGGGTTGTTCCTCTCACACCACCTCAATGCCAAAAAAGAGATCTGGGCTGAATACTTCAGCTAAAAACTAGTCAAAATATGCCATCACTGTTATTTAAATGAATCAAGATGGCTGCTTGTGGGAATTATTTGTGTGCATGTATGAGGTTCTGGATTCAGGGCAAAATTTGCACAAATTTACAGGTTACAATCTTTCAGACAACCATACGTCCTTAAATCCGATTGAAATCCACAGGAATTGCATGAATAACCCCCCCCCCACACACACAGGATTGCAGCATCTACTAGGATTGCTAAGGAGTGCTAATTTTTCATCAACATTTGACCTTAATGCTCTTTTTCAATCGCGAAACGAGATCTCACCACTTGAATTGCTTCAAAAAGATGTTCAAATTGAGACTCTTCTTGGAATCCAGAAACGTGATCTGTTTTGGAAAAGGAAAACATCTTTGGTCATTCTTGCAAATAAGCGCACGGAGGTTACTCGGCCACTTTTTCTTAATGGTTAGACCATTGGTCCAATTGGCACAGTGCTGCCTACACGGATTGGCAGCAGCTCTCCAAAGTTACAGCCAGGGGTCTCTTTTCCCAGCCCAACCTAGAGATGATGGGATTGAATGTGGGACCTCCTGTATGGAAGGCAGGTGCTCTACCACTGAGCTATGGCCCTTCCGCAAGAAAAGCAGAAGATTGCACAAATTTAAAAGGATGTAAAAGAGGATCAAGCAATTTCATGGAGACGGCTATCAATGGCTACTAGCCACGATGGCTCTGCCCTGCCGCGATAGTTGGAGGCAGCCATGCTTCTGAACACCACTTGCTGGAAATCACAGGAGAGGAGAGTGTTCTTGTGCTTGGGTCCTGCTTGCAGTTTTCCTATTGAAACATTCGGTTGGCCACTGTGAGAACAGGACGCTGGACTAGAATGGGCTATTGGCCTGGTTTCCTTAAGGAGAAAAGGCTGAAGGAGCTGGTTTGTTTAATCTGAAAAAGAGGAGACTGAAAGGAGTTATGATGGCCATCTTCAAATATCTCAAGGGCTGTCACATGGAGGATGGAGCAAGCTTGTTTTCTCCTGCTCCGGAGGGTAGGACTCGAACCAATGGCTTCAAGTTACAAGGAAGGATTCCGACTACACACTAGGAAGAACTTTCTGAGGGAAAGAGCTGTTTGACAGTGGTCTCCCTCAGGAGGTGGTGGACTCTCCTTCCTTGGAGGTTTTGAAGCAGAGGTTAGATGGCCATCTGTCAGGGACGTTGAAATTCCTGCTTTGTAGGGGGTTGGACTAGATGACCCTTGGGTCCCTTCCAACTCTATAATTCTTGATAAGAAACAAGCAACTTTCCTCCCCAACTTCGAAACCTTCCTTGCCTTGTCACCTAAAGGAGATTCTCATCATCGCAGGCGAAGAAGAGTTTGGATTTGATATCCCACTTTATCACTACCTGAAGGAGTCTCAAAGCAGCTAACATTCTCCTTTCCCTTCCTCCCCCACAACAAACACTCTGTGAGGTGAGTGGGGCTGAGAGACTTCAAAGAAGTGTGACTAGCCCAAGGTCACCCAGCAGCTGCATGTGGAGGAGCGGAGACACGAACCCAGTTCCCCAGATTACGAGTCTACCGCTCTTAACCACTACACCACACTGGCTCACTACACCACACTTAGGCGAGTGGCTAATTGCAAGGCAGTCTTACTGGTATCACTGGGACAGACTGCGCAGTTATCCAGATCGAACATTTCTTACCTCCTTCGGTTCCACCTTGACCGGGGCTGCCTGTTTCTCCTTGGGCTTCGTTTGTGGGAAGCAAAACAATTCCTCTATGCTTGTGTAGTCCGGCTCAATGATTTCCTCGCTACTGCTTGTCACGGAAGCCCACATAGAGTGTCCCTCTGCAAGACACAAGGCATTATGGCAGGCGCACCCAAAAAAGTTCTCCTTACATATATCCCCTCGAAATGATGACACCTACGCAAGTATTTGCACTGCAGGAAAATTATTAGATATTGGATGCAAAAAAAAAAAAGTACAGTAGAAAATGAAAAAGCTGATGGCACTGAAATCTTTAAGGATTATGTAGTGCAGGGGACAGCAAACCTTTTCAGCAGGCGGCCGGTCCACTGTCCCTCAGACCTTGTGGGGGGCCGGACTATATTTTGAAAAAATAATAATGAACGAATCCTATGCCCCACAAATAACCCAGAGATGCATTTTAAATAAAAGGACACATTCTACTCATGTAAAAACACGCTGATTCCCGGACCGTCGCGGGCCGCATTTAGAAGGCGAATGGGCCGCATCCAGCCCCGGGCCTTAGTTTAGGGACCCCTGGTAGTGTAAGGTCGGACTGAATTACAGAGGGCCTCTCCAGCTGTCCTTCCTATCGTGCATCAAGGATCAGCTGTACTCGTTGTGTGGCAGATATTTGCTGCCCCGTTTTAAATACTGTTTGGGGTAAATTGTCCTCAGAAAGAATCTGCATGGCCGTAGCAGCAATCCATCAATTTGCATTAAAAAGAAATCTCAGCAGAAGAGCCAATGAGAGACAGCCAAATCCTTTTTTTTTTTTTTTACAAACACGTCAAAATAGCAGCATTCTAGAGCATATAAATGCTGCTATTTTGGTGTGTTTGTAAAAAAGAAAGAAAGAACATTTGGCTGTCTAGACCACGAGCCTAGGGCTTGCCGATCAGAAGGTTGGTGGTTCAAATCCCCGCGGCGGGGTGAGCTCCCGTTGCTCGGTCCCTGCTCCTGCCAACCTAGCAGTTCGAAAGAACATCAAAGTGCAAGTAGATAAATAGGTACCGCTCTAGCGGGAAGGTAAACGGTGTTTCCGTGCGCTGCTCTGGTTCGACAGAAGCGGCTTAGTCATGCTGGCCACATGACCCGGAAGCTGTACACTGGCTCCCTCGGCCAGTAAAGCGAGATGAGCGCCACAACACCAGAGTCATTCGCGACTGGACCTAACGGTCAGGGGTCCCTTTACCTTTAGAGCATATAAATAAATATACCAAGTTCAAGCCAGGCATCATGGCAGCTCAAAAGCCTATCAGGACAAGGTGGCCACATGCAGCTGTCGAGACGACAGGGAGGAAAGTGAGGCACACATCTTTGGGGAGAGAGTTCCATAGCACTGGGGCTACCACCAAGAAGACCTACCTGCTATGCTTCAGGCGGAGTAGGCGTGTGGAAAAGGACCTGCAAGGAGGACCTTAACATGCAGGTAGGCTTGCACTGGGAGAGAATTTGTCCTGGCGACAAAGCGAACGGGACGTAGTGTTAACACTACTTACCTCTCACCACGTTGGAGGGCAGCTTCTGCCAGTTCAGCTTCTTCATCCTTAGTGTCGGAGTCTTCACCCTCTTTGGAAGGGCCTGCCGCACCCAAGGGGACCTCGACACGGGCAACCACAATTTCATCCACGTTGCCTCCGAGGGGGGGGGGTGGCACACCACCCATGCCAGGGAGCGGGGGAGGGGGTGGCACACCTCCTATGCCAGGGAGTGGGGGTGGTGGAGGAATCCCAGTCATACCAGGCAGAGGGGGTGGAGGAGGTGGCATGCCTGGGAGTGGGGGCGGTGGAGGGATCGCTGCCATGCCAGGCAGAGGGGGAGGAGGGGGAGGGATCGCTGCCATGCCAGGCAGAGGGGGAGGAGGGGAGGGATCGCTGCCATGCCAGGCAGAGGGGGAGGGAGGGACCGCCGACATGCCAGGCAGAGGGGGAGCTGGAGGTGGTGCACTTATCATGCCAGGGAGAGGTGGCGGTGGAGGTGGAGCTGGCAGCTGTTGCGATGCCATGCTAGCTGTTCCAGGAAGCGGAGGGGAGGTGGTGGCAGCAGAGGAACACTCAATGGAGCGGAGCTTTGCCCAGGCAATGCTGAGCAGGTCAGTAGGTGGGATGGCGTAATGCTCTCAGACATGTTCGGCGCCTCTGGGTTGGGTGGGCTGCCGGAAGAGCAAGTCGCCGGAAGAGGACATTTCTGGCAGGCGTTTGGAAGACCCTCAGAAGCTTCACTGGTCTGAGTGCTCTCATTCACTTTGCTGGCGCCTCGCCGGGAGTCTGGGCTTCTTTTCTTTGGCCTCTTCTTGATGGACAACAGCCTCTCCATGACTTCTTCCACGCTGTTGCCTTGTACTGCAATGAAGGGGAGAAGATCTAAGGCGTCCTTAGAACCAGTTCAAAGCCTCTTTCTGCACAAACAACAACTGTTACTACTACGACTACTATTGCAGAACAAGGGATACCCGGTCCAATGGTTGGTGGAGGGAGATTTTGGGATGGCCGTAGAAAACCACTGTGGAAGAGCCAAGTATCTCCTTGGCTGCACACATCTATCAAAAATGATGGACAAGCCCCCTAGCTTTATTAGAGGTGCTTTGGGTTGGTGGTTTTCAAATGATGTCATTACCCTACACCCTGCCGGAAGCTCTGTCATTCCTTCATGAGAATATAAATAATGGGTATCACAGGGGTTTGTTAGATGCACTTTCTGTTCAGATGACAGCTAGACAACTTTTTTGCCACAGAACGTAGGAAGGCAGACCAAAAGACAGTCTGCCTCCTTGTTGCCCTTCTGCTGGCTTTGGGGAACTGACTGCTTTCTAACAGAAGGGCTGATATCCTGTCATAACAACAACAACAACAACAACAACAACAACACACAACAACAAAATAATAATAATAATTTATTATTTGTACCCCCGCCCATCTGGGTACAAATTATCTGTAATTATCTGTATGTTTTACATTCATACAATTAAAACTATACATAAATACATCATAATATTAGTATTTATATACCAGTTTTAATTCTTTAATGTTTATTTTTTAATGATTTCCCCACCACCACAACCACCATTTTTAAAGCTGTTTCTATTTTATCTGTAAGCTGTCTTGATCCCTGTTAGGGAAAAAGGCATCATAAATATAAATATAAATATGCAGGGAAATGTTTCCCCTGTAGAGAATGTTTCTCTTTGTAGAATATCCTTTTAAAAATAGAAATAGTCCTAACCAGTACAAACATTCTCAACATTCTGATGTCGAAGCAATGATTCTTCAACATCAGCTTCGTTGGACTGGTCATGTTGTGGGATACCTGATTATTGTCTTCCAAAGCAACTACTCTATTCCAAACTTAAAAATGGAAAGCAAATACCGGTGGCAACAAAGCGTTTAATGATGCTCTGAAGGCAAATCTATAAAAAGTAGTATAAACACCGAAAACTGGGAAACACTGGCCTGCGACTGCTCCAATTGGAGAACAGCCTTTACCAAACACATCATGGACTTCGAATAAGCACAAAAGGGAGAAACATGCCAAGAGGAACGCACGTTTGGCAAACCCTCACCGTGTGACCAACTCCTGCCTGGAAACCTATGGCCCCACCAAGGAAGGACGTGTGGGTCCAGAATTGGCCTCCACAGTCACTTATGGACTCACTGTTAAACCATGTTCATGGAAGACAATCTTACTCAGCTATGATCACAGAAGAAGAGGAGGGGAGGAGGAGGAGGAGAGGAGGAGGAGGAGAGGAGGAGAGGAGGCACAAATACAGCACTGAGACTGCATCATAGGTTACAGTGAGCTTCCACTTACTGTCATTTGCAAGCAAGATGGCTCTGCTTACTATTTCTAAGGATTCCCACAGCAACAGGCTGGAGCGATGGGAAGGTTCGAGATGCAAGAGGCTCTGGAGAATGGACAGCAGTTGGATGGAGGCTGGAAAGCTGCTCACCTGAAATGAAAGCAGCCACCACAAGTTAAGCTTCCCAGATCGTAAGTCATTGTTACATGGCAGGGTGCCCATCTGACCATTAAAACCTACTCTGTTGTAAGCCCAGGGTTGTCAAGTTATTCCTTGCTGATGCTGGATGTAAGGGCCAAGCCAAATTTCCCAGTTGTGGAAGCAGTCACAGGATACGTGTGGGCAAATGCTTGTGCACATGTGTGACAGAGGGCACCTCTGCACGAGGGAAGTATAAACCTCAGGATAAATGGGCACCTTGCTCACGAACCTCCATGATGCAGTATTGTGTTGGAAGCCGCCCAGAGTGGCTGGGGAGGCCCAGCCAGATGGGCGGGGTATAAATAATAAAATTATTATTATTATTATTAGAATATAAATAATCTTTATTTCAAAATATTTTTTAAAAATACACTCACACACAAATATACAACAAAAAAATGCAAATCATACAATACAAACAATCACCAAAGGAAAAAAAAGATAACCAACCCCCCCAAAAAACAGCAAAAAATTAAAAACAAAAACAAAACAATGAGTCCCTGTCATTTGTATATCGTTTCCCTCTACGTTTTAACATTTCTTACTTTTCCTTACCATACATACAACCATCTAGCAATGCATCAATCTATCATATAATATACTATCCATCTATATATTCCCTTATGTCTCTCATTCTAGACAAATCACCAATTCTGTTTTTATACCTTCTTTAATCAAGTAATCCTCCACATATTTCCACTCGCTTTTGATTTTTTGTTTTGGGACATTTCTAATTGCTGCTGCTGCTGCTGCGCTGCTGCTGCTGCTGCTGCTGTTTTGTTGTTATACAGTCTATGGCCTTTTAAACTCTCTCTCTCTCTCTCTCTCTCTCTCTGTGTGTGTGTATGTGTGTGTAGGGGTTATTTGTCTTTATTATGGCAGCATTTTTGTGTTTTATATTGCAAACTGCTCCATGATCCTCGGATGAAGGGCAGTATAGATATTTAATAATAATAAAAATAACAGTAATAATTGATATGGTTGTTTTAATGGGTCGAGTGGCTTTCCTTTGTTATTGTTTATTGCTTTACATCTGATATTATTAGGTTTTTTAATGGATACTTGTTATTAGCTTTGGAAAGAGGAGGGGGAACAGAACAGGAATGTTCTAAAGATGTTTAAAGCTGCATTTAAAAAGAAGACCCCCCCCACTCACTTTGTTAAACAGGGAGGAGAAAACCTCTTGATGGTTGCTCATGTCAATCCCATCGCATATTCTCAGCAATTCCTCATCGTCTTCGGACTTGGCCTCCTCAAACGTTTCGCACTGGATAAGCAAGTCCTCATCCTCTATATCTCTGCAGAGAACCCGCAACAGTACATATTTGCAAAAACCCTCCGTTAAAAAACTGAGCTCATTTTGCGTTACATACAGGTATGAGAGGGTGTCCCCAAATCTCAGCTACTTCCTGCTCTCCTTAATACAAGCATCTATACAGTGGTACCTCGACTTACGAATTTAATCCGTTCCGAATGCACATTCGTAGGTCGAAAAATTCGTAAGTCGGAAAAAACCAATTTCCCCATAGGAGTGCATTGGAAATGAAAAATTCGTAGTCGAGTAAACCACATCTAAAATTCGTAAGTCGAGTAAACCCCATCTAAAACCGCCAACGGATGTCCTTCGGGTGTCGAAAAATTCGTAGGCGTGCGGGCGCTTTTTTCATTTGTAAGTTGAAAAATTCGTATGTCGAGTAATTCGTAAGTCGAGGTACCACTGTACTGAGAAGGTGAAATACACATATTTAGGGAAACCTCTTCATATTTTAAGCCTCCCAAAACATTTTTGGAGGGCAGGTCAATTTGCAAATCCTGTGACTTTTCTTAGTAGCAGTGCCCTTAGTTGGGGCAGGGCCCAGCTACCCTCCAGACCCCAGCATCACTGGTGTTTACTTGGGTGGGGATGCAGGTGGTGGTAAGGTTGGGGCCAATGCAGCCATGCTGGCAGGACTGCTGCTGCTAATCCAGCTCTCCAACCAGTGCAGCTGTATGACTCTGACCTCATCACTGCCCTGTTTCAACCCAGCCCTGGTAAGCCATTGCTACACCAGGGTCAGGAGGGCAAACCCATGGCTCTGTCTCGTTACAAGTGCCACTAGTGTCCTCTTCCATTAAAATGCACCCATGAACCAAAAATAAATGAGAAGAAGGAATAAATGGGGGTTTCCCTACTGTTGGGTGTAGCTAGAGACATTTATGGATCAAATCCTGGCTCAATAACCTTGGATACTGTTAACTACTGCTTCTCATTATGTATGAACTGGGAACTGCAGTTAATGGCTTCCAAATGAGCTAGAATTTGGAAGTGGGAACCAAGGAGTTTATTAAGCCAGTGTTTCATCATGAAACTGGGCCACCCGCCTAGAGCAATTGTCTCAACCTGGGCCTGGAGCACAGCTGTCAACTTTTCCCCTTTTTAAAGGGAAATTCCCTTATTCCGAATAGGATTCCTCACAAAAAAGGGAAAAGTTGGCAGCTATGGCCTGGAGTTGGTTGGCTCGAGTCTGAAGAAATCCTAGGTGGTCATAGCAGAATCTGATGGGCTTGGAAAAAGCATGCTTCTAGACATCATGGTAGCAAAAATCAACCTGAAAATGCACACCTTTATTGTCATTATTTGTAAGAAAAGATTGAGGGGTCTTAGAAAATGGATGGAGATAGTAAAAATCTCCAACACGCTCCAGTGTTATTAGTCAGTTTGACTAGGGGGGAAATTCCTTCCAGGATCTAAATATGGTGATCCATCAGTCCCTAAATGTGAGCACAGCACAGCTGTTTCAAAGGAAATGTAATGGTGGTACAAGTCTATTCAAGCCCGAATCTCTTGATGCATACGTCTGTCATGCAAAGTGGTTGGCGCTAGACAGAAATAACCGCAGACATAATGGCTGGCCTGAAGATTTGTACCGACAAGGGAATGATCATCCTGAAATGACGTGCTGCAGAAAAATAAATCTCAACGGATATGCAGTCAGAGAGGTAATAAATGACTCACCTCAGCTTGGTTAAAATATCCAACAACTGGAGACCTGGAAAGAAGGAATTAAAAATGTGTTGAAGAGATGGTCTAATGGACCCAAGGATTTGCTGACGTAAAAAAGAACACAATCACTAGCAAATAGGGCTGGGCGATATATCAATATATCCTCCAAAACCAGTTTGAAGTCCATACTGTGATATTGGTTTCATAATATCTGACCTTGCATATATTGCAAATCATATATATATACACACACCATTTCCAAAATCACATTCAAATATACATTTCCACTATTAATAACTTTTTATAATAAAACATTCAATGACTTCCCTTCTTCCCCTTCCCTGGTTCCTTTGATTTTCCCACCTGAATATTCTTATATATCCATTTAATTCACTTTCTCCTTTTTCCTTCCTTGTTGAAAGAGGAAGGCCTTTAGTAGGGATCAAAAGACAACGGAGATGACAATTGTCTAATATTTAACGGGGAGCAATTCTAAAAGGCAGGAGCCGGAACACTGACGACCTGATTCCTACAGGTCTCCTGGTCCCAACTTGTTTACGAGCCCAAACCAGAACCTTGTCTCGTAGCTAATTACTGTCAAACCTCGGAACTCAAACGGTTCCGTTGCCAAACGTTTCAGTTCCCGAACACCGAAAACCCGGAAGTAAGTGTTCCGGTTTTCGAACATTCCTCGGAACTTGAACGTCTGACGCGGCTTCCGCTGGAGTGCAAGAAGCTCTTGAAACCGATCGGAAGCAGTGCCTCGGAACTCGAACGTTTCAGAAGTTGAAGGATCCTCCAGAATGGGTTACGTTCGAGTTCCGAGGTTTGATTGTATCAAAATGATGGAAGAGGGGAAGCCTTTTCTGAAACAGACATGCCCTAGAAACTGCTAAGCAACATACAGAAAGAAAATCACAAACTAGAAGTTAAACAAGAGGGGGGGGGAGTTCAGTTCTCACTCAAATGACTGAGAGCCAGTGTGGTTCAGTAGAGGAAAGGTGTGTCAAGGCATGTGCCTCAACATTCAAATGCTCAAAGCGCAGAAGGCGACAGGGATGCACATGGAAGGCTCCACTCTAAATGTTAGAGTACTTCCCTTGCTCACAGTTACACATAGAATCAGATATATGTCTTGCAGTGCACTAGTCTATACCTAGAGCAAAGCATCCTAGAACCCCTGTCTGGATCAAGGAATGGCTCTGTCATTGACGTTGAACCATAGGTTTAGGATTGCCGTCCTTACCAATGAACTCATTGCGGAGCTGCGTCCGAGCTCTCAGTTCTTCCGTCCCCAGGATGACCGCGTTGATGGCACTCAGGAGTGTTATCATGTAGGGCACGTTGTCTGTGGTCGAGAGCTCGTTCATGATGACGCTGAAACGGTACTGTTGGTTCTTCACCGTCTGTTGACACAGAAATCGCAGGCGCGTCAAATCAAGCTTCAAAATCAAGAGCGACACGGGAAGCTGCTTGCATCGAAACTGCCCAGACTCTTCGGACATCGAGCCCAGAACTGCCTACTTTTGACTGTCAGGGGCTTTCCAGGGTCACAGAAGGGTTTTCCTCCCCATCAACTGCCATCCATGGAGATGCTAGGGACCAACCCTGGGATTTCCCTCCTGCAGAGTAAGTGCTTTACAACTTGGCTATAGCCTCTTAATAAAACAGCAGCACACAGGAAGCTGCTTTAAAATGAATCAGGCAATTGGTTATTCTAGCTCAGTACTGTCTACACTGGCTGGCAGTGGCTCTCCAGCAGGCCCTCCCATCAGATGTCAAGGAGATAAGTAACTATACAGCCTTTGGAAGACATCTGAAGGCAGCCCCGTATAGGGAACTTTTTAACGTCTAATGCTTTACAGTGGAACCTCAGAAGCCAAACGCCTGTGAACTCGAACGTTTTGGCTCCCGAACGATCGGAAACCGGAAGCGATTGTTCCGGTTTTCGAATTATTTCTGGAAGCTGAACATCCGGCGCAGCTTCCGATTGGCTGCAGGACAGTCCTGCAGCCAATCAGAAGCCACGCCTTAGAAGTCAAATGTTTTTGAAGTCGAACGGACTTCCGGAACGGATTCCGTTCGACTTCCAAGGTACACCTGTATTCTGTTTTTGTACATGCTGGCTAGGGAAACCCAGTCAGCTGGGTTAATATTAACATTAATATAAACACTGATATTAATATTGATATTAATGTTAATATTGAACTTGGGGCCATCTGCATGCAAAGGAGATGCTCTGCTAGATGAGCTACAGCTCTCCCCATATCGTTCTATATGAAGAGCCTACATACACAGTAAGTTGCCTTATACAGAGTCAGACCACTGGTCCATCTCACTGCTGCCCACACTGACAGGCACCAGCTCTCCAGGGTTTTTGGCAGGAGATATTCCCAGTATTACCTGGTGGTGCTGGAGATTGCAGGGACCTTCTGCGTGCAGAAGGTGCTACAGCCCTTCCCCTATCTTCCTCCACTAAATCTCATTATTTTTATTATCTATTTACATTTGCTAGGTAACTTCAAACCACTTTCAAAGCAGCCAATCCACCCATCCCTATGTGAAGCTCTGCCTGCAGGATTCCTAGAGACATACAGTTAGTTGCTGTGGGAAACAAGGCACTAGAGTAGATAACCTTGATCTGATTCAGCAGAGCGTTTTCGTACGTGTGTGTACATTGTGTCCTTAACATAACCTGACTTTCTGCTTGCCTTGTAATGATCCAGGGCGTCCAACGCCAGAGCGTGACCATCCACTGAGTAAATGCCAGAGAGCGGCCAGGAGCTCAAACGCTTGCTTCTTGCCATGACGTTCGAGGTGTCAAGTGCTGCAAAGGACAGAGGGACCAAGGTCAGCAATAAGCGCACGTCAATCCTCGAGACAACAACTTAGGAAATGGCTTGGTTCAGGAAGGCACAAATCCCACCTACTTGGGGGAAAGTGTGCCCCTGCTCAGTTTGGTTGCGTATTTCCAGGGCTTTTTTTCCCCTGGGGGTACGCATGCCCCTAAACATTTTGTGAATCTAACGGGAGAAGAAACTTAAAAAATTAAAATTCTAGGTTTCTTCTCCAGCACAGTGAATCGCCAGTTCCGTTGCTATCCCCCGATGGCGGCTGCATTTCCTGTCACGGTGTTTCCTGAGTCTCAGAGGGAAGCGAGTGTTAATGTGTGGAGCAGTGTGGAATGTGGATGTGTGGTGTTTTACTGATGAACGTTTGGCCTCATTGAGGGGCAGTATTTCAATATGAGTAGGAAAATTACTATAATGGTGATTTCTTGAGTCAAGTAAGTCCAGTATACCTGAAGGAGCATCTCCACCCACATCGTTCAGCCCGGACACTGAGGTCCAGCTCTGAGGGCCTTTTGGCGGTTCCCTCACTGCGAGAAGCGAAGTTACAAGAAACCAGGCAGAGGGCCTTCTCGGTAGTGGCACCTGCCCTGTGGAACGCCCTCCCTCAGATGTTAAAGAAATAAACAACTACCTGTCATTTAGAAAATACCTGAAGGCGGCCCTGTTTAGGGAAGTTTTTAATCAGTGACTTTGTATTGTATTTTAATATTTGTTGGAAGCCTCCCAGAGTGGCCGGGGAGACCAGCCAGATGAGCGGGGTATAACTAATAAATTATTATTATTATTATTATTATTATTATTATTATATTATTATTATTATCTGACATTTAGAAGACATCTGAAGGCAGCCCCTTTTTAGAGAGGTTTTTAATGACTTATGTTTTATTGTATTTTTATCTTTTGTGGAAACCACCCAGAGTGGCTGGGGAAACCCAGCCGATGGCATGGTATAAATAAATTGTTGTGTTGTTGTTGTTGTTGTTATTATTATTATTATAAAATGAGAGTACGCCTAAACTTTTTTTAAAAAAGGAAACAGCACTGCGTATCTAAACATTTTATTTATTGTCCAGGTCTACTTTCGTTGCGTTGCAACTACGTGTTTTCTGTGCCTGCAAATGCCGTGTGGAACGAACGAGGGAAAAAACGTTCTCTCACCTTGGGAGAGTTTCCTGACGTAGCCTTCATTACTCACGATGTACTCAATGCCCTCTGAGAGTTCATGACTGCTCGCACGCAGTTGATGCATGTCAGCTGCAACAGGGCATCCGATATCCTGGAGACCCCCCTCCCGGAAAGCCTGTCCAGGGCCTCAAGCAGGAGATCCAGTCCGCAGAGCTCCAGGAACTGGACCATCCAGCCATCGTCGCTGCTCTCCAGCCGCTTCTTGAGCCTGAGTAGTTCACCACGGATGGGATCTGCAGGAGGCGGATACACAGCTCCGGCTCTGCGTTCTCCAGGTTGGCCTCCGTCTGATCGGAGTCCTGAGAACCCAACTTCTCCTTCAAGGCAGCCCATTTCTTCTGCACACCTTCCTTCCTTGAGAGACATGTTGGCCAGTCACTCCTAAAGTGGGAGAGAGAAAGAGAGAAGCTTAGGCATTATTTATTGTGGTTTGTTTACTTAAATATCCATAACTGCACTTTTATATAACTCATCCCAAGGCGACACACAGACCATAAAACACCGCATTAAAATAAGAGGTTGGATGGCCACCGGCCATGGAAGCTTTAGTTTAGATTCCTGCATCACACGGGGGTAAGACTAGATGACCCATGGGGTCCCCCTTCCAACTCTACAAATCTAAAAATGTCAGACACATCAGCAAGAGATGGGTGGCAAAGAATCTCAGGTGCGAAAAGCCAGCCTGAATAATAACAGTTCTTAGAATACGAGTAGAGATGGCTGCTGCTGAACCTCTAGTGGCAAGGAGTTCCACAGGGCAGGTGCTGCTCCACCGGAGGTTCAGCCCCTGATGACGTTCAGCCAAACCTCAGGGGCATGGGGGACCACAAGAAGTGCCTCAACTTTTCAAAATGTTGACAGCTTTCAGATAAAACTCTGCGGCTGCTGCAAAAGCCTCTCCCCCACAATACAGATGTGTCACCACAAAGGAATGTGCTGGACTTCCAGTTTCTCTCCGCGAGCCTTATCCATGTGATCAAGCTCCTGTAGCTACTGCAGGCAACACACTTCAAATCCACCGAATGGGTTTCCAAACAACTCAACAGAAGTCTTCAAAAAGTGCCTGGGGTGCGTGTGGAAGGGGGGGGCAGAAACTCCATCTTTCTGCGGCAATCACTACGTGGAATGCAGTGGTACAATCCTCAGGCACACCTACCAGCTACAATGTCAAATAAGCAACACAACTCCTCGTGTCTAGGGTCCCATTAGCTCCCAGCTGGCATGGTCAATCGGGAGATGAAGACTCACAGAATTGTAGAAGTGGAAGGGACTTCCAACCCCCTGCAATGCAGGAATCAGAGCTAAATAATCCCTGATGGATGGCCATCCCATGGAGGAGAAGTCCATCACCTTCGAGGAAGGCTGTTCTATTGCTAAACAGCTCTTGGAGGTTGCAGTCGGAGCCCAATGAGACCTGAAGATCCTCCCAATCCCCATCCCTGAGGACTGGGGAGACTCAAGTAAAAAAAAAAAACCCACCCAACCACTGGGTGAGCTTGGGCCTGTCAATCTCTCTAGCCTAATCTACCTCACAGGGTTGTAGTTAAGATAAAATAGGTTGGAGGGGTTAGAGCCATACATGCAGGGAAAAGCTGCTACCAGTCAGAGTGGACAACACTGAGCCAGATGGACAATTGGTCCGGCTTGGTCCCAGGCAGTTTCCTATCCTGCTTGCATCGAATTCCTTGCAGAAAAAGGGTGGGATGAGAATGTCCAATAAGTGAAAACAGGGGTTAAGCATTAGGCTCTTTGTTTTCCGCCTTCTCTGCCACTCTTGAATTCCAAATAGCTTGGACAACGGCCCGGCTGCTAAAACCGCTCTGCTGGCTAACAAAAAAAGGAAAGGAAAAGAAGCAGGGCAGCGTTGCTGGAAATGTGAAACAGTGAATAAGCTTTTTGTGCGCGTACCGTTGAAGCTTAGGAGGAGAAAATGCACATGGCAAATAAAATCATCAGGGAGCGAAGGGTATGTTGAGGAGCAACTATTCCAGCAGAATAACTCCTTGGCTTCTTCCAAGGAGCTCTGGAAACAAGCCCTTCTCCTGACCCCCTTCTGAGCCAAGCCCTTCTGGCCTTGGCAGAGAAGAGGGATGAGGAATTTGTGGGGGCAGGGGGAGATAAATCTGTCTTCTGCTCCCTCAAGCCTGAATGCTAAGCAGTGACTAAAAGGCTTCGTTAACGCTTCCAAGCTGCCTCTTCTGAAAAAACCCTTTAGAGAGAGAAAACGCTGAGAGAGAGAAATAAATCAAATGTCTCGTGATCTTCACTTCCCTGAGTGGGAGTGGATATTCTAGGGCAGCTTTGCGGGATGAATTTCTGGTCAACTAACAAATAATACGTAGCTGTCAACAGTTTGATACTTAGAGCAAAGATAATTTAATAAAATTTAGCAAGAGCCTGAAAAACAATGAAATAGCTTTATTCTGTTACACACACACACCACACACCACACACACACACAAGTTTCAAAAGTTTCTAGCTCCTCACATGAGCTTTAACAGAGCAGAGAAGTACATTCTAAGGAACACGATCAGGACAGGCCTAAGCCATTTTGCTGCCTGAGGCGAAGGAAAAGATGGCACTGCTCACCGCTCCTTCCCTGGGCAGAAGGCAGCTGGTCTGGCAGTCGAATCGTACTTCATATACAACATTTCTCCACCGCACCTGAAGCTAGCTTAGGGAGCAACGGCAGACCGCATGGTTACACACAGCTCCGTCCTCCAAACCCTCCCCACAGCTCACCATCCCTTAACATTTGCCGCCTGAGAGGCAGCTACTTCACTTGGCCATATGCCAGTGCTGTCAAGTATCCCGTTTTCCCGGATTCTCCCTTATTTCAAGCAGTTTCCCGCTGCTCTCCCTTATTTTTATTTCCCTTAAATTTCCCGTTTTTAATGGAAGCAGCTCCTCCCCTGCTGGCCAGGGACTGGGTGGGAAGACCTCGCCTACTTGGAGAGAAAAGCCTCAGCCCTCAAAGCAAGTGGGAGCCGTTTCCCGCGCTTATGGGGGGGTATTCCTCCCCCTACACCAGCCCCTATCCGTTGCCGCCGGGCCCCTCAGCCAGCCAATAGGGTTAGCTGTGGGCAGAGCCTGGCTGCCTTTGAGCAGCTGCTGCTTCCTGTCCTGTTTTGATGGGATCAGACAAGAAGACAATGGGGCTCCATGGCTGCCCTCCTCTCTGCTGTCTGCCGTCCTCTTTGCTCCGCTCTGAGCCCGAGCCCGAGCCCGCTTGGAGTTTACATTGCTGCTCCGCCCACTTTTGCTTCTGGCTCCGCCCACCACTGACATGTGACTGTCCCCAGGATGGGTGAGACTGTTGATCCCTTATTTTCAAATCCGAAACTTGACAGCTATACCATATGCTAGAGCAGGCCCTGTTCTTCATTCGCAGTAATGTGATCTAACATTATTGGAATAGTCAGGACTGATAAAGCGCAGTACTTCTTCACACAGCAGAGAGTTAAACCACGGAACTCGATTCCACAGGAGGCCCCGGTGGCGACCAACTTGGATAGCTCCAAAGAGGGTTGGAGAAATCAACGGAGAAGGAAATCAAGGCTCTGAGCCAGCAGGGGAGAGTGCTCTTAGGATCGGGCCCTGCTTGCGGGTTTGCCCCATACAACTGGTTGGCCACCATGAGAACAAGATGCTGGACTAAATGGGACAGTGGCTTGAACCAGCAGGCTGGTTCTTACGTTCTTAACATGCCTACATGAGTCAAACATGAACCAGCCACAACATGGTTCCTAATTCTCTGCCCAGTGCTCTCTGTTTCCTCAACAGGTCAGCCAGGCGCTGCTTCCTGACAACCTGTTTTATGCATATTCATCTAGATTTGTTTTCACGAACTTTAGGTGGTTTTAAGATGAAACTGCCTCTTTATGGAGCGTTCAATCTCACAGCAGGGATGTTAGACAACATCGATTAATTGTTTACCCACACACTTATGTTTTCCTGCCATTTTTAGTGATCGCAAAAAGTATTGATTTTGAGAAGAAGTGAGCTTGTTGTGGAAGAGCGCTGAATTCACTTTAATTGCACGACCTGAATTTGACAGTATGGATGTGATTGAATCCCACCAGTAAAAATCTACTGTCTGGAAGAATAATAGCGTGTCAAATATATATATGAAAATAAATAAATAAAAAGCATTCCCTGAAGGCCTATAAAAGGTTTGAAAGCCTCTGCTTTAAAACCACAAATGACAGCAAGCTTATCTGTTCAATTGGCATTAACACTCCTTTGAGAGGAAATTCTTCAGGAGAATAATAAAAACCCAAGTCTCTTGAAGGCAAGGTTATCACAGCTGAAAGTAAACCAAACAATGAACACAGTTATGTCTGCTATTTGAAACGCACACCACTTAATACTCATCCAGGAATGGTGAAACCAAGCTGTGAAGCGAGCCATGCAGTGACACAGCCCATTTTGTTTTCACTTGGTTATAATGAAGACAGGCTTGCAAGCCAATATAAGAGTCCCCGCCGCACAAAACTGAAAATAAACGATGCTGTCATTCTTGTTGATTTAACACGTCTATGCAGGGTTAGTACCAAAGTAAAGCAGGAAATCCTGGACTCGGTTTCCTGTTTGTCACTTTTCTTGAAGTAATAACATTTGAGTTAAGCGTTTCCTCTCCACCTGCATCTAAAAGTCCTCAGTGTAGGCAGCTCTTTGGAATAAATCCATGTAGACACTGTGTGGAATTAAGAAAGCCTATGGCTGTTGTAGTATCACCAAGGGAGGGGGGGAAAGATCTAGGCTGAGCTTATTTCGTAATGAAAACTGCTATCACCATCACAACCATAACATTCATAATGTACAAAGATGTTCTTTCAATTGTGTTTTCTCTCAGTTCTCATTTTTTCCAAAATCCACATTGCAAAAATCAGAGAAGTGTGAATTTTGAAGGATAATTGTGTTTCTGTTCCCCTACTGGCTCAAAAATGTGCCTCGGGTAGTTCCTTATTGAAATGCAAACAACAGTGAATTTCTCCATTATTCCTACCACTTCCCCTCTGTCCCAGTGACAGCTTGTAGGAATGGATGCTATGAGGTGAGAGTTGAGGAAAAGGAGCTGTATCAGGAATTGCAGAATAAATACGTCCAAATTGAAATGTGAATCAAACCAAATCTCTCCCCAATCTCCACTGACAGGTATGCCAGCAGAATCCCATCATTTACTTCTGCGGGAGCAAGTCCCATAGTTTAACTATGTGCTGTGTCATGGGCGTACCCAAGGGGGGGCAGCAGGGGGCAGCTGCCCCCCCCTAGAAGCCAGCTGCCCCCCCCCCGGAGCAAAAGGATCGGCGTCATGCTGAGGAAGAAGCGGGGCGGGAGGAGAGGAGCGGAGAAGAAGGGGAGGCAGTGGAGGAGGAGGAGGCTGCTGTCCCCGCCGCCCGAGTTCCTCCCTTTGCCCCCCCTTGCCCAAAGCAGCTCCTGTCCCAGAGGCGAAGGAGGAGCGCCTGTCGCGCGCTCACAGTGGCGGGCTGCGGTGGGGACGGCTCTGCTTACTGTGCTGCCGCCGTTGTGTCAGGCTTCGCTCTTCCCTCTCGCACCTCCCTCCCCTCCCGGCCGTCTCTCTCTCTCTCTCTCTCTCTCTCTCTCTCTCTCTCTCTCCCTTGCCCCTCCATCGGGTGCCTGCGTGCCTTCGCCCCTTCCCCTTCTCGCCCTTTTCTCTCCCCTCGCTCCTCATATTCCCTTCCTTTTGCGCTGCCGGTCTCCTTCAGCCTCCTCCTGATTCTCGTTCGCTTTCTGTCCCTTTCCCTTCCTCCTTTCCTGCTCCTCTTTGCGTCCTTTCCATTTCTTCCACCCCAGCCCCAG
The DNA here is from genome assembly GCF_009819535.1 of Lacerta agilis. Taxonomy (NCBI): domain Eukaryota; kingdom Metazoa; phylum Chordata; class Lepidosauria; order Squamata; family Lacertidae; genus Lacerta; species Lacerta agilis. The sequence continues at coordinate 11,925,420 of NC_046312.1, forward strand.
TGTTTCATCTGTCCCAAATCTTCCAACATTCGGCTTCAATGGATGTCCACGAGTTCTGACGTTGCGAAAGAGGGAGCAAAAGGTTTCTCTTTATTTCCTCCAGCTACCATGGCCAGTTGCCAGGAAGGATGGAAGCTGCAGTTTCACAACATCTGGAGGGCCAAAATGTCCCCATTTCAGCACGGAGAGTGATAAATGGAATAGTGAATGCCAATAAGGTGTGATACTGCCACAAGTGGCCACAATCCTGCCCCCCCACAAACACCAGCAGTTCTTGCAATCCTTTTAATCGCTTTTAAACTGACCACAAGGCGAGTTTAACAGGTAAATGACTCAGACAATGGGTTGGGCATAATGGGCCATTAGTAGGTAATGAGCACTTTGCAAACTATTGAAAGAATTAAAACTAGCAGTGGTATGTTTGCTAACTGTTCTTTTGCCTTTGTGTGCAATAGAGAGTTTAATTCTGCCTTTGGAAAGAGAACAGAGACCAGCTGTATCCATTTTCTCTCTCTCTCCTTCACACACAGCAGCTGGAATGAGGTAATCATCAAATAAAGACATCAAGGAGGATTAGATTTAAGAAATTAGCTGCATGGTTCCAAAGTTTCACAGAAACAGTGAACATTACCCATTTAATAGTTCAATAATATACAATATTTTGCATTTTAATTATGCTACTTGTTCTGCTTTTCCTGTCAGTTGATTTTTGCACTATGCACTTACTCCCAGGATCTACCCTTTCAGTTAAAAACAAACAAACAAACAAACAAACAAACAAAAACAATACATTTTCAGTGCAGATTAAGGTGTGTGTATAGGTGTGTATTGTGGCTTTGCGCATGGTGGAGAGGAAATCGGTGAACAGATCTAGTTGACTTTCCCTTCCCCCTTGAAAGTTGAGTCTTTAACTTGGGGGGGGGGGAGATATCAACCTTTTGGATCGCCTCCCACTGGGATGGCTTTAAAAAACGATTAGGCAAAAATTCACGGAGAGTACTGCTTCCAGTGGCCACTAGCCACAATGATAACATTTTCCCTCCGAATGTCTCTGAATACTGGGGGTTGGGGGACTGCAATTAGGGAGAGCACTTTTGCACTCAGGTCCTGCTGGCAGACTTTCCATTCGCATCTGATCCGCCACTGTGATAAAAAAGGATGCTGGACTAAATGGGCCTTTGGGCTGTTGCTATGTTTCCTCTGGCATACTAACTGCTGACTCATGTTGGGACAGTGATGCATCACCTCCTCACTCAAAATTACACATTGAAGGTTTCCATGGAAGGGGTGTGATTATGAGAGCGGAGAGTGGCTAGGAAACCGAGCTAGGGCCAGGAAGATCTCTGGTTCAAATCTCCACCCGCAGTGGCACTGAAACCTGGATTCAAGGCCAACACGTTAGCCACTGGCAGTGCGACCCTATGCACGTCACCTCAAAAGGAAGCCCTCTTAAATTCCGTGGAGCTTGCTCCCCAACAAAGGTCTATAGGGTTGCCACCTGAACAGGGCCGGATTTGGGTTTCATGAGGCCCTAAGCTACTGAAGGTAATGGGGCCCTTTATATGTCCAGCTGTCCTTTGTCAACAACAAATTGTTGCTGTTTTTTGTGTTGAATATATGCTGTATGAGTTACAGGTGGGTAGCTGTGTTGGTCTGCCATAGTCGAAACAAAATAGAAAATTCTTTCCAGAATTTTCAGAAATAGACTGGAAAGAGAAGTGGCTGAATTGCAACTAATCACCAAACTTAAAACCATGGAGAAACCTTGTCTGACCAAAGACATTGGATTCTTATCTCATTATACATAACAAAGCTATCTTTAGCCATCTCACCCCTGGCCTTTCCCTGCAAGACTAATTGCAGCCATTGGTTTTCCACACCTATCAGCTGATCACTCATTCCCACCACCCTTCTGAGTAATACCCCTCCCCACTCCCTCACTATATTTAAGGATCTGGTGACTTCTGTTTCAGTGTATCCGAGGAAGTGTGCATGCACAAGAAAGCTCATACCAAGAACAAACTCAGTTGGTCTCTAAGGTGCTACTGGAAAGAATTTTCTATATGCTGTATGGTAATTTATGGACCTAATAGGTATCTGAAACCATTTGCCACTGTTGCTGTATGTAGATTTTATTTGTTTTTTTATCTTATATTTTGGAAAAGTACATCCAGTTTCCCCCCCCTTTAATGTTTTGGGGGGACCCCAAGAGAGTGGGGCCCTAAGCTATAGCTTGTTTAGCTTATATGTAAATCTGGCACTGCACCTGAATCAGGCAGACTCATAATATGCGCTGTGGTACAGTTCTTTCCTGCTTTAATAGCACGTCCCCACCCAAAAGGGTGTTTCTATGACTCTGAAGGACTCTTTCTGCTTCTAGTTACAGGTAGGTAGCCGTGTTAGTCTGCCGTAGTCAAAACAAAATAAAAAATAAAATAAAAATAAATTCTGAAGAAGTGTGCATGCACACGAAAGCTCATACCAATAACAAACTTAGTTGGTCTCTAAGGTGCTACTGGAAGGAATGTTTTTATTTTCTTTCTGCTTCTGACATGCTCTCCTCAGTAATGAGCTGTGACTCAAAAGCAGTTTATTGATTCTTCACGGAAATTGGCAAGAGGAGTGGATGCTGGGTGAATGCATTAATTCTCCCCAAATTAGGGGGGAACACCTTGCATTTCTGCTACTTCATTCTGCATCTCAGGGTGAAAGTAGGTGTGACGTTAATTGCACAAATACAATTAACATGCATGCTTTCTTGCTTCACAAATAGCAGCTCAGGGGCAGGTCGAGCAACTTTGATACCGATACTGCCATGTGTTGGGAAGGAAGAATTTAATTATTTCTCTCTAAGCAATGAGCTCTGACAAAAACCAACAAAACACATCTTCGAATTTTCTATTTGCATTTCAAGGAAAGCCTCCATTGATGCCAATGGAGGCTTTCTTTTGAAATGTGATAAGCTGCTTTGGAGAGGAGATTTTTCTTAAGTATCAATGGTAGGGAAGAAAAAACAAAAACAAAAAAAATTCCTTCCAGTAGCACCTTAGAGACCAACCTTTTTGTTCTTGGCATGAGCTTTCGTGTGCATGCTCACTTCTTCAGATACACTGAAACAGAAGTCACCAGACCTTTATATATAGTGAGAGAGTGGGGAGGGGTATTACTCAGAAGGGCGGTGGGAATGGGTGATGGGCTGATAGGTGTGGAAAACCTGTTGACGACTGTTAATGACTGCAATTGGTCTTACAGGAAAAAGCAAGGGGTGAGATGGCTAAAGATAGCTTTGTCATGTATAATGAGATAAGAATCCAATGTATTTGTTCAGACCAGGTCTCTCCATGGTTTTAAGTTTGGTAATTAGTTGCAATTCAGCAACTTCTCTTTCCAGTCTATTTCTGAAATTCCTTTGTAGTAGGACAGCTACTTTGAGATCTTGTATAGAATGTCTTGGGAAGGAAAGACTTAAAGTAGGGAAGGAAAGATTTAAAGTCCACCCACAGCAGCTGGTCCTTGGGGGGAGGGGAATCCCCACTGAAGCTGCTGTTTACATTTCAAGGAAATGCAAAAAGCAGCTGTGGAGTGGGCTTTTGTTTTGTCTGGTACCATGGCAGGGAAGGAAAGAGATACATTCCACCTCCTCACCCTGCTCAGGAATCTGCTCAAGCTTCCTCAAGGCTGCTACACACATAACAAGAAATGGCAAATTAAGTGCATCATTGCACCTGACATCACATTTAAGAATATTGGAGGAACACATTAAGTTGCCTTATGTTGTTGTTCAGTCGTTCAGTCGTGTCCGACTCTTCGTGACCCCATGGACCAGAGCATGCCAGGCACGCCTATCTTTCAGTGCCTCCCGCAGTTTGGCCAAACTCACGTTAGTAGCTTCGAGAACGCTGTCCAACCATCTCATCCTCTGTCGTCCCCTTCTCCTTGTGCCCTCCATCTTTCCCAACATCAGGGTCTTTTCTAGGGAGTCTTGTCTTCTCATGAGGTGGCCAAAGTACTGGAGCCTCAACTTCAGGATCTGTCCTTCCAGTGAGCACTCAGGGCTGATTTCTTTAAGAATGGATAGGTTTGATCTTCTTGCAGTCCATGGGACTCTCAAGAGTCTCCTCCAGCACCATAATTCAAAGGCATCAATTCTTCGGCGATCAGCCTTCTTTATGGTCCAGCTCTCACTTCCGTACATTACTACTGGGAAAACCATAGCTTTAACTATACGGACCTTTGTCGGCAAGGTGATGTCTTTGCTTTTTAAGATGCTGTCTAGGTTTGTCATTGCTTTTCTCCCAAGAAGCAGGCGTCTTCTAATTTCGTGACTGCTGTCACCATCTGCAGTGATCATGGAACCCAAGAAAGTGAAATCTCTCACTGCCTCCATTAAGTTGCCTTATACTGAACCATTATTTTATCATTATTTATACAGTGCCATCAATTTGCACGTTATTGTGCAGTATGAGGAGTCCTTGCCCCAATAAAGATTCCCCCCCAAAAAGAAAGCATTGAACAACAAACACCCCTTTTTATTTGAATAGGGAGAGCAACAATGGCAGGAAGTTATTTGTCATAGAATCAAAGAATTGCAGAGTTGGAAGGGACCCAGAGGAGCATTTAATCCAACCCTCTGCAACGCAGGAATATGCAGCTGTCCCATATGGGGATCGAACCTGCAACCTTGGGTGTTATCAGCACCAACTGAGCTATCAACGCAGAGAAGATGTTGGGTCAGGGAAAGCTGAGCTGGATCAAAGTTAAGAGTTGCAGATTTAAGCTGGATAAAATTCTGCGGCAAAGGGATTCTGTCGCCAGAAAAACTGGATTCTGGGATTTGTCTAAATTAGTTATACTGGGAATGTTAGATGCTCCAGGTGGTGCTGAACTAGAGTTCTCACCTGCCCCAGTAAGCCTGGCCAATGGTCAGGGGTGATGAGAGTTATAGTTCAGCAACACCTGGAGGGAGAACGGTTTCCCCACACCTGGTCTAAATCGAACACATTTGCTGACTGAACTTGCTCTGCACCCAGTTCATCACATGGAGGCGGTCAAGGAGTATGCAAGTTTGAAGCTCTCTTTCAAGTATTTTTCCACTTCCCAGCGTCAACATAAGCTCTGAAAAAACCCAAAGTGAAAGCTTGCATTCACTTTCCGGCTGAAATCAGTTCAATAATAGCTCTCACCATCCCTATTTTGTTTCCCTGCTAGGATATGTACAGTATGTACTCAGTACACTTCGTTTTTCTTTTCTTCTGGTCCTGTTTAATATCAATGTTCATCCGGATTCAGGAAACATTCCCAAGACCATCTGTTTTACAGTAAGGAGACCAGAAGGAGAGCCCTGCTGGAGCACACCAAAAAAAGGTCCACCGAGTCCAGGATCCTGCCCCCCCCTACCATGGCCAACCAGATGCCTCTTGGAAGCCCGTAAGCAGGGCATCAAGGCAACAGTACTAGGAGTGGGGGAACTATGGTCCTTCAGATGCTGTTGGGACTGTAGCTCCTATCATCTCTGACCATGGGCCATGCTGGCTGCGGCTAATGGGATTTGGAGTCCAACAATATCTGGAGAGTCACAGCTTGCCTACCCTTGATGTAGATCTACGCCTGCTGTTGCTCCCCAGTATCTGGCACTATAGCCACATTCACACCATAGATTTAAAGCACTATTCCACCACTTCCAACAGTCATGGTTCCCCCAAGGAATTCTGGGAGCTATGGTTTGTTACAGGTGTTGAGAGTTGTTACGAGACCCCTGAGGCTCCAATACTTTGGCCACCTCATGAGAAGAGAAGACTCCCTGGAAAAGACCCTGATGTTGGGAAAGATTGAGGGCACAAGGAGAAGCGGACGACAGAGGACGAGATGGTTGGACAGTGTTCTCGAAGCTACCAATATGAGTCTGACCAAGCTGTGGGAGGCAGTGGAAGACAGGAGTGCCTGGCGTGCTCTGGTCCATGGGGTCACGAAGAGTCGGACACGACTAAATGACTAAACAACAACAACAACAACTGCTGGGACAGCTCAGCTGGTAGAACCCGAGACTCTTAATCTCAGGGTTTTGGGGTTCGAGCCCAATCTTGAGGCAGAAGAGTCCTGCATTGCAGGAGACTGGACTAGATGACCCTTGTGGTTCCTTCCAACTCTACAATGCTATGATTTCTTTCACAGAACTACCATTAAACCCGGAGTGGTTTAATAATTCTGCAGTTACAGAACGTTTGCTCACTGAACACAGGCATGAGTGTTTGTGTGAAAAGGGAACCCTAGGAAACTGCCTTACACCAATCAGAACATTGGTCCATCTAGCTCAGTATTGTCCACATTGACTTGTAGCATCCCCGAATGGTTCAGACAGGGATTTTTCCCAGGTCTATAGGGAGAAGAGGTGAAGGACTGAACCTGGGACCTTCTGAATGCAAAGCAGATGTAAGCTAAGGTCCCAACAAGGGTACATCTGTGTACAGCTCAGCTAATTGTGCACACAGCCTGCACTCCTTGAACATCAGAGTCAAATAACTGTGTGGGTGTACTGCTCAACTATTTCCATGCACAGGTACCAGGATTGTACACTCGCTGAATGTGACATGTGTGAACACCCTTGGAGTACCTAGTGGTTGCTGCAGAATATTCTTTTTAGCAGCTGCTCCTTCTCTGGCTGACGGATGTGCCCAACTCAGCTCCTTGTGGGAAGCAGTGGGGAACAGTAGAGGCCAGAGCAGGGGTAGGCAACCTAAGGCATGTGGGCTGGATGCGGCCCAATCGCCTTCTCAATCCGGCCCACGGGCGGTCCGGGAATCAGTGTTTTTTTACATGAATAGAATGTGTCCTTTTATTTAAAATGAATCTCTGGGGGGCATAGGAATTCGTTCATTTCCTCCCCAAATATAGTCTGGCCCACCACACGGTTTGAGGGATGGTAGACCAGCCCACGGCTGAAAAAGGTTTCTGACCCCTGGGCCAGAGTAGGCTGCCCTTTGGCTCTGATGTACTAAAATGAGCATGTGAACAATTTTCGGTCCTGCCTCGTTTCCCCCCCAGATGTAAACAGGGTAAAAGAAATATATGCCTATTGGGTTTAAGAATAGTCAGGAACTATCTATCTATATATATATATATATATATATATATATATTCCAATGTTCAAGTAAAGCTTTAAATTTGTTTGAATACATTTAGACCAGTGTTTCCCAAACTTGGGTCTCCAGCTGTTTTCGGAATACAAGTCCCATCCTCCCTTGCTAGCAAGACCAGTGGGCAGGGATGATGGGAATTGTAGTCCCAAAACAGCTGGAGAGACCCAAGTTTGGGAAACCCTGATTTGGACCATATTAAGTGGGTTCTATTTATTTATTTTCTTAATAAAATATATCAGTTCAACCACTATTTTTTGGGGGGGGGAGTGGATGGGAGCTTTCAGTATATGTATACAGCCCATGGAGTTTTATGCAATACAGTGGTACCTCATGTTGCGTAACTTCCAGGTTACGGAATTTCGGGTTACGGCTGCGGCAAACCCGGAAGTGTATACTTCTGGGTTTCAACACGTGTGCATGCACAGAAACGCTCTGCGTGCCGTTCGCAGAAGCGCTCAATCACGCCGCGTGCGTCCGCAGAAGGGCGCCTCCGGTTATGAACTTTTCGGGATACAGCCAGGCCTCCGGAACGGATCCTGTTCGTAACCGGAGGTACCACTGTACTCGTTCTACTCAAGAGTAGATTCATTGCAAGCGGTCTAATTTAGGGCTATTAATTTTGATGGGTCTACTCAGAGTAAGACTAACATTGCTCACAATGCATGTTATTATTATAGTTTGATGTAACGGAAGCCTGCGCTATACAATTTTTTAAAAATACATTGCTTAACCCACTTTGAATCCATTAAACTGGATGCATTCAATGGGAAAAGGGGGGATACAAAGGGAGTCAGCAAACCACTCCAAGAAGCTGCATTAGTTTGCTGCAGCTTGAAAAGAATCCCGGGGCGGCTTAAGGAGTAACAAATACGTTGTGAGTCATTGGCTTATTTCCTTAGAAATTTCATCAAACGTTCACCTAAACCATGAAAGCTTGCACAACAGCAAACTTGTTAGCTTTCAAAGAGCCATAGGACTTTCTGCTGTTTTAAATGAATAATGAGAAGTCAGGAACATCCCAGAGGACAACTTGACAACTGTGATATCAATGGTCACTTCAAGGAGGCAGCATAGCTCAATGGCAAATGCCCACAGAAAGTTCCAGATGCAACAGCTGATGTCTCCCCTTAAAGCAGCTGTGGGGAACTGGCTACCCACCTGTCACTCACCCAATTGCCTGCACTTTCTGCCTGCACACACAGCCTGCAAAGCACTGATGATCCTAGAATCACGGAATTGTAGACTTGGAAGGGACCAAGAGGCTCATCTAAGTCTGACCCCCTGCAATGTAGGAATCTTTTGCCCAGTGTGGGGCTCGAACCCACAACCCTGAGATTAAGAGTCTCATTCTCTACCAACTGAGCTATCAGCTGACTGTCGGGTTGTGTGAAGGGAGGGGCACAGTGCTTCCCACAGGGTTTTGCAAGGTTTTGCTCACAAGTCTTCTTTTGGCCCAGCCATGGCTCTGCCTGCTTGGCTGGATGGAGGGCCCTGGCAGACCTAATGGAGACAATGGAGAGCAGGTTTCCCAACCACTGCCTTAGTATTAGGTGTAGGGAACCTCTGGCTCTTCAGATGTTGCTGAACTACAACTCCCATCATCCCTGGCCATTGGCCATTCTTGCTGGGGCTGATGGGTGTTGTGGTTCAGCATCTCCTGGAAGGCTACAGGTTTGCCTTAAATGACCAGGTAGCGAGTGATGGGAACATCCTATGCCTGAGACTCTAGATCTAAAGGTTAAGGTTAAGAACCCCTGACAGTTAAGTCAAGTCGCAGATGATGCTGGAGTTGCGGTGCTCATCTCACTTTACAGGCTGAGGGAGCTGGCGTTTGTCCGCAGACAGTGTTTCTGGGTCATGACTAAGCCGCGTCTGGCGCAACGGAACACCGAAACCAGAGCAGCGCACGGAAACGCCGTTTACTTTCCCACCGGAGCGGTACCTATCTATCTACTTGCACTGGCATGCTTTCAAACTGCTAGGTTGGCAGGAGCTGGGACAGAGCAACGGGAGCTCACCCCGTTGCGGGGATTCGAACCGCCGACCTTCTGATCGGCAAGCCCAAGAGGCTCAGTGGTTTAGACCACAGCACTAGATAGCCACTGCCAATCAGAATAGGCAGCATTGGCCTTGGCTGGGACTGACGGGAGTTGTAGCCCAAAACAAATGGAAAGCACCACATTGGGGAAGACTGGGCTAGAGAGACCAATGGTCAGTCTTAAGATAAGACGGTTTCATGTGCTCATTGCCCAATAACAGGAAGGGCACAGCACTTGATGAGCTGGTTAAAGGGACGTGGCAGCTCCAAACTTTACTCCATCTCAGGCTATGATGCTAACAGTGCAATCCTGTACTATCTTCTCAGAGGTAAGCTCCATTGAGTTGAATGGGGATTACTCCCAGATAAGCAAAAATACAGGACCGAGGTGTTGATTTCTTGGACTGTTCACAGTAGATTCCCGCTCCCCCCCCCAACTGGCTGTTGAGGAAAACCACGAGACTAAAACAGCAGTGTGATGTTGCACTTCCATCATTTTTATTGCTCTGCAATGAGGGACTGCTTGCTAAAAAAAATGAGGGTGGAGGAAGGAAAGAAGGCTTTTAAATCCATTATCCTGTCAACGAATTGCGCTGTATCGGAAAGCTCAACAGGATGTCAGTGCGAACGTTATATAAACATCAGTCTTAAAATGTCTCTGGAGAGGGAAAGCGGGTGCTTGTCATACAGAGTGGGCTCTTCCTCTCACTCCTGCCTCCTATGCCCCTCAAAGCTGCTCCTGAGGGTAGACGGAGCCCCTGGATTGGGGTGGGGTGCTGCACAGATGGCTGCAGTGGGGAAGGGGAATGGGGAAAATTCAGCAAGGCTGCCTTCAGCAAGTGATTGTGACTTTGAGGATTCAATAGATTCACAGAGGATAAGGCTATCCATAGCATAGGCATGAGGGGGTGGTGTGCCCAGGCACTCCCTAATGCTTTAAAAAAATAACAACAGGAACAATGGAAAGCAGACAGACAGAGATGCAGGCAGAATAAAAAGGCTGGAATGGATCTGGAATGGACCCGAAGCTTCTGTCTGCATCTCTCTCTGTCTGGGAGTGGCAGTGGGGCGACTGGCTCCAGCGGTGGCAGTAAGGGAGAAGTGACCCCTCCATCACAGACAGAAGCTGCAGATCCATTCCAACCTTTTTTCTTCTGCCTTATGGCACCATCTCTGTCTGAGCTCCACTTACCCCCTTCGTGAACAGATCTGTGGGGTTGGGGGGGGGGCTTCTTGGTAGTGGTGCCCCCCCCTGTGGAACGCCCACCCATCAGATGTCAAGGAAATGAACAAAAATCAGACTTTAAGAAGTCATCTGAAGGCTACTTCTGAAAGTGACTCAGAAACTACAATTAATCCAGAATGCGGTAGCAAGACTGGTGATTAGGAGTGGCTGCCGGGACCATATAACACTGGTCCTAAATGACCTATACAGTGGTACCTCGGGTTACAGACGCTTCAGGTTACAGACTCTGCTAACCCAGAAATAGTACCTTGGGTTAAGAACTTTGCTTCAGGATGAGAACAGAAATTGTGCGGCGACGGCGGCAACAGGAGGCCCCATTAGCTAAAGTGGTACCTCAGGTTAAGAACAGTTTCAGGTTAAGAACGGACCTCCGGAACGAATTAAGTTCTTAACCCGAGGTACCGCTGTATTGGCTCCCAGTACATTTCCGAGCACAATTCAAAGTGTTGGTACTGACCTTTAAAGCCCTAAACAGCCCCTGCCCTGTATACCCGAAGGAGCTTCTACACCTCCATCACTGAAGTCTTCCTCCAAGGGTCTTCTGCTGGTTCTGTCACTGTGAGAAGCGAAGTGACAAGGAACCAGGCAGAAGGCCTTCTCAGTAGTGGCGCCCTCCCTGTGGAACGCCCTCCAGTCAGATGTCAATGAGAGAAATAATTATACAACCTTCCATAGACATCTGAAGGCAGCCCTGTACCAGGACGTTTTTACGGTGTGATGTTCTGTTGTGTTTTTGTATATTCTGTTGGAAGCTGCCCAGAGTGGCTGGGGCAACCCAGTCAGATGGGTGGGAGTACAAAAACATATTATTAACTGTAGTTCTGGGTAGAAAAAACGTTTACCTGGGTCAAATCCACACCATACATTGAAAGTACATGGTTTCCCCCCAAAGAATCCTGGGATCTGTCGTTTTGCAGGGAGTTGGACCAGATGAACCTTTGGAATCCCTTCCAACTCAACAATTCTATCGATGTTTTGGGGGAAATTGTGTGCTTTTTAAATATCTGGTGTGATTGTAATGTGCACGCACAGCATAATGCTGGTTTAAATCAGCAAAGAATGAGGGTAAGTTGACTTCTATCATTGCTTTGCTCTCCCCAGGGCTGAATGCCCTCCACCTGGCCTTTCCATGTAGGCACAGAGCTTCATCCTGACGGATGGCTGTGTTCACTGGTCTGGGAAATGAGCCACCCTCCTCCAAAAAACGTTATCTCCCGATCCACTTTCTCTAACAAGGGAAGGAGACTGAAGCGCTGTTTCTGTAATACAGGAGACATCATAATTTGTTATGGATTTCACATCTCTAACAGCGTTTTCTGTTAGGCTTATTTTCGGAGGTGCAATCCATAAATCCTCATAAGAGTTTGCTGCTGCTGGGCTTCGTTCTTAGAACAAATAATCATTCACTTCGCAGGACGCCGTCAATGGACAACAGCAAAGGATGCACAAGACAGAACGTCGATATTGCAGACTTCATTATAGGAAGAAACTCAGAGAGGTCACGGAAAACCTGCAAATTATCCTTTTATTGCTGGACTGGCAGGAACATATGTAGCATATTACTTATACCAAAAGAGATTAGCCAGTCTAATCCAATGAAACTAGCCTGTCTTTTTCATTGATATTAATAATTGACAGTAATAATAATTTTTCATTATAATTATCAAGAACATAGGAAGCTGCCTTATATTGGTCCATCTAGCTCAGTACTGTTTGCACTGACTGGCAGCAGCTCTTTCCCAACCCTACCCGGTGGAGATGCCAGGGACTGATGTTCTACCACTAACCTGTGGACTACCCCCAAATGGGCCCATTTGCTCCTGGTTTTCTGGGACATCCAGAGGAACATAGGAAGCTGCCATTACTGCTTCCATCTAGCTTAGTACTGTGTACACCAAACAGCAGCAGGGTTCCAGAAAGGGATCTTTCCCAATCCTACCTACAGACGCCAGGAATTGAGCCTGGGAACCTTCTGCGTGCAAAGCAGATGCTCTGTTGCTGAACTACAACAGAAGCTAAAATAGCATCCAGGGGGAAGTAAGCAAGGGAGAGACCTTTCCCCTACGTCAGTGGAGAGGTTGGAGTGCACATCTGGGGGTAATGTCAAACCCCTGTGTTAGCAGCACCAAAGTGACTTCGCAGGGGTGCAAAGCGTATGCGGTCAAAAGGAAAGCAGACATTTGACACCAGGTGTGTCTTGGCTGCAGGACGTGCTGGAAGGAGGTGTACAAGGGACACCATCCAGCCATCTTAGGGACTCCACTCCGGATATGTGTAGGGTTTACTCCTTAGGCTTTTCTTCTCCCGAATATATCCTGCAAGGCAGCGGAGGTTTAGGATCAAAGTCTTCCTTCTCCTAGATGAGCTAACTTCCCAGGTTGACGAGCCCTGCCCCTCACTCCCCTCTACACCAGTGTGGTGTAGTGGTTAAGAGCGGTAGACTCGTAATCTGGTGAACCGGGTTCGTGTCTCCGCTCCTCCACATGCAGCTGCTGGATGACCTTGGACTAGTCACAGTTCTTTGAAGTCTCTCAGCCCCACTCACCTCACAGAGTGTTTGTTGTGGGGGAGGAAGGGAAAGGAGAATGTTAGCCGCTTTGAGACTCCTTCGGGTACTGATAAAGCGGGATATCAAATCCAAACTCTTCTTCTTCTTCCTCCTCCTCTACAGCACATGCAGAAACCGCCTTCTTGGCTGTTGGACCCACTATTGGTCTCATTTGCCAGAGCCTGTCTTCGAATGCAGGGAAAGTCCCTAACTAACTGAGGGTTCGAGACCCAGCAGCTACTCTCACCTGGTTTAGCTGGCCAGTCGAGGCCATTCCCGGGGTGTGGCCGCTGTCACATGCAGACAGCTTCTAGGAGCCACAGGTGAGACAGGTGAGAGCTGAGTGCAGAGTGGGGATCAAAGATGGAGAAACTGCTCCAGAAGTAGCATGGTGTGTCCCTCACCAGAGGTACTAACAACCTTCCAAACATTTTGGGCCCGAAGAAAAATGCTTAGCATTCCTTAGAGCAGAGATGGTTACCTGTGGTAGGCAGGCCGCATGTGCCTCCTGAGAATTTATTTGCGGCCCCTGAGATTGAATTTCTCATCTTTAATTTCTTGACTCCTCCTGAAGGTGCTCTAATAGGATGTCATGATGCCGAAAGGTTTTTGTGACAACCCACAAGACACCCCCCCCAAATGTTTTTTTTTTCTTTGGGGGTAAAAGAAAGGGGGGGATAAGAAATTGGTCAGGCCCACTTTTACACTTTGGCAAGGATCGTTTTACATGCAGCCCTGCAGGGATGCTCATAGGCCAGTATGGCCCTCTTCCTCTGGGAGGAAGACCTTTCATCGCCTACAGACAGCCACCCAATCTTAAACAACTCCTCACCCACAATAATGCAACAACCAGACTTAACATGGACACTGGTACCAGAGCCTGCAATAAACCCAGAGGCCAACTTTGCTGCTATATACACTCGGACAACACCATTACTGGCCCCAACAACATCAAACATACCATCTCAGGACTATTTAATTGCTCATCTTCCAACATTGTGTATGCAATCAAATGCCAACAGTGCCCGTCAGCTCTCTATATTGGACAAACAGGCCAAACCCTATGCCAAAGGATAAATGGACATAAATCTGATATCAGGAATCACAAGACAGAGAAACCAGTAGGAGAACACTTCAATCTCCCAAGACATTCTATACAAGATCTCAAAGTAGCTGTCTTACTGCAAAGGAATTTCAGAAATAGACTGGAAAGAGAAGTTGCTGAATTGCAGCTAATTACTGAACTTAAAACCATGGAGAGACCTGGTCTGAACAAAGACATTGGATTCTTATCTCATTATACATGACAAAGCTATCTTTAGCCATCTCACCCCTTGCTTTTTCCTGTAAGACCAATCACAATCGTTAACAGTTGTCAACAGGTTTTCCACAACCATCAGCCAATCAATCACCCATTCCCACCACCCTTCTGAGTAATACCCCTCCCCACTCTCTCACTATATATAAGGGTCTGGTGACTTCTGTTTCAGTGTATCTGAAGAAGTGTGCATGCACACGAAAGCTCATACCAAGAACAAACTTAGTTGGTCTCTAAGGTGCTACTGGAAGGAATTTTTTTATTTTTTATTTTGTTTTGACTATGGCAGACCAACACGGCTACCTACCTGTAACAAGCTCAAAAGAGTTAGTCACCTATGGCTTAGAAACAGCTGCATCACAGGGGAAGGGTTCATAGCTGTCAACTTTCCCCTTTTTGCGGGAAATTCCCTTATTCCAGCGCCATTTCCCATTGCAAAAAATAAGGGAAAGTTGACAGCTCTGGAAGGGTTAGAGAAGAAGCAGACATTGGGGGATGCAGCTTGGGAGTGACAATGTCAGTTTAGCCTTTTTGGATGAGCAGCAAGATTTCCCCCAGGGTGTCTGTACTAAGGAAGTAGCCATGAGCCTGAGAGCGATTACCAAGGGAAGGAGAAAAAGCAGTGCCTGAATTCAATGGGGATTTGGGTACATCGCTCTTGGGTTCAGAATCAGGAGCGAAGCCACCGCTGATATATTATTTACACAGCCTGCTTTGCAGAATGCAAACTCGCTCTTCCATCTGGATGCACCAACAGATGATGCAAACGCAATGCAAGGTGGGAGGAGGTGGGAGAAGACGTCCTTTCCTGGGCTGGCAGTGCATGACTTAGCAGAGGGGAATAGGCTTCCCGGAGAGATAAGCAGGAAGCAGCCCTCAAGATGATTTCCGCCAGCGCAAAGCAAAGGTCCACAGAGAAGCAAAGAGCCCCGTTTCACTTGTTAAAAATAATTCGCCGTAACTGACAGCAGCCTGGTTGCCTCCCACTGTTGTGGCAAACAGACACAGCTGAGTCAACTTAATTTGTGTGCTGTCTTATAATGCGCCGTCTCCCGGGGGTTTGCCTACACCAGAGGGGGAAGGCACACGCAGATTAAAAGACAGACAAATACAGTATAAGCACCTATGAAATGCCCATTAAAAAACGACAACCAAGGCCAAAGGCCAACATCGTTACTTAATCGTGTTAAAGTCACCGCATGGTGAGTTTTCTCTATAGCGCTTGCATTTTCAAATTCTTGTCCAAAGGGGCCATGTGGAGGGGACATCTACAGGTGAAACTCAAAAAATTAGAATATCGTGGAAAGGTTCGTTTCTTTCAGTAATTCAACTTAAAAGGTGAAACTAATATATGAGATAAGACTCATGACATGCAAAGCGAGATATGTCAAGCCTTTGTTTGTTATCATTGTGATGATTATGGCGCACAGCTGATGAGAACCCCAAATTAACAATTTCAGCTTTGGGGTTTTCATCAGCTGCACGCCATAATCATCACAATCATAACAAGCAAAGGCTTGACATATCTCGCTTTGCATGTCATGAGTCTATCTCATATATTAAACTCCAGTAGCTAATGAAAACAATTGCTTACATAAATGGACTTTTCCACGATATTCTAATTTTTCGAGTTTCACCTGTATTTATCCTTTATTTATTTATTTAATTTGTAGCCCGTCTTATTCTCCAAGGAGCTCAAGGCCGTATACCTAGTTCTCTTTCTCCCCATTTTACCCTGAAAAGAATCCTGTAAGTCAAGTTAGGCCGAGAGGCAGTGACTGGCCCAAAGTCGCCCAGTGAGCATCGTGGCTGAGTGGGGATTTGAACCCTGGTCTCCTGGGTCCTAGTCTGGCAATCTAACTATTACACCACACTGCTCGCTCCAATGAGCAGAAGTACCAAAGCTATATCTACACGCAGGTGCATTTCCACCTCTGAAATAAAAGACCGGCATCTCAAAACGATGCCAGCTTATAGGTGGGCAATGCAAGGGTCTGATCTGGCACCCATCTCCAAGTCCATATTTAAGAGGAGTATGAAGGGAACTGCTATCCAGCTATAACCAGCTTGGCATTGTAAAACAAAACTAAAAACCTGTTTGCTTGAATTGGACAAGAGGTTTTTTTTAAAAAAAATCTTTTTATTGAGTTTTTAACAACAACCACAAACACTGACTGTAAGGACGTTCAGTGGTTGCCCATGAGTCAAACGCCAGACGGTGAACTTCTAAAACTAAGTTCTTTATTGTGCAAAGCTATGTACAGTGGAGCAAAAGATCAAACGTCCATCTCATCCCTCTGCAGAGTCCAGGAATGACCCCTTCCGGTTCTTTGTCCAGCAAAAGAGGCGCGGGATTCTGAACCCCCGCCTCCCCCTACCGCGTCCTTCCTGCCTGCGCCCTCGGAGCGTGGGAACCTGACCCCGTTCCCCGCTTTCCCTTCGGTGCTGAGGCTCTGCGATCCTCTCAGAGCCCCTGCACCGCCTTCCTGCCTCGGACTCCCCCTCCCCACTGGAGGAATGGTTGGTTCCGGCTGAGGAGGGGGAGGACGAACTGGTAAACAGCTTGGGGGGTTCCCTATACTGCAGGCACTCCCGCGACTCTCCCAGCCACGGGGAGGGGGGTTTCCTGACACTGACAAACATCCAAACACACAAAAAACAAAAGTATACCTATATCATTCATATTTTTTATCAAATATGCCTTATTACAGCAATAACCAGATAAAGAAAAAATTATCAAAACTTTTAACCATTCTATTCATAACAATTAAGAAAGCTAAATTATATATTAATATTAGACTTCCCTAATCCATCTCTCCATTAAGCCAAAATAGATAAACTGACATAAGAGAAAATAGGACACTTGACACCAACAACTATGTTGCTATTCATCATTCATAAGGTTTTCACATGTTACTTTACCTCTATATCATTTCGGGATTGGACAAGGATTATTCCAACGCTAGAACCGTGTTGGTGTCGCACCGCTTTTTAAGATAATACAGAAAACTACTCCATTCCTCAATAAATCTATTCCTCGGATTGTCTTTTACTTTTTTCTGAAAGGTAAGCCAACTCAGTATATTCCAAGATTTTATAAAAACCATTCTTTTTTACTGGGTGTGATTTCGCTCTTCCAGTGTGACGCCACCAGGATTCTTGCAGCCGCAGAGGCATATAAAAAAAAAAGTTCCTCATTTTATTGGGTATGTCAGGGGTTGTTATGCCTAAAAGGTATGCTTCTGGCGATTTAGGAAATCTGGTTTTTAAAATTATTTCCAATTCTGAGTGAATTCAGAGTTCTGAATAACGCCACCAAGCATTTCCCACTCAAGTCACTGTCTTGTAGCTATAGTAGAAACTTCCTTTTTTTCACCCAAGGATAGGACACATGTGCCCAGGGCCGTCTCATCCAGGGGCTAGTGATGCGGCGCGCCAGGGCGCTGGCCCCCCCAGGGGCGCCCCCGCGAGCCCACCGGCATACTGGCTGCCCCCCTCCCCAACCTGCCCCCGCCCCCATGGGTGGGCTGTTAGCCAGGCGCTTGCGCGCCGGCGGCACAGCCACTGCTGCCCATGCCAGTCCCGGGCAGGCTGTGAACCGGCCACCCTCGCCTCCCGTCCCGGGAGCACTGGAAGGGTGCGCAGAGCCCTGTGCCGCTCCAGTGCCACGCCCCTCATTCCCCGCTCGCCCACCCCCCCTCCCGAGGGGCGGCAAGCATGGGAGGGAGGCGGCAGAGAGGCCGTACACCGGGGGCGCCGGAGGGATCGCCGCACCACGGCGGCCGATCTCCTTAAGACGGCCCTGCGTGTGCCTTTCCAAATGTTGATGGAATCTAGCGCCCACCAGCCTTAGCCAGCTTTGCAAATAGTCAGGGATAAAAGCAGTTGTGGTTCAACAACATCTGGAAGAAGACGGGTTCCTCATCCTGCTTTAAAGCAGGGGGGTGGGGACCCTTTTCAGCCTGTGGGGCACATTCTATTCTGGGCAGCCCTTTAAGGGTCACACACAGGCTGGAATGGGCAGGGTTCGAGGCAAAAGCACTGAGTGTAAGTTTTACCTTCCTGCAGCAGGGTAATTCAGGCCCCGCCCTCCACCCAGACAAGCAAGAGTCATTCCCAGAGTTCAAGGACAGCGTGGCACGAGGTGGCATTTGCCATAGCTCTTTACCTCTCTCAATGGGCAAAGCAACCCCGGGGGAAAAAAGAGTAAAATGTATTTATCAGCCAGCCTTCGCCAACCTAGTGCCTTCCAGAACAAGTGAGATCACTGACACCAATGGAGAAGACATTCATGAAACCTATCGCTGCTGATCAGGTGGTCTGGGCACATCACTGAACAAGTTTAGAGGAAAGGGTCAACGTGAGAGGACTCTCACACCTTTGACTACCGAGGGGTCTGGCCTGACAACATATGTGCAGAACCTTGCATGGCATCCTAAGCCCCACACAAACTTGGTGGGGTGTGTGTGTGTGTTTGACCCCTAATTCACAATGCACCTGAGAATTATGTGTCGGGCAAATTTGTTTTCAGAACCGCGTAACTGCAAACATAGGCGACACCTCTATGCAAAATATGGGTTACTTTTGGTGTTGGTGTTGTTCAGTCGTGTCCGACTCTTCATGACCCGATGGACCAGAGCACACCAGGCACGCCTGTCTTTCACTGCCTCCCGCAGTTTGGTCAGACTCATGTTGGTAGCCTCGAGAACACTGTCCAACCATCTCGTCTTCTGTTGTCCCCTTCTCCTTGTGCCCTCCATCTTTCCCAGCATCAGGGTCTTTTCCAGGGAGTCTTCTCTTCTCATGAGGTGTCCAAAGTATTGGAGCCTCAGCTTCAGGATTCAGTCCTTCCAGTGAGCACTATGAGTTATGCTGTGCAGGGCGACCCAAGATGGACAGGTCATAGTGGAGAGTTTTGACTAAACGTGATCCATCTGGAGAAGGAACTGGCAAGCCACTCCAGTATCCCTGCCAAGAAAACTCCATGGACAAAGACAACAGGCATACTTTAGTTTTCTTTTTTCTTCCAATGTAGAGTGCATGCAACTCCAGATACTGTTTTGGAGGGCGAAGGGGTTGCATTTAGCTCTTGGAGACTTTGGCAACCAAGAAATCTTTTCAATATGTCGCGGAAGCTGTTTGGCAAGCGTAGGCGCAGTGCTGATCTCATCTCGGAGGCAGGCCACCAACCAAGAACCTCCCCTGACTTTCATTCCCCACCCCCCAGGGAAAAAAAAGGGACAAGGCTGCCAATTTGCAGCGCAGGCTCGTTAAACCACGTTTCCAATTACATTCCACGGCAATCACTCTTGCGCTTGCATATGCTAGGATGACTCAACAGTGGGCGACCAGACATATGCCCATGCGCGCTCAGAAACACCCTCTTTTGTTCCCCTTTCTATAGCCGCTTCCCATCAAATCGGCTACCCGTCTACAGTAGACACTGGCATCTGGAAGCCATTACAGAGAAAGTCTGCGACGTGCAAGTCATTTCTTTTACGGCTTTGAGAGCTTTGTCAGTGGGATAAAAATTACCCAAATCCTGCTGTGCCCTCCTGGTGTGCAAAAACAAACAAACACCCAACAACTTGAAATCGCAGCTCGTCCTTTTAGCATTCCTGCAGCATCGACACCTAAACAAAACGGGGAAAAGGGGAACCGGTTGCCAGACGGCCACAGACAACTCACAGCAGCACCGCTGGGGGAAAAGCCAGCTTAATGAACTTTTTTAAAAGGGAAGAAATATGGATGCTAAACTTGGGAGAAGGCTCAACTTTGCTCTAGCTTTCTTTTTCTGAGCCAGTCTTCTGTATACTTTCCTGCCGCCGCCACCCCCCCCCCCGGGGCACTGCACTTGCGTGAGAGCCTCCAAACAATTCAGAAGATGTTTGCAATTCCACCGCTCTCTCGTGTGCACTCTGGCAGGCAGCAAAGCCAAAAGGTTTTTAAATCCTTAAAATAATGAAAACAGCAAATGTCTGCTGCCCCTAGAGCGCTGCATGGCTGTCGGATGCTTCATGTCTGCGCTTCAAAATGTACTGCGTGAACTCAGCAAACATGCGATGGGCTGCAGCTCCCTGTGGAATGTACTGAGACGGGTAAAACCAGGTCATACGAGAAGCGGATTTTTATCTGTTCCATGCATAGGGAACTCATTTGACCCACTACGCCGGCGGAAGGGAACTTTAGGGTTGGGGACTGAATGTGGCTCTCCGGGCCTCTCCACGTGGCCCCCAGAAGTCTCCCTAGACCACAACCATGTGGTCCTGCTCCACACCCAAAGTGGTTTTGCGTGGCTGGAATGTGTCCTTGAATCATGATGGTGCCTCTTGAGTTGCTTGGATGGGAGATAAAGAGGAGAGTGTTGCAACACAGGTCTCTCCCTGCCCCTCAAGTCATGTCCAGCCCCTCACATTGTGTGTGCATGGTTTCCGGGAGTAGGGACAGCAGAATCTGTCAATTTCGGCATCTCTCCATCTCCCATTTCTCCACATGTCCACTCCAGTTTGTGATTATTATTATTTACAGTGTCCTTGTGAAAATTCATTAGCACCATGGTGCGAATTTCTCTTATTTGCTTACTGGTTCCCCTAATATAATGAACGTTTCCATGTTTTATGCATGAATATATACAGTTATATGAAAACACTTTACCTTAATATATGCAATTTTTTTGCACATATTTCTTTACCAGAGAACTGCATTTACAGGCAACCCTACCAAATTTGCACTTTCTGAAAAAGCACATGAGCAAATTTTGAAGGATTCTGTTTCAGCAAACGGCAGCAACCTCTGGTTGCCACCCAAAGCTTCAGGACTGTATATTTAAAGAAATATTCCTGCAGAGCCTCACCCACCTGGTAAGCCAGTGTAATTTCTCAGAGGTTTCCATGCCTAAGGCACCCCTTGCAGATTTCACTGCCCTACCATTTTCGAGGCCGAGATCTGAACTGTCAAGAGTCGGCTGCTCATTTCTAGACAAGTTCACCAAGCAGATGGTGCAATAATTTCATAATGCATGTTGAACTAGGATTTATGAGCCTCTGTAATTGGGGAAGGTTGCAACCCCTCCAAGGTCAGCTTAATCGTCTTCCTGACAACTATGTTTACTTATGGCACCCTGAGTCACTGAACTGATTCTGCAAAGCTTGATCCCTACACAGGTTCATCTGGGAGTCAGTCCCATTGAGTTCAATGGAACTTCCAAGTTAAACGGAAGCTTAGTTTTCTTTTGGGGTGGGTTAAGTGTGTTTGGAAGTGTATGGAAGTGAGAGCTGGACGATAAAGAAGGCTGATCACCAAAGAATCGAAGCTTTTGAATTCTGGTGCTAGAGGAGACTCTTGATAGTCCCATGGACTGCAAGAAGATCATACTTATCCATTCTGAAGGAAATCAGCCCTGGGTGCTCACTGGAAGGACAGATCCTGAAGCGGAGGCTCCAATACTTTGGCCACCTCATGAGAAGAGAAGACTCCCTGGAAAAGACCCTGATATTGGGGGTAAGTTTGAGGGCACAAGGAGAAGGGGACGAAAGAGGACAAGATGGTTGGATGGTGTTCTCGAAGCTACCAACATGAGTCTGACCAAACTGCAGGAGGCAGTGGAAGACAGGCGTGCCTGGCGTGCTCTGGTCCATGGGGTCATGAAGAGTCGGACACGACTAAACAACAATGATGACTCCATGGTGAAAGAACATGGAGCAAGCCCTGTTCCACACCCACAGCCTCTACCTGTATGTGTTTTGGGGAAGTATACATGCCAGGAGGAGGAGGAGGAGAAGAAGAAGAAGAAGAGGAGGAGGAGTTTGGATTTGATATCCTGCTTTATCACTACCCAAAGGAGTCTCAAAGCGGCTAACATTCTCCTTTCCCTTCCTCCCCCACAACAAACACTCTGTGAGGTGAGTGAGGCTGAGAGGCTTCAAAGAAGTGTGACTAGCCCAAGATCACCCAGCAGCTGCTGTGAAGGACCGGAGACACGAACTCGGTTCACCAGATTACGAGTCTACCGCTCTTAACCACTACACTACACTGGCTCTCTAGAGCCCTTTCTTATGTGCTTTGAATGCAGGGATGTTGGAGGCATGTCCACCGCACATGTCTGCACAGCCCCACAGCCTGCCTCACAAGTTCTTCCAATATTGGGAGGGGGGGTTGCAGTGGAGGTTATCTGACCACCCCCTGCCCCAAATGCCTCAATTGAAGATAAAATATGATTTGAGCTGCAGTGCAAAGCTGCTAAGTTTTATCCTGCAAAGCTTTGGGCGTCTCAAAATGTGACTTGATTTTCCTTGCCCTGATCACCTTTTTTGGAGCACTCCATTACAACTGAAAGCAAGGGTGGCACAGGAAAATAGGATGCTGCAAATGTCAAACCAGGTTTTTTTTTTTAAAAAAACCATTTATTTGAGGCCGCCTTCACCCAACATTCCTTCATTGTTAGAAAAGCTATTCAACTTAAAATAGCTCTTCTATGACAGCAGGAACGGTATATTGCGGTTTTATTTGATCTAATTGGCCTTTTTAGATGGCTATGTAAATGCAGCTGTCAGACTTTTTTTAAAAAAAAGATTCTTGCATGCACTCACTGACAGATTGCATTTATATCCACCTTTAGCTGCAATAAGGTGAAGTACATGATTCTCCCAGATCCTAGTCCAACACTCTAACCACTACACCACACTGTTTTTACAGCTCCCCATGGTCTCAGGAATGGGGAGATATTTCCATTTTTGAGCTGGAGAGGCCATGGATTGTAGTTGGGACCTTCCGTGTGCAAAGAATTTGCTCTGCCACTGTCTCGGTGACTTATAACAAAGAATCACACAAACTGCGGAGCTGGAAGGGACCACGAAGGTCATCCAATCCAACCCCCTGCAGTGTAGGGATCTTTTGCCCCCACGTGGTGCTCAAACCCACAACCCTGAGATTAAGAGCCTCATGCTCTTCCGACGACAGAGCTATCACGGTAACGTAATTAAAGCAAATACAGAGCACACGATTACATCAAAGCGGTAAGGAAACACACAGAGAAACTAAGTGCTAAAAATGGGAACGACACTAAAACCATCCATAGTTGCAAGAAGAAAATTAAAGCAACCCAAATGCCTGGTAAAATAAAAATATATTAACTGTTCACCCAAAGGGTAAGAGGGAGGGAGCCAACTGGGTTGTTGTTTTTATTTTTATTATGTATTCTGTGTTTTATTTTGTATTATTTTATATTTTATTATGTATTTATTGTGGTATTTTGTGATTTCATTTTGTAAACTGCCCTCAGACCCCCGGGTATAGGGTGGTATATAAATTTTAATAATAGTAATAATAATAGTAGTAGTAGTAGTAATAATAATAATAATAATAATAATAATAATAGTAATAACAGTAACAACAACAACAAACAACAACAGCAACAACAACAGGGCATTATGGGGAAGGGCATTCCACAATTGTGGCACCCCTACTGACAAGGCCCTGCCTCACATCCCAGCCAGCCATCCCTCTGAAGGCAAAGCGGAACAAAGGCCTCAGATAACCTTCATTAAAGTGGGAGGGTGAGATTTTCAAGCAGAGTTTAGGCGGCCATCTTGTCACGGATGTTTTCATCGAGAGTTCTGCACTTCAGGGGGTTCGACTGAATGACCCTTGGCACCCCTCTACAATTCTATCCGAGATCCAAGAGAGAATAATCAAGTAATCTGTAATTCTCTGAATAAGAGAGATGAATACTCTGCCCACCCACCCTACATCAAGGGGGGGGGAAGCATTGGCTTTTCATGCAGAAGGTCGTGAGTTCAATTCCTAGCGTCTCCACGTAGGGCTCAAATGCTGGAAAGCCACTGCCGGTCAGTGCAGACAATACTGACATACCGGTAGATGAACTGCCTGACTCAATTTCTTCCTGTGCTCCCATGATAGACCGCTCTAGGGAGGGGCTGTAGCTAAATTGCAAAGTACGGGGGGGGGGGTGAACCCCAGTCCTCAGCATCTCCATGGATGACAAGACCAGGGGGCAGATGATGGGCAAGACCAGGGCTTTTTTTTTTCCAGCCGGAACTCACCTCTCAGGTGGGCGCCATTGACATTATAAGAAAGCAAGGGAGGCATTCATCATGGTGAGTTCTTTTTCTAGGAAAATAGCCCTGGGGAAGACCCTCCTCTCCCTGGGACCCCAGAGAGCCCACAACAGTCAAAGCAGACTAAAGAGCCCGGCCAGATACGATGCAGCTTCCTGCGTTCCTCGTCAAGCTTGATTTTGAGGAATAATAGCCTTTGAATGGAGACGTCTGTGATTTCTCCTCTGTGTCACAGACAGTGCAGAACCAACAGTGCCGGCTGAGTGTCCTAGGACCTGTTATTAATACACACTGCTCTGAAATTACACGATTGGGAAGGGCACAGTGGGGATCTGTCTTCGGGCCCAACCAACTCCCCACCCTCCCACCCCGTGGCCTTCCTCTCTACCTCGGGAAGGCCCTGACGCACAGCTGCAATTTTCTTTGGCCCACATTCCTCCCACCTTAGCATTATCTCTCCTTTTCCTCCCTCTGTTATTTTCCACACTGCCTGGTTTTTGTTTTTGTTTTAACTTGGGAGCACCTTGGGGACAGGTACCTGTCTAGGCCAGTGGGGTGTGTGTGTGTGTGTGTGTGTGTGTGTAATTTTCTTTTTTTTTTTTTTTCAAAGTTTTTATTGCTTTTATTAATTACATCAACGAATTCACATAAAATTAAACATAATTCCGTGACTTATTGCAAACAATTATGTATTCAAATATTTTCTTTATGTATCCCTATACTCTGCCGAGTATTGTGACTTCCCTCCCTTCCATCCCTGGTTTTCAGCCTTCTCCTCATTCTCTCGCTTTAATTATTGTTCATTCCCCATATGTACATTCTTAATTTGTTCTTATCTACATCTGTTATCGAATATTTTCACATTGCAAGTATTTTGTTAAATCCTGTTGGTGTTATCGTTTTATTACCAGACTTTTTTAAATACTCAATAAATTTACTCCAATCTGTTGTGACCTTTTGGTCTCTCTGGTTTCTTATCCTTCCTGTTAGTCTAGCTAATTCCAAATATTCTAATAATTTGTTTCGCCACTCTTCAATTGTAGGTAAGTCCGGCGTTTTCCATTTTTGGGCCAGCAAAATTCTTGCCGCCGTAGTAGCATAAAGGAATATCTTTTGGTCATTCTTTATGATGTCACTTCCCATTAATCCTAATAAAAAGGCTTCGGGTATTTTGTGAAAGGTATATTGCAACATCTTTTTTAGCTCATTATATATTGCTTCCCAGTATTGCTTTACTTTCTCACACCCCCACCACATATGGAAGAAGTCCCCATCTTTCATCTTACACTTCCAACATTTCTTATTTCCTGTTCTATACATTTTGGCTAATTTGGTTGGGGTTATGTACCAGTGTGTGTGTAATTTTCTATTCATCAAAACGAAAACTTTGCAACGTTCATCACATACAACTTTAGGAGGAAGATACGACCAGTTTGTTTAACACAGTTATTATTATCATTGGGGCTTTCCCCCCCCCCCCCAGCCCAAACTCGCCAGAACTCAATTTCAGCACCTCTCAGGCGGGTGCCATTGTCAGTCTAAGAGAACCAGGGGCTGTACATGAAGAATTCTGGCACCTCTTTTTCTAGAAAAATAGCACTGGTTATTATAGTTCTCACGGCAGTTAAACTTCAACATCTGTGAGTCCAAATGGGGAAATCGAGATATATAGCTATGCAGTTCAGATATCCTGCTGTATCCTGGGCTACATTCTGATATTCACATTTCTGCTAATATACTGTACAGAAATAAAGATATACCAATCTGCAGTGTATGTCTCCATGTTTCTTTTCTTTTAATGTGCAAAGTTTGGGGGGCGGGGCAGTAAGTTTTTCAGTCAGAGTAACCGAGTAACATTTTGTACAATGGTAGTCCATGTTTGCACCTTTAAAAAACTTCCCAGTAATTCCCCCCACCTTACGCAACTCTGTGCTGTGCCATGCTCCCTGACGGGATGGCACAAACAATGCCTTTACACACTGTTAATTTCACTGCTCTTACTGGTCCCTCCCAAGTCCACCAACGGGATGTTGACAAGTCATCTCTCACTTGCCAGAGGCAACTGGGTGTGTAGCTACTTAGAACTTAAGCCTTAACCGCCGCCACTGCAGCTGCCACGAGAGAAAATCATGGGCAACCAGCCTCATGACTTGCATTTTCCCTTTCCCATTTATTCCCTGCCTCAGATTTTCATAGAATCATAAAGACGGAGCATGGAAGGGACCCCCAAGGGTCATCTAGTCCAACCCCCTGCAATGCAGGAATCTCAACTAAACCATCCACGACAGAGGGCCATCCAGTTGTTGTAGTTGGCATCCGTCTGCCACGAGAGTGTGCCTCCAGTGGTGAAGTCAAGCCACTGCGTGAGCAGCACCAGAATGGCCTCCGTGGGGAGCAAACCTGCAGATCGAACCTGCAACCTTGGCGTTAACAGCACCAGGCTCTAACCAGATGTGGCAAGGCTACCATATTGACAAACCATAATATGGGTGAAGAGCCCATCATATGGAGGAAGTGTTCTTGCTGGTTTTGATTTTCTATCTTACAAGCTACATTTAGAACACAGGAAGTGATTTTTTTTAGGAAAGCAGCCCAACCCCATTTTCCATGAGAAAGTACAAAAATATATTTTAGCTTGTTAGTTTCCCAGCTATATTTACAATCACCGGCCATTGAAACCCTCCAAGCAGCTGCTTCTATTCCTTCTGAATGGATGAGTGATGGAAGGGGGAGAAGCTTGTTCCTGACATCCTGTAATCTGATTGGACGACATTGGCTTTGGAACTTGATACGCACACATGCTTCGTGTTCACATTTTGTGATCATGTTGTGTCGGTATATTTCTTCGTTCGTCATATTATTTTTTTTGAAAGCAAAAATCCTCTTTAATGAAAATTCACTTGGCCAAAAAAACCAAAGTGAATATTCCAATCTTTTCTTCCAAAAGTAACTAAGCATATATACAAATACTTATATAATAGAACCTTAATAGGCCATTTCATTAGGCAACTGTTGAAAACTTTTGCATCAAAACATATTTTGTTTTTTGTTGAAAAGAACTGTATAGGATTTTTGTTGTAATGAATATTGTGATGATGTTCATTCGTCATATTTATATTCTGCATCTCCTCCGAGGAGATCAAGGCTGGATGCAATGGTTCCCTGTCCATGACAGGTGTGTAAAAAAATAATGCACAATGCAGAGAAAGGTAATCAAGGGCAAACCTCATCTCCTTATACAGAACTAGAAACTGGAGCTATCCAATGAAGCGGAAGCTTAGAGGATTCCTAGAATTCATAAAACGATAGAGTTGGCAGGGACCCTGAGGGTCATCTAATCCAACCCCCTGCATTGCAGAAATCTCAACACACGACACGGCTTTGCAAATGTGCTGGCAGTTTTACTGCTGCATCACTAGGAGGATTGAGAACAGATTATCTATCCTGAAACCTTCTGCGTACAAAGGCCTCTTGGGTAGTTGCACCCACCCTGTGGAATGCCCTCACGGCAGATGCCAATGAGTTAAATAATGAAAAAAAAATGTAGACATTTGAAGGCAGACGCGGGTGACACTGTGGTCTAAACCACTGAGCCTAGGGCTTGCTGATCAGAAGGTCGGCGGTTCGAATCCCCGCGACGGAGTGAGCTCCCGTTGTTCAGTCCCAGCTCCTGCCAACCTAGCAATTCGAAAGCACGCCAGTGCAAATAGATAAATAGGTACCACTCCGGCGGGAAGGTAAATGGTGTCTCCGTGCGCTGCTCTGGTTCGCCAGAAGTGGCTTAGTCATGCTGGCCACATGACCCAGAAGCTTTCTGTGGACAAACACTGGCTCCCTCGGCCTGTAGAGCGAGATGAGAGCCGCAACCCCAGAGTCGTCCGTGACTGGAGCTAACGGTCAGGGGAACCTTTACTTTTACCTGTTTCAGGAAGCTTTTAATGTTTTATGGCCACTTACGGTACATTGATAAGATTCCACTTAGGGTTGCTTTATGCCTGTATGTACATCGCTTGATATTTCTTCACCTGATGACTGGCAGATAAATAGCCAAGCTTCCTCCGTTGAAACAAATGGTTTATCTGTGACAATGCAAGTGAATAGGCATGCCACTCTATGGGGTTAGATCTGTGGTGACCCATTCACACGTGCACATCGCTAAGGGATGCTGCTGCCATCAAGGGTGGAATGTGCAGACAAAAGCCATCCCCCTGTCCTGCCACTGATGCCCCCCCCCCCACTTGGTCTGCAAGCAAACGTCGAGGCCTCGGGGAAGCAAGTCAGGGTAATGGAGAAGCCTATGTGTTCAACTGCACAAGGGTCTTGCACTAGATTCTCTCCACTTTTTGTTGCCTTGCACGGTAGATTCTGGGGTCAGGCCGTGTGTTTTTAGGGGCAGTTGGGGAGAAAGGAGGGAGGGGAGGGAAGCAGCTATCAAATTGCAGCGTAAACAACTTTGCAAAAATAAAAGCTAATCATAAAAATCTTGGGCTTATATTTCTGGCTTAAATAAGAGCTAACGGATGTAATTTGGTACACATGCTAAAGTACAGATCATATTCAAAGGAAAACAAACTGAAAGGGGATGCGAGCTTTTATTCAGGGCACAAGTGTGCGAAGCAGAGAGGAGATAGATGCGTCAGCCGAAATTGGAAGGAAGAGATAACACTCTTCTTAGATTTCAATTGCATCGGTCAGAAACAGAGATGGTTGGGGTGAAAAAAACTCGCTGAGGCAGCTCGTAATTTGGGAGAGGGCGTGCTATTAATTGTACCTGTGCAACTTCATACACACGTCCTACCACCATTGAAGCATTGCTCTGATATGGGGCAACAAGATGGAGCAAAGGTTTAGGATTCGGGTGCCAGTCATTGCTACCAGAGGGAAGTGGTTGGAATGAGCATCTAGTTCCTAGTATGCAGTGATATTACAAATTATGCAAATCAAAACGTAATAGTCATCACAGCACAGCAGTGTTGGGTTTAGAGCAAGGGACACAGGTTCAAATAAAATTAGGAGACAATTTGCAACTCAGTGATAGATCATACGATCTATTTGCACAAAGTCCATCTCTACTCTCTCTCTCTCTCTATATATATATATAGTCAAGGATGATGGGAACTGTAGTCCAAAAACAGCTGGAGACTCAAGTTTGGAAAACTCTGGGCTAGACTGACCAATGGTCTGGCTCAATCTATGGCAGCCTCAACTCAGTTTTATTACGCAGATTCAACGAAACTGTGAAGGATAAGCCTATCAGCTATCTTAAAGGAACCTCCATATTCAGGGGCAGGATACCTCCAAATATCAGTCGCTTGGGGAGGCCTGATACCTCCATGCTCTGTGGGCTTCTCTGGTTAGCTGGAAACAGGATGCAGGCCTCGATGGACTCATCTTCTGACCCAGCAAGGCTCCTCTTTTGTTCTTATCCCTACAAAGCTCGCTGGATTGTGGATACTCTTGAGTCACTGTCTCTGAGGCCTATATGCGCAAGGGGGCAACATGACTGTCACTGTCCCATGACAGCTCCACAATGAATGTTCTTCCTCCGTTTGTTCAGCTTGCAAAAATCAGTGCTTCCTCCCTCTTTTAACTGATACTGTTATCCCCCACTCTATAAATGTGAGGCAATGCCACTGCCTATTTAACTACACCTTATTCTTGTTTCAGCTGCACTGTGATTTATTTTAAAAACAACCACTGTTAGCTGCCTTGCAAACCAGTCCCAATTAAGGGGAGAGATATCCATGTTTTTAAATAAATAAATAGCTCCGGGTCACAGCTGCAATTTCTGCCCATGTGATTTGGGGAAGATCACGGTGTTACTTGCCTACCACACTAGCAACCCACCCTTCCAACCATGCAGCATGTGTACCCAGCCGCACATTTTGCCCTGGCCAGGTGGGCAGAAGTTGCAGGTGTTATTAGGAGCAGTCTGGGATCAATCAGAGGGCAGTGAGTGGAAAAACCACACCTCTCCCAGTAACACAGGAGCAAGGCCTCAGCCTAAGCGTTTTCATGCAGCTGTTTCAAAGATAAAGTTATTCAGAGATATATTTGCATAACCTGCCCTAAAGCGAAGGTGGGAAAGGATTTGAAGGCTGTAATTCTGAGAGGGAGTAGCCATGCTGAAGTGAGTGATACTTTCAAGTAAATACACATACATTAAGTTTATGCATGTGGGAGAAAGTACATACTCATTGGAACCCATACGCATGAGATTATAGCCTTGAGGGCAAATGAATGGACACTAAGCAAATATCCTCTACAGGTTTCTTACTGGTCATCACTTAACCAACAGAACGCCCATGAATGAGAAGAAGAAAAATGTGCCGCCTCTCTCTCGCTCTTGGCACTTCTAGGCTGTCACAAATTTCGGGCGGGAATCAATCCCACGCCAGCAAATTCCTGTTGCACAATGAAAGCTGATTCGGAGGTCTTGCATGTCAAACCCGATTCCACAGAAAGGTAAGAGTTTTTGGGCTAAGGAAAATGACAAGGAGAGACACTGCGAAGTAAGAGACAACAGTTTGCTTGACACGACACCACATAACTTCCTCACATAGGAATAAGAATGAATGCTCAATAAACCGGGCGTCTCTACACGTGAATATATCAAGGGCAATTGTGCAGCCCTCAAGATGCTGTCAGAGTCCAGCTCCCATCATCCCCAGTCAGCACAGCCAATGGGTCATGGATGATGGGAGTTGTAGTTCTAGAGCACCTGGAGGGTGGCCACAGATTTCCCCATGCTTGCACTAAGGCACAACTAAATCCAAGTCAAGGGAACTCCACAGTTGGCAACAGCCCTAGAATTGTGAAAGTGATGGAGTTGCTTTGGCTGCCAGAGTGGGAGGCTGGGAAAACCAGCCCTTCCATGATGGCTCAGAACTAGGAGTGAGTTTAAAAAGTCGCAGCAAAGGGAAGGAGATACAGCGGGTCAAGTGAGTTCTAGTTCAGGGGAGCTTATTCCGCAAATAAATCTGTTACAAAGAGTACTGAAGAGAGGAAGAAAAACAACAACGAGAAGAATTAAGAAGAAGAAGAAAAGGCTCCTTGGATCTATTCTCTATATCATTATTTAATCATTTGCAAATTGCTATAGTCGATAAACACAACCTTCGTACGTCCAGATCTCCATCCCTCCCACCCAAAGGCTCCCTTTTCAACCCCTGGGAAACCGAGAGGGATCTTACCGGGTGGAGAGAGCACCGCTCCCCTCTTTAGTTTCTCCTTCCTCCGCTTCTTACTTCTTCAATCCAGCCGGGGATGGCAGCCACATCCTTCGCCGCCGGCTCCTCCTCGACTCCTTCGTGGACCGAGCGCGAAAAGCTCAGGGGGAAATAACAAGCCGAGGGCGGGGGGGGGGAGAGAGAAGGGATCCAGCGGATCCCCCCGCAGGCAGGCTTGTAGGATGGACGAAATCAAGACGCAGCCGGTCAGGGACGCTGCTGCTGCCGCCAGCCACCCTCCGCTGCGTCTCCACCCTGCAAGAAACTCGCTGGGAGCCGGAGAGCCCTGCCCGCGCTCCCACGTGGAAGGCGCGGGGGAAGAGGAGGGCTGGGCGCCCGGCGGCAGCGCCCGCAAGGCGGGGCCTGGAGCTGCCTGGCAGCCGGTTACGAGGCAGGCAGGCAGGCTCGGCGGCTGCACCGGAGGTGACTTGTCCTGCCTGCTACAGAGAAGGGAAAGGCGCGTTCCGGAGGCGGCCCCTACGAAGGGAGGGCGCAGAGGGTCGCTTCACACGTGGCGACTGACACGCGGGTTGCTCTTGAAAGGAACGCCTCCCCTCGGAAGTGCCTCGCTTGGTGGATTTGGTTTTTGTTTTGTTTTTTGCCAAGCGGCCCGATTGTCACATTTTTTCTTCCCACCCTGCACAACACGCCCCGTTCTTTTTAGTTATGGGGAAATCGCTGGCGCGGACGTGTTCCCACGGCGCGACCCGCTGGGAGGAGACTTTATTTGGCTGCAGCGCAAAGGGTTTAGGTAGTCGGAAGTCATTGGGGCAGCGATGAAACTGCTTGCACGTTAGCAAAACTAAGCAGGGTCCGATATGGTTTGAAACTGGTTGGGGGACCGCTTGTTAACATTCCTGCATGACCGTGGGTTCGACCAGATGAACCTCGGGTCCCTTCCAACTCTGCAATCCTATAATTCGATGTGATTTATTCAGCCTGCCATGCTGTTGTCATCTGTCTGTCTTGCACCTCCAGGCGTGAAGTCAAACCACTGTGTGAACAGTGTGTGGAGGTCCTGGGCTGGCCAGATGACAAGAACCCCCCCCCCACACACACACACTTTGGCCTGGCTGATGTGGTCCAAAGGAAAGCAGAGCAGTAAGTTTGGCACCAGCTTGGCTGCAGGAGTTGCTGGAAGGACACTTTTAGGGCCCGCACTCTAGATTTGTGTAGGGTTGACTCCTTAGCATTTTCTTCTCCCAAAGATTAGGGTTAAGGACTTGTCCATTTAATCTGTTGGAGACTGTCTTCGCACCGAGGTTTTGAGACCCGTTGGCTGTCCTCACCTGATTCACCCAGCCAGTCGAAGCCGTTTCATGCGCTGACACTGTATTATCACCACAACGTTGTTTGATTTGGTGGGAGCACTGTTTTACTGCTTGTTTACTGTGAGGGTTGCCGTTGGGACTGGAGGTTTCCATTCTGGGATTTCATTACGATTCAGCCCTGGAAAATGTTTTTGGGTGAATGCAAGGGCTTGGGTGAGGTCTGGGATGGGAAGCCTGTTGCCCTTCAGATCTTGCTGGACTCTAACTCCCATTAGCTGGCATGGCCAGAGGTCAGGGGTGATGGAGGCCATAGTCCAATAAGATCGAGGGGGCCGCAAATCACCACCACCACCCCAGCGGAGATGCTGCAAGCATTTCTGAACTCATGCAGTTCCTTTATTGTTCCCCTGAATGATCCCAAATGGCTCTTAACCACAGAACAATGGACTGTAGGAGAAAGTAATGGAATCATAGACTTGTAGAGTTGGAAGGGGCCAAAAGGGTCATCTACTCCAAACTCCTTCAGCACAGGGAAAGTAAGAAAGTTCAGAGGCGCTGCATAGGAGTTTTGAACCACACATGATCGGGGAGAGGGGAGAATGAAAGCCCGCCCAGTTCCTGCACAGCATAACCGCCCCACTGCCAGTGATGCCCTTTGCACCACTACAGAATAAGGCAGTCTTAAAGGTAAAGGCAAAGGGACCCCTGACCATTAGGTCCAGTCGCGAACGACTCTGGAGTGGCAGCGCTCATCTCGCTTTACTGGCCGAGGGAGCCGGCGTACAGCTTCTGGGTCATGTGGCCAGCATGACTAAGCCGCTTCTGGCGAACCAGAGCAGCGCACGGGAAAACGCCATTTACCTTCCCGCCAGAGCAGTACCTATTTATCTACTTGCACTTTGATGTGCTTTCGAATTGCCGTCTTAGCTGACGGAACCTATATCAGGCCTTGCCATTCTGCCTACTATGGAACTCTCTGCCACTAGATATGTCCTTAAAAGGGGTCTACGTGGGAGAACATTTCACAATAGTACTTCTCACCTCCTTTGTGAAGTGTCTGCAGTCAGGTTTCTACCCCCTCATTCCGCCGCATGCATAATAAACCAGTAGCCAGTCTTCTAGTTTGACTTTACCACCCAAGTCACATCATCTTCTTCCCTTGTTATCAGATTCAGTCATTTCTCCCTGCTCCCTCTAATTAGCCGAAAGTGGCCGAACCCTCTTTGTTGACATTCTTAAAGCTGCATGCAACTGCACCATCACACCCACCCCACCCCCGTCCCCATGTCTGCAACAAAACTCCTGCCCAAAAGGAAGCACATTTAAACTTCCTTGGCTTTGGTGGCGGTCCATGATGTGTCAACAGGCCAGGCAGCGTGTTTGAACACACGTGGTTGTCAAATCCTTTTTGAGCCAAGGATGACTCATCGTTGCCTCCTTCAAATGTGGGGTGCTGTGCCTTGAATGCTAATTATAGCTGCCCCCTTTGGCATTATTCTGCTGGAGGCAGCCCTTTGAATGAAGAAGAAGAAGAAGAGTTTGGATTTGATATCCCGCTTTATCACTACCCGAAGGAGTCTCAAAGCGGCTAACACTCTCCTTTCCCTTCCTCCCCCACAACAAACACTCTGTGAGGTGAGTGGGGCTGAGAGACTTCAAAGAAGTGTGACTAGCCCAAGGTCACCCAGCAGCTGCATGTGGAGGAGCCGAGACGCGAACCCGGTTCACCAGATTACGAATCTACCGCTCTTAACCACTACACCACACTGGCTCTCCCAATGAAGGGGGTGGGGGTGGGAATAAGACACATGAAACTCAGGAAAGCTGAAGGGAGAGGGAAAATTGTGCTCTGCTGGTGATTTCCTTTAGAAGCCTCCAGCCCTGTCCTTTGTGTGGGCAGACGCACACCTCCCCGTCCCTTGCTAGAGTGTTTTGTTGTTTCGTTCTTGATGCTTTTCAAGGCTCCTGCCTTCTAATCTCTAATCCACAATTGAAATCCTGCAAAAAAAAAAAAATCAATAATAAAGGGGCCAGGAACTATTCAGAGTCACCATGCTCCCCAGGCGTTCTTAATAGGAACAAGCAGAAGCCTAATTTTCAATAATTATCAACGCTATGGGGCTCCACCTACCATTTTACCTGCACAACTTCAAGTTCCCTTAAAAAAAAGCATTAAACTGAACACCCGCCTCCGTGACTTAGGAACCTAATGATTAAGCCTTCTTTGCCAGTAGTAAAGAAGCTGAGATGTTAAAGTAGTGCTCAAAGTTTTGCAGGTTGTGGGCTCTTCTTCCTTGCAGGTTTTTAAGCAGAGGCTGTTATGGATGCTTTAGCTGAGATTCCTACATTGCAGGGGGTTGGACTGTACGATTCTATGATTATATGAAAAAGTGCCTGAGCTTGCTTATTTCTTCTCCCCTCCTCATCCCCTTTTCTTTTTGTGTTGTGTCTTCTAGAAAACAAACAAACACATCTACACAGATAAAAGACAGGTGTAGCAGATCCTACCCCATTGGTAACAAATACTTTAAAAACCTTCAGACCGAGGATGTTCACTAATAATATGCATCGGCCTGAGAACGGCATTGCAGAATTCAGAGAACTGCAGATTTAGAAGCATGGCAGGGTTTCAGTTTGTGACATGCTTCAGAAAGTGCAGATTAGTTACCTGTAGGTTCATCTTTAAAAGTGAGCCAGATAAAATTTCTCCCTCATCCCTATTACGAATGTGCGCCATTTGGAAGTGGAAAAAAAATGTGTTTTCTGGGTTTTAGGAGAATGTAGGCTTTGAAGTTTACATTGCCAAAATTCTCTGGACTGGCATCTCTCCAGACACCTTGGCACTGGTTTACTCATTCGGATTTCTTTCCACAGGCTAGTTCTCACAGTGGCTTAGTTAATTTAATTGGTGGTGTATGGAAATGTTAAACCACCATCACACCTGCTCTTCTGGACATTAGAATTCTTCCAGGCTCTAATAATCTGCCAGAGAGAGAGAGAGAGAGAGAGAGAGAGAGGTCTGGATTGCATCCCAAGGCTTCAACCAACGTATACTACAATCCTAACCATGTGCAAATGACCATGGTTAGCATGGCAACCTAGGTTTTGGGATCTGATCCATTTCCATGCGTAGAATCTGACAGCAGTTCTTTAAGTAGAATTGAAATAACTTGAATACATTCCTTTTTTAACATTTTAAAATTAGCTTTTCATATTTTACAAATTCTTTTAAACAACCACCAGAACATATATCTGATATCTGTTGACTTCCCGCCCACCCTTCCATGCTGTTCTTTTCTTACCTTATAAAGCTGCTATATTTCTTATATTTTGCCCATTATATATGCTAATTATAAATGATTAAACTGCCACTTCTCATCTGCTGCTGTGCTTCAAATCCTGCATACATTTTAACATAACCATGGATCCCCCCCCCCCAATATTCTACAGAATATTTCCATTCATCAAATTTCTCTCTCTCTCCATTGTGTTCTTTCATTTTCATGGTTAGTCTAGCCATCTCACCTTTTCCATCATCTTCATAAGCCATTCTTTCTTTGTTGGCACTTCCTCCTCTTTCCATTTTTGCACGTAGACTAGTCTTGCCGCCGCCGTTACACGCAGAAACAAATTAAACAATTCCTTTGGAAGCTCCGGTCCAGTTATACCTAACAGAAAGGCCCCAGGCTTCTTGGAAATCATCACAACTTCCAGACCCACATTCTCTGTTTAATTTCACGCACCTCCTGTTTCTTCCGAGTCACCCTTTCTCTTCTAAGCTTGCAATCCTAGCTCCACCTATGAGGGAGAAAGCCCCCATTGAATTAGGACTTCCTTCTCAGTTGACTTAGGTCACATCCATCCCATACAGTTATAGACCACTTTAATAGTCATGGCTTTCTCCAAAGAATCCTGGGAACTGGTAGTTTGGTGCCGGGAATTGCAGCTCTGTGACAGGCCTCCCGATGAATCTCAGCTGTGAGACTAGTCATAGAATCATAGAGTTGGAAGAGACCACAAGGGCCATCCAGTCCAACCCCCTGCCAAGCAGGAAACACCACCAAAGCATTCCTGACAGATGGCTGTCAAGCCTCTGCTTAAAGACCTCCAAAGAAGGAGACTCCACCACACTCCTTGGTAGCAAATTCCACTGCCGAACAGCTCTCACTGTCAGGAAGTTCTTCCTAATGTTTAGGTGGAATCTTGTAGTTTGAATCCATTGCCCCATGTCCGCTTCTCTGGAGCAGCAGAAAACAACCTTCCATCCCTACTTGACTTTGCTCCACTAAGCAACTCTTGGAGAGGTGCTGCCAGTCCAAGCAGATTCTCATAAGCACCAGGTACAATGCTAGATTAGATAGATCCTGGGTCTGAGAGCCAGTGTGGTGTAGTGGTTAAGAGCGGTGGACTCGTAATCTGGGGAACCGGGTTCGCGTCTCGGCTCCTCCACATGCAGCTGCTGGGTGACCTTGGGCTAGTCACACTTCTCTGAAGTCTCTCAGCCCCACTCACCTCACAGAGTGTTTGTTGTGGGGGAGGAAGGGAAAGGAGACTGTGAGCCGCTTTGAGACTCCTTCGGGTAGTGAAAAGCGGGATATCAAATCCAAACTCTTCTTCTTCTTCTTCTTCTTCTTCTTCTTCTTCTTCTTCTTCTTCTTCCCCATTAAGTATATTCTTAGGAACATAGCAAGGGCCCTTATATACATGTGTGATCTAACTGTGATTCCTGCATCACAGAGGACCCTTCCAATTGCTGGACCAGGCATCGGACTTCCAATACCCCAACCCATATAAATAAGAGACAAATAAGAGTGGTTTTGGGTCAAAACAGGACACAACTTTACTGAATATGGATGAAAGAGGTTTGGCTTGGGCATGGGACAATCTAAATACTTCTGGCCCTCCGCATGGTCAATCCAAGTGGGGGTTCCTAAGACTTACATCAAATAGGGTGACCCAAACAGGAACCACTATTTGGGAGGGTGCCTTCGGCCCTGGCCCCCCTGGGCATGCAGACATGGCCACTCCCCCCGGATCCCTTTAACAGGATACCCTAGTGTGTGGAGGGGCAGGCGGAGACTACAACCTTTTCTCCGTCCAAAACAAAGGATTGTCCCAATGCCCAACCAGTTGTGACGATTGCTGTGAGGTAGGGAAAACCACCAGGTCAGTGCCAATTAGCCCAGTGGGCAAATTCCTACCCGGCCCCATAAAGAATGGTGACCACCGTAGCCACAGCAAAGTCATTGACTATTGGTGTAAACCGTGGGCAGGCAGGCGGGCGGGGAAACCAGGCGTAGGAACAAACAGACTGTGCCCCAGGTGTAGGCTGCTTAAATGGGCAAGGGGTGAATCAGAGGGAAGCCCACCGCCGGCTCCATCGGCTCCGCCTCCTGGCACAGCCCAAGTCCCACCCTGCAGCCCCATTTGCCAAAGCAGGGTGCAGGCTAGGATCTCGTTCCTGATAGGCAGCGGGGCTTATGCCCCCTCCACCTATCAGGAAGGGCACTGCAGGTTGAATTCCCTCGTCTGGGCCCCAATGAAGCCTCCTCCATCCCGCAACACCGCCGCATCAAAAGCGGTGAGCGGACTTCTTGTCACAAGTCAGATGTCACAGGAGAATGCTGGACTAGCTCTGCATTGCCTGCACAGTATGGCAGCAGCACTCCAGGGTTTCAGACTGGAGATATCCCCAGGCAAACCTGGAGATGGTGGGAATGGGAACCCGGAACCTTCCGCAGTTGCAAACCAGGCACTAAGGCAACCAGTGTTTGCATGAATACCCGGAGTTCCCCTGAGTCATTGCCTTTGAAAGGGTGACGGATCACCATAGCATTTCCCAGGGCATTTCTTTTTCAGCAGGAAAAGCTGAAGTGAGACTCCAAAAAGGCGATGTTGCAGACTTCATCTGTAACATAACGCATGATGAATTCTGTGGCTAACCAAACCTTTTTGACATTAGATGGAGGTCACACAATCCGCATTAACAGGGGTCAGAAGTGTGCGGTTCCTATGATGCTGCAAAACCCTTTTGTGGGGAAATTTGATCAACTTGGCTCTGCGTTTTAAGAGCATAAGGAGAGGTGGATCAGACCAAAAGTCCTTCCAGTCCAGCATCGTTTTTTCCGACAACAGCTACTGAGATGCTTCTGGGAACCTCAGAAGGCACTGTGGTTGCAAGATCAAGTTGCAAGACGGGGAAGTGACTTGGGTGACTCGGTGGGGGGAAGTAGGTGGAAACCTTAATTGAGAGCACCTTTACCCTGAGAATGGACTCTTTGTTCTTTCGCTGTGATCATTAAAATCTCTTTAAATGGTAAGAGACTCTTTTTGCTTTGTTCTGTTATCCATGGCCAAAGAAGCCGCTTCCTCGAAGCCTGACGGGTGTGTGGCCTGAGGTGAGGCCCAAGAGTCAGATGAAGATGTTTGGAAGGTCAGATTCAGCCTCTGGATCTGAGGCTCCCCACTCCTGAATGAGATGGTATCAGGAACAGGTCAGAAATAACTCTCATGGTGTTGGTGAAATCAACTCTTTTTTTTAAAGGAAATAAAACAGCCCAGGAGGTGAGCACAGCAACCCTTCCCTGTAGATCTTGCTCTGCTGAGGCAGCTGTGAGGACAGAAGGTCCCTGCCTTTCCACAGCTCCATGGGTCTCCTTCCCTGATTCCTTCCCAAGCAATCTGAGATTCCGACTCTTGGTCTGTCTTTGCTCTGCCCTCTTCATACCTCTGCAGATTCTGGGAGACCGGAGGGGAGCTGGCCGCAGCAGGAGGGGTAGACCCCCTGGCTTCCTCACCCACCTGACTCATTGCTGCTTTTTGACCCCCTCCTCTGTTGCCTCTGATTCCGGACTGCTCTCTGCCCCAGCCGCTTCCTGAGAAGAAGAAGAAGAAGAAGAAGAAGAGGAGGAGGAAGAGTTTGGACTTGATATCCTGCCTTTCACTCCCCTTCAGGGCGGCTAACCATTTCCTTTCCCTTCCTCCCCCACAACAAACATTCTGTGAGGTGAGTGAGGCTGAGAGACTTTAGAGAAGTGTGACTAGCCCAAGGTCACCCAGCAGCTGCACACGCTCTCTAAGCCTCAGTTTCCCCTTTCCCAATATGGTGGTGGGTAACAATAGTCACTTACCTGACAGGTAAAAACTACAGCTAAATAATGGCTGTGAATATTTACTTATTGTGAATTTGTCTGAATCCTTTAAAAATCATTTGGACTTTCAAAAGATGCCCAGAGGGCTAGGGTGACCAGTTACCAAACTGGGTCTCTAACAGTATATGTCCCTACTCAGAGTAAAGTCTCACAGAGTTCAATGATTCCAGTTACAGGTAGGTAGCCATGTTGGTCTGCCATAGTCAAAACAAAATAAAAAAAATAAATTCCTTCCAGTAGCACCTTAGAGACCAACAAAGTTTGTTCTTGGTATGAGCTTTCGTGTGCATGCACACTTCTTCAGATACTTCTTCAATGAGTTTAGGTAAACAGGTATAGAATATCAGCTTGAATTTTCCATTGTATTTTCCATTGTATTTCATTCAGAAACAACCAGGCCTTTAAATTTTTTTTTTTTAACTCTCCTCCCAAGCCTCTGGTTACCAAGAGGGTGTGTGGACTCTGCAGTAATTTTGCACGCACTTGTTTATAATGTGTGTACATATTCTAAATCTCAGATTGGCGGAGCCATTTGAGTACAGGGTGTGTTGCCTCCTATCAGCTTTTTGCTGCTGCCTGCTCACAGAAAATATCAAAGATGAATTGTACTGCATTGTTCCCATACAATGTACAGTGAGATTGTAAAGTGTTCCAGCTGCTGATTATGGACCGTGGGGAAAACTAACATGAAGCAGGAAAGGGCCACGGTCTACTGAGAGCCAGTGTGGTGCAGTGTTTGGTGTGTTGGATAAGGGCCTGGGAGACTTGGGTTCGAATCCCCACTCAACCCTGAAGCACACTGGCTGATTTTGGCCAGATGGTCTATTCGGACCCTTCATATGGAGAAGTGTCCAGCTGCAGGACTCCCCACCTGCATTGTGAAATGGTACAGCCAGTGGTGGACCTACATTTGGGGGGGGGGGTCTTGATGCTCGAACTGTCATAGGGGCCCCTTCACAAGCAGCAACCAGTTCTGGGTCACCACTGCTATCTTCTTCATTGAGGTTGTTCCACGACAGATCACCAAACCTTTACATCTGTGCTACTGACTCTCGAACTTTGGGATTGTTGAAATATATTGTTGAAATTAATCAGTTTGAGTTGGACCACTCATATTGGGTCTACTAGACCCCAATATTTTAAGCAATGTGGACTAAAGTTGATTCTGGGGCCCCTCCAGGATTTGGGGTCCTGAAGCTTAAGCTCCATTAGTTTCACAGGAGATCTGCCCCTGGGTACACCCCAAACACAGTTTTTCCTACTTCAATGAGAGGTAGGCCTTTATCATTCAGAGTGGCCAAATGTCCTATTCCACAGAGGACAGTCCTCTATTTAAAGCAATCCTCTGTTGGTAGGGCTGCCTGGTCTACGACCAGTTTAAAGATACATAAGAAGATAATTTGAAGTTGTCCATCAATAGCATCTAGACATCTTGCATTGCAGAGGGTTGGACACGATGACTCTTGAGGTTTCCACCATTCTATAATTCTATGAGA
Organism: Lacerta agilis; assembly: GCF_009819535.1. Taxonomy (NCBI): domain Eukaryota; kingdom Metazoa; phylum Chordata; class Lepidosauria; order Squamata; family Lacertidae; genus Lacerta; species Lacerta agilis. The sequence continues at coordinate 11,966,929 of NC_046312.1, forward strand.
CTGAGGTCCCATCTGTGTTGTATATTCAAAGAAGTATCATGGTGTTTTAAAACAGTCATGACTCCCCCCACAAGGAACCCTGGGAAATGTAGTTTGTTAAACCTGGTGAGAGTCATTATGCAACCCCTATTCCTCTCATGGAGGTACAGTTTCCAGACTTCCTATGGAAAGGAATTGATTGTTAAACCCCTCTGGAAATTTTTGCTCCTTGAGGGGGAGCAAAACAACTCTCAACACCTTTAAGAAGATACAGTTCCCATAATTCTTTGGGGGAAGCCATGACTTTTTAAAGTGGTATGATACTGTTTTATATGTATAGTGCAGATGGGATTTGAGCAGGCACACAGCGAATCACCTAGTCACAGTCTTCTCCATTGTGATGTATGGTATTTGTAGCTGAATGGTCATCGATGCTCCCCAAAGCCTGCAGACAAGTAAATTACATGCACCCCCCCACCGGAATGGGGGAGGCAGGAAAAAATAATCAGCGAGATTTTTGCATTTCTAGTAATGGAAGTTTGTGCATCTGTGAAGCCCCCTGGGCCACAGATGGCTCACATGTGATCTAAATCAACCTTCCTCAACCTGGTCTTCTCCTGATATTGCTGGACTGCAACTCCCATAATCTCTGACCCTTGGCTGCCTGGGACTGATGAAAGTTGCAGTAGAACAACTGAGCATGGGTAGCTCAGTTGGTTAGAGCTTGGTGCCTGATAATGCCAAGGTTGCAGGTTCAATCCCCGTATGGGACAATTGCATATTCATGCATTGCGGAGGGTTGGACTACATCAGTGTTTCCCAAACTTGGTCTCCAGCTGGTTTCAGACCACAACTCCCACCATTCCTAGCTAGCAGGACCAGTGGTCATGGGTGATGGGAATTGTAGTCCAAAACCGACTGGAGACCCAAGTTTGGGAAACACTGGACTAGTTGATCCCCAGGGTCCTTTCCAACTCTGGGCTGATGGAGGGCTGATGCTGGAACGAGTCCGTGGGCATAGCAATACTGGTTCAAAATCCTTGCTAATATGTAAGCCCTGAACAAGTGTATAGGGAAACTGTAGGGAGGAGGGTGTGTGGGTTAGGTCCCAGCATAACCATTCTGTTTTACAAATCAGGTTTGTTCAAAAATAATACATTCAGTAGTGTTTGGTTATGCACTTCAGGCTTGAAGGCAGATCAAAAGGCAAAATCTTGGAGAGCCTTTGACTTGGAACACTTGGGACTTCGTTAATTACCGGTAGTTTGGGTTCGGAGGAAGTTCGGAGTCTCCACACCACACTTGGCTCCGTGAATTGGGTTTTTTCTGGCGCTCGTTGGATGACTCATGTTTTATGTGCTTTTCCTATAATATTATGGAGTGCTCATCAAGCCCAGGTTCCGTCTGAAGTGAAGAGCTGAGTAATCGTACAATAGCACTTCTGAAACGCAGATTTGTAGCATAATCCACTTGTAAATGTTCTTTGGCACGAAGGCCGGGAGGCTGGGAGCAAATGCTTCCTAGCTTGGAGATGCGAAGCTCTTGCCAATATTTCATTTCCTGTAACAGAGAACCTAAAGGTGACAGACAGAGATTCAGATACAGCATCCTTCGGGTTATCAGGGCTCCTTCGTCTTTATAAGCGCCATCTGCACTCCCACAGGATTAAATAACATCTGCTGGGCATAATTAATAAATCTGCATTTTAAGATGCTGATGCTACCAGTAGCCTAGAGCAGATCCCAGATGTCTGGAATCTATTTTATGAGGGGTTTTTTTTTTTGGGGGGGGGGGTTGCAAGCAAGTGAAGGCACACCAGCAGATGAAAAATGAGTACTCCATGTTCCTTGTGCTGGGATGGCCTTTATATACAAATACAATTCTACACCTGGAACAAGTTGTGAACACAGGATGTAATCAGTGCTTTATTTGGGGGGTGGGAGGAGCTCTCCAGGCCTCTCTGGGACTGTTCCTGGGTCACACCCCCTCTTTAGCCACACCCTCTCTCTCCAGGCCACACCCCTCACTGGTCTTGTATCACATCCTCTTTGACTGTTTTCGCCTGCCTGCAATATTTCCTTGACCTCTGATAATGCTTCTCCACCCCGTTCCTTCTCATTCACACGCCACTAACATTGCTTAAAAAGAGTAAATAAAACACGCACAGGTTCCATCATTTTTTGAAAAAAAGTTCTTTACAGTCGTACCTTGTATCTCGAACACCTTGCGAGTCAAACGTTTTGGCTCCCGAACGCCACAAACCCAGAAGTGAGTGTTCCGGTTTGGGAACGTTCTTTGGAACCCAAACTCACGACGTGGCTTCTGATTGACTGCAGGAGCTTCCTGCAGCCAATCGGAAGGCACACTTTGGTTTCCGAATGTTTTGGAAGACGAACGTTTTGGAAGTCCGGGACGGATTCTGTTTGACTTCCGAAGTACCACTGTACTTCCAATTTCTATGCATATGCAAAGATGGCTTTGGAATCAAACCTACATGGTGGAGCTAGTTTGTTATGGTTGCCTGCAGGGGAGAGCAGGAAAGGAAGGGGAAGAGTTTGACAGTTTTGTGGGAAACCACAAAGATGTTTCCCCTGGTTATCTGTTAGTTTCAGCCTTGCCCTTTGCTGATTGGAGGCATGCGAGATTCCTTATACCCAATATCTCCTGGATGCAGTGGCAAGGGTGTGTGTGTGTGTGTGTGTGTGTGTGTGGATAGATTGTATAGCAAGTGTGGCTTGTCATACAAACTATGCCCACAGAAATTCTCTGCTCCCCTTTTCCCACCTTTGCAGCCGAGATGCCCAGATTTCTTCTTTCTTGCCTGATGTGATTGCAGAAACATGGACTAAAACACCTGGCCTACTACAGAATCGCATGTCGGGAGGAGCTGCGGCTCAGCCTCCGCCTCCACAGCACCAAGAGCTTTTGCCAAACATTCCCGTTTGATGCGCATTTGTGAATAAATGGTGCTGAAAACATGGACCTGAAGGCTGGGAATTCTCTCTTCAGAAAAGGTCCATTGCGTGGCAATGTCCCACCCTCCCCGTGGAAAATAAATGACACGTGACACATTATATAAGGTTAATGGGCGGAAAAGGCCACAACTTTATTGGTTATAGATGTTGAGCGGTATTGGCTTAGGCATTGGATCCTAACCAATTATATCCGACCCCACCCTGTGTGCTGGAAGTCCGGGAAGGGTTAACCACCAGCCAAAGAGCCCTGTGATGCACATCAGCTAGGAACTCCCCCTGGGGACACCGATAGGGGCGTGACTTAGGCCCTAACCTCGGACAGGGCCACGCCCCCGGATACCTTTAACGGAATACCCTTCAAATTGCGGGGCAGGTGATAGCACAACCTCCCCATCTCACTTCTGCAGAAATATTCCAATGCCTAACCGCCAAAACCAAGAGTTGTGACGAGTTGCTACGAGGTAGGCGGAAAACCAAATGGCTGGTGCCAATTTGCCGAGTGGAAAAAATTCCTACCAGGCCCCTCAACAGCGACCAACCGAGGTCCCTAGCAAGGTCATAGATTTAGAAGATAAATCTAAAGGGTGGGTGGGCGGGCAGGGGCGGAGTGAGGGTGGGCGGGCCGCCCCGGGTACCACCCTGGGGGGGTGACACTTGGGGCGGGGGCCCTGCCCCCGCGATCCACTCCTCCCTTAGCCTGCCACCGGCGCCTGCTTTCCTGCTGGCTCGGCAGCGGGGAGGTGAGAGGAGGGAGCAGAGCGCTGAAAAAAGCCCTTTAATAAACGAGAAGGAAAGCAGGTTGCTTTTTTAAAAAAGTGCTTTTTTCAGCGCTGGCTCGGCGGGGAGGTGAGGGGCGGGCGAGCGAAGAGGGGTGACACCGTGCCCCTCGCCTCCGCACTGCGGCTCTGCCCAGCCCGCCGTGATGCGTGCATCGTGACATCACGGTGCATGCGGCACAGCGCCCCGCCCCCCAGGGGGTGCCTCCGCGCATGCCGCCCCGGGTGGTGAAGAGGCTTGCTACGCCCCTGTGGGCGGAAAAACAGATGCAACTGGGGAGCAGGGGTAAACAAGAAGTATCCCCGCCTGCGCCCAGCTTAAATAGGGCTGGACACACCCCCAGGCTGACTGGATTGGTCGACCTGGCGAGTGACGTGGGCGGGAATCCCCCTATCGTACAGGGGCTGAGCTCCCAGCCCCTGTGCACGTGGCAGGGCCGTGACTGCCCACAATTCCACTTCCTCGTGAAGGGCGGAAGTGGTTTTGTCATTCAGATGACTGGGGGAGGCGTGTTAGTTTACAAGGAACATGCAATTCTGCTGTGTTTGCAGAAAAAGAAAAGAAAGAAACTCCAGGTTGGATGCAGGATCAAATTATGCCTCAACGGCATTTGTGCAGTGTCTCCTGCATAGAGGTTTTAAAGTGCACTCTTATACACACCTGTTCAAAAGTATGCCCCAATGTGTTCAATGTAGCTTGCTCCCAGGTAAGTGCCACATTTCCACAATTGACTGCATTTTTTTTTATAAAAAAAAAATCATCATGAAAATTAATCAGTGTACAGTGGTGCCCCGCTAGACGAAAACAATTCGTTCTACGAGTTTTTTCGTAGAGCGAATTTTTCGTCTAGCGAAGCGGCACTGGAGCGCTGAGGTTTTCGCGCTAAAAAAAAATTTGTCTTGCGAAGCAGCCCCATTGACTTTTCGTCTTGCGGGGCAGCTTCCGCTAGACAAATGCCGTTCGTCTAGCGAGTTTTTCATCTAGCGAGGCATTCGTCTAGCGGGGCACCACTGTATTAATGTTCATTTCTCACAATTGACACATTTTTGTCTGCAATTCTGCCCGATGTAGTAGTAGTTGTAACAACTACTACTACTACTACTACTACTACTACTACTACTTTATTATTTATACTCTGCCCATCTGGCTGGGTTCCCCCGGGAGCAGCAGCGCATGGCCCGACGATGGAGTGCACCTGCACGACATTTCGCGCAGGCGCACTCCGTCATCGGACCGCCGCTTCCACGGCCCCCTTTTGAGCCACAGAGCGAAAAGGCGGCTCATGGGGCTGCCATGTGCGATCGGCGGGGAGCCACCAATAGCGCTCGGCAGCCCCACGAGCCGCCTTTTCGCTCTGTGGCTTAAAAGAGGGCTATGGAAGTGGCGGCGGCATTTTCTTTCGCCACCCCGGGTAGCGTGGAGCCTTCCTCCGCCACAGTTTGTGAGGCACAGGAATTGGTTCATTTTTTTCTTCAAAATATAGTCCAGCCCTCCACAAGGCCTGAGGGACCATGGACCGGCCCCCTGCTGAAAAAGTTTGCTGACCCCTGCCCATGTTCGGGCTTTGGACAGGATCCACACACCCCGCCCCTGATCCCTGTAACAGGATATCCTTATTGAGGAGGGGCAGGTGGAGGCTACAACCCCCCCCTTAAACAATGGCTTACCCAATGCCTAACCTTACAGAGTTCTGCCGTTTGCTACAAGGTAGGCGAGAACCAAATGGCAGGTGCCAATTTGCCAAGTGGAAAAAATTCCAACCCGGCCCCAACAATAAGGTGGCTTACATTTGCTCATAGTCAGGTCGTATCATACCAAAGCTTAAAAAGAGGGTGAGTGGGTAGGGAGACCCGTGAGGAGGCATGGTATTGATTGGCCAAGTGGGTTTGACACGGCTGGGAGTTGGTGCGAGAGGGGGCGTCAATCCCCCGCCTCTGAGCCAGATTACCGCAAGGGCCCAAATGCCCAGCCGCAACGCCACCCACCATGAAAGGAGAATGGTCTCCCCAAACTCTCCAGGCAGAATCTGGGTGTCTGATATCCTCTTGTCCCCAAGGCCCAGCCTGCTTTCATTTTCTCTATGCTTCTACCCCTTCTCACCAATCTCTCTCTTTCTGCCTGAACTGGAGTAGAGACAACTGGCCCTGAACTCTGTGCTGCCAGTCCTTTGCGTCCCTTTGCCCCTTTGCCAGCTTTTCCTAAATGAAGCCAATGTTTGGTGTAAGCACACCAGACAGTTCTCCTTTGTGAGTTGGTTTCAAACAGAACGCATGGCTTCCAGGGAGGGGTTTTACACAGCGGGGCAGGAGTGGAGGAAGGAAAGAGAGAGAGGGATGGATGTGTCAAAACGTCTTCAGTGTTAGGCAGGAGCAGATGTAAACCACAGGCCTCTTCTGCATACAAGGCAAGTCTTTTAATGCGCTGGGCCCTCCGTTTGACAAAGGGCTGCCTCTGCTTGTCAGCTGGAGAGTGAACAAAAGGGCAGAAGGCTTATGAATTATGCCTGTTCAGGAAAGAGAGAGAGAGAGACGTCATGTTTGATGGTAAACAAAAAGGGTGACGTCTGAGCAGCTAAAATTATTATTAGCCTTCTCAAAAAAGGAAGATGCTCTGTGCTTTGTTATTGAGGCTTTATTTACTATCCAAACATAATAAGCAAAAGTACAGAAATGGGTGCAGTTTGACTCCGGAAAGTGACCGCGTGGCTCCATCACCGTGGACCACAGTTTGTACTCTGCGGAGATTTATAATCGGGAGCGTTCTCAGATGCTTTCCAAAGGTTATCATAGAATCATAGAACTATAGAATAGGAAGGGACCCAAGGACCATCTAGTCCAACCCCCTGCAATGAAGGAATATGCGGGTGGCCCGTAAGGGGATCGAACCCGCGACCTTGCTGCTAGCAGCACCGTGCTCTAGCCCACTGAGCTAACCGGAAAGAGTCATCGTGGGCGTTTCCTTGGAGAAGGGCCGTAGCTCAGCACAAGAGCATCTGCTTTGCATGCAGAAAGTCGCAAGTTCAACCCTCACCATCTCTAGGTAGGCCTGGGAAAGAGACCCCTGCCTATAACCTTGGAGAGCGGCTGCCAGTCAGTGTAGACAGTACTGAGCTGAATGGATCCACTTTGCGCTTCTTTACTGGCTGGAGGACACTGGCGGTGCTGATCCTTCGCTCGCCTTCGCGTGGTGAGCCCTGTTGAGATGGAGGAGGGGAAAGCGCCCCAACTGTCTGGATCTGGATCTGCTGGCCCCCAGCAATAGCCTGTCCTGCCACAAGCTGTGCCTGGATTTGCTGATGCTGCATATGTTCCTCCTGTATTTCGGCACCCTGGATTTGCTGAGCAGTCTGCACATGCTGCACCTGGATCTGAGCCGCCTGCAACTGAGAAGGGCTAGGACTCTGAAGTGCTTGACCCTGTATCGTCTGAGGTGCCGTCTGTTGCGCCTGACCTTGGATCTGCACTTGGACCTGTATGGGCTGATCTGAGGCTTGGTGAACAGTGAGCTGGGGAGAAAGCTGCTGAGTGGAGACTTGCTGAGGGGACTGCTGAACCTGAACTTGCACCTGAACTTGCTGAGGTTGCTGCACTTGTATTTGCTGCTCCTGCTGTGTTTGCTGCTGGACGCTTGTTGTAACTGGGCAAGCAAGTCCAAGCAAAGATCCAGCCACTTCTGTGCTATCTGTGTAGATGCAGTTGCCACCTTGCTGGTATACCATGGTGGTGGTAGCAGCCGTCTGCTGAAACTCCTGTAAGGCTTCAGGACCCTTGGAGGCAAGGGAGTCCAGGAATTCCTTCATCCTATGCTGTGGGATCGTTTGTGCTTTCACACAGATGTATTCTTCAAAGGAAATGGTGTTATCCAAAGAATTATTCATATTGCAAGGTACTCAGGATTCATTCAACCCGCCGCAACCAATCGGCACCCGGGCTCGAGCTCGCGACAGCTCCGCCTCCAAGCCGCGCGATGACCGTCAGGTGGAAAGCCTTGTTCATATGGTTTTTCACTGCAAACTTTACGTTGATCTCCGCCACCAATTCCTGGACCAGCTCTGTATCCCTAGAAGGAGACCAGAGCGGGAAGTCTTGCATTTCCTACTAAAGGGAACTGACCAGGAGCTTACCAAATTGGTAGCTCAATACATACACTTGCTCTTTTCTCGTCGTAATACTCTGCAGTCGTCTGAGTTATCAGGAGTCCCAGAGATGTGATCGTGGACAGCGGAGTCTTGTCTCTTTCCTCTTCTAATATAGTTTGCCCCACTGCGAAAGTTTTATATGTATGTATGTTTGTTTGTTTGATGCCAATAAAAGGTTGTTGATGATAATGAATGGATCAATGATCTGACTCAGTACAAGGCAGTTTCCTATGTTCCTACGGCACAAAAGGTGAGAGAGCCATAGCGTGTTAGTTACGTTAGGTGGATAATCGCTTTAATTCTGGCCCACACAGTCATAGGTGTTGACCTGTAAAGCCTTACATGGCTAAGGACTGCCTTTCCCCATGTGAACAGACCCAGACCCTGTGCTTGTCATCTGAGGCCCTTCTCTATGTCCCCCATCCCAGAGAGGTTCGGAGGGCGGCAACAAGTGAACAGGTCTTTTCTGTGGTGGCTCCCCAACTTTGGAACGCTCTCCTTCGAGAGGCTCGCCTGCATGTCTTTAGGCACCAGGCAAAAACATTCATTTTTACCCAGGCCTTCAGCCATTGAATAATCTACGTCTGTGAAAGTGTGGGGGAGAGGACTACCGTATTTTTCCGTGTATAAGACGATATCCCCCCCCAAAAAAATTAAGTTTAAAATTGGGGGTCTTATACACAGAATGTTGCAATTAAATATATACAGTAAATAAATACATGCCGCCATCCATATTCTTTCCCCCCAGCCTCCCCTCATTATTGGTCTCACGACAAACCCTGGTCTGGTACTCCCCCCCCAGCAGCCCCCACTCCAGACATTGTCCCTTCCACCCGGTTCCCTCAGCCGCCCCCTGGCTACCCAGACCGCCCCCCCCATTCCCCAAGCGCACTCGCTCAGGCAGCTCTGGCAGTCACAGCTCCTCGCTGTGGCGGAGGAATCCGCTCTGGCGCCTGGGGTGGGGCGCATCACGGGGTCCACCTGCCTCCTCCCACTCAGCTGCCCTACAGCTTGGGGGGAGGCAGCGGGTGGACCGTTTGGGCCCAAGGGGCAGAGTGCAGTTCGCTCCCTTGGATGTTTGAGAGTGGAGCAGAAAAATGCAATTTGACTTCTGCAGCATACGAATCCCCTTTTAAAAGGTTCTTTAGCTATGATTCTTGCATTGCGGTGCCGACCAGTTCCCGGACGTCGGGGACACGCTCTCGTTCCAGCTCAGCTGCCCGGCTCAGCGCCAGCGCCGCTGCTCCAGTTCTTATACTGCACGTACACTTCTTACTGAACAGCTCTTTATTGTAAGGATAGGACAAGACTGGGGAATGGGGGTAGGGAAAGCTCTATTTATAGATACACTGGTACAGAGGGAAAAGATACATTTAAGCGGGAACCAATAATATTCAAACTTTCCGGCGGGACCCAATCAGGCTGTGGATTGTGATTGTACTCTTTAAATTGACCAATGACATTACTCTACCCGGCTGACAGAATATCTTACTTAATACACAACAGTTATAATAATGCTGACTAGCCCCCCACCAATAAAAAATATTACCTACTGTAATTACGATACTAAATATATTGGTAAAGTTGTTCTGTTTGATGTTTAAATATATGGTACTAAATATACCAGTGTTTTGAATATTTAATAAAATACCAAAGTTGTTCTGTTTGGTGTTTAAAATATTAATTTCTTAATTTTGGCCTCAAAAAATAAGGGCTGTCTTATACATGGGGTCATCTTACACAAAAATACGGTATTTTACGATTAGGCTGTCTTTCAGTGAATTTAACAGCAATAGCATAGCAATAGCAACAACCCCCAGTTCACTTGCCTGTGTATTGTTCTCACTACAGTGGTACCACTGGTTGCGAACAGGATCCATTCCAGAGGCCCGTTCGTAACAAGTAAAGAGCGCAACCTGAAGCGCCGTATCTGCGCATATGTGTGGCGAGATTTGGCGTGTCTTGTGCATGCACAAAGTGCGATTTAGTGTTTCTGTGCATGCATGTGCGCCGAAACCCCGATGTAACCCACAACCAGAGGTATGACTGTACTAGGCCCGGCCTATGGCGTGTATCTTAATCCCTCCCCACAGTGCTTTAAGAATGAAAATGTGGGCACACTTTTTATCATGTCCGTGAAAGTTTGATTGGGCCTCCAGTGGCCAAATGAAAGAGAACTATCTATCTGTCCAATTTTTTTTTGGTCGTGGGGTGGGGGAGAGAGAGAGAAAAGGGAAGTGAGAACAAAACGTTTTAGTGAATAAACATGTAAGTTTATGTGGAAATGATGATCTCACGGCTTAGCTGGGATTAGGCAAGACTCGTGCCATAAGTGAGGCAGCTGTTGGCACGGGTGCGAGAATCATGTGATTCATGGCTTCCACCCAACTTGAGGGCAATTTCTTCATCCATGTGCTGACGAAAGAGAAGGGGCTGAAAAAACTACTATTATTGTTACAAGAAGTTTTGTAAGGAGGACTTTATAAATTACTGTTAAAAGCACTAAGATTAGCTGATATAAGCTTGGATTTATAGCAATAAGCATAGTAATAAAATGCAAAACCAGAAAGAAATTTAGAAAACCACTAGAAGGGGTTCAAGGAAGTCTTAGGTTGTGATAGCCAAAGATTTGTTATGTTGGAAAATTTGTGCAAAAATTAATAAAAATTATATTTAAAAAAGAAATGGAAAAATGCTATTATTGGAACTGTGGTGTTAGAGACATGAGAAAATGCATTATATGGAGCCCGACAGTATAAAGTGGTTCATGTAGATTGCCGTTGGCTATATACATGCACATGCATGCCTACCCACACATGGTTGAAGGGCAGAGGTGGTGGTGAGTAGTGGGGTTGGAGAAATGAGGTGTAGAAATAACAGACTGTGATAAATACGTGAAAGCTGCAACCTCAGTATGTAGCCTAAGTACAGTGACCATTCTGAAACCAATGTGGATGACTGACAGCACAAATTGGCAGCGGAAAGCCAATTAACATCCTACTGTGGGATAACCCTCCCATTATCTTGATTCAGGCCAGAGTTGATGAAATCAAACTTTTGCAATAAGTTGGGGCTCAACGGTTTCACGATGGAACGTTCCTGACATCCTGAAGTTGTTAGGCGTGTGGGTTTATGCACATGGGCACTAGAGAACAGAAGAAGAAGAAGAAGAAGAAGAAGAAGAAGAAGAAGAGGAGGAGGAAGAAGAAGAGTTTGGATTTGATATCCCGCTTTTCACTACCCGAAGGAGTCTCAAAGCGGCTAACATTCTCCTTTCCCTTCCTCCCCCACAACAAACACTCTGTGAGGTGAGTGGGGCTGAGAGACTTCAAAGAAGTGTGACTAGCACAAGGTCACCCAGCAGCTGCATGTGGAGGAGTGGAGACACGAACCCGGTTCCCCAGATTACGAGTCTATCACTCTTAACCACTACACCACACTGATCCATCTGCACTCCACACTGGGAAATGTTGCTTCTAGATGTCCCATGGAAGATGTTTTTGCAACTCACACTGACTCCAGTAACCCAGCTAACAGTATTTTAACAAAGTATGCCAAAAGGAAAAACAAAAAACCCCATAGATTTAGGTACAAATAGGGGCCTCATTTAGCAGGGATACAGGGACCAAAAGGCTGCTGTATGGCTGCAGTCCTATATGTATGCTTACCTGGGTGTGAGCCCCATCAAACACAGCAGGGCTTGCTTCTCAGTAAATATACACAGAACCAGGTTGAAAGGTTTCTTTAAGCAGTTGGCAGCCCTAAGGCTCCTGCAGATGACCTATTTATTGAGCATTCATCTTGATTTGCTTATACAAATCTTATGGGGAGCTTGTACTACCATATAGCTGTGTACACACCATACATTTAAAACAGCCCCCCCCCCAAAAAAAACCTGGGAATGGTAGTTTAACCCCTCACAGAATTACAATTCCCAGCACCCTTAACGATCTACAGTTCCCAGGATTAGGGAGGGGGAATGCGCTTTAAATGTGCATTATAAATATGGTGTGCAAGCAACCCTACTCCAGCCTTTATTGAGTGTTCATTGTGATTTGTTTGTGACCATTCATTCATTCTGATCTGCTTGTTATACGTCTTCTACTGGAGAATGGTTAATCCCACACTTTTTAGTGCATTTCCCTTTCACTCTGCAAAACGTATCGTGTTTTTGACCACCACAGTTCAAGAAGGATACTGACAAGCTGGAACGTGTCCAGAAGAGGGCAACCAAAATGGTCAAAGGCCTGGAAACATGTTCAAATATATAAAAGGATGTCATATAGAGGAGGGAGAAAGGTTGTTTTCTGCTGCTCCAGACAAGCGGACACGGAGCAATGGATTCAAACTACAAGAAAGAAGATTCCACCTAAACATTAGGAAGAACTTCCTGACAGTGAGAGCTGTTGGACAGTGGAATTTGCTGCCAAGGAGTGTGGTGGAGTCTCCTTCTTTGGAGGTCTTTAAGCGGAGGCTTGACAGCCATCTGTCAGGAATGCTTTGATGGTGTTTCCTGCTTGGCAGGGGGTTGGACAGGATGGCCCTTGTGGTCTCTTCCAATTCTATGATTCTATGATCTTTTGAAGGGGGTTTGTTGCACCTGAGTACTTTAATACACTTTCTTTTTTTTCTTCTTTTTTTTTGAATATAATTTTTATTGATTAATATAAAGCAAACATATAATAACATTGTAGATGATAGAAACAATAGACAAATAATAAAAATAGTAAAAAATATAATACAATTCATATCATTCTTAACATTCACTATTTCCAAGCTTAGACTTCCCTTCTTTCATATTATGTCTTCCTTATGTCTTACATCTGTCTTCCGCACGTGGATTTCCTTCCCATATTACCTTCATACCATGCTTCCTATTCCTTAATTTTCCATGTTGTTGTTGTTGTTGTTGTTGTTCAGTCGTTCAGTCGTGTCCGACTCTTCGTGACCCCATGGACCAGAGTACGCCAGGCACGCCTATCCTTCACTGCCTCTCGCAGTTTGGCCAAACTCATGTTAGTAGCTTCAAGAACACTGTCCAACCATCTCATCCTCTGTCGTCCCCTTCTCCTTGTGCCCTCCATCTTTCCCAACATCAGGGTCTTTTCTAGGGATTCTTCTCTTCTCATGAGGTGGCCAAAGTACTGGAGCCTCAACTTCAGGATCTGTCCTTCTAGTGAGTACTCAGGGCTGATTTCTTTGAGAATGGATAGGTTTGATCTTCTTGCAGTCCACGGGACTCTCAAGAGTCTCCTCCAGCACCATAATTCAAAAGCATCAATTCTACGGCGATCAGCCTTCTTTATGGTCCAGCTCTCACTTCCGTACATTACTACTGGGAAAACCATAGCTTTAACTATACGGACTTTTGTCGGCAAGGTGATGTCTTTGCTTTTTAAGATGCTGTCTAGGTTTGTCATTGCTTTTCTCCCAAGAAGCAGGCGTCTTCTGATTTCGTGACTGCTGTCACCATCTGCAGTGATCATGGAACCCAAGAAAGTGAAATCTCTCACTGCCTCCATTTCTTCCCCTTCTATTTGCCAGGAGGTGATGGGACCAGTGGCCATGATCTTAGTTTTTTTGATGTTGAGCTTCAGACCATATTTTGCGCTCTCTTCTTTCACCCTCATTAAAAGGTTCTTCAATTCTTCCTCACTTTCTGCCATCAAGGTAGTATCATCAGCATATCTGAGGTTGTTGATATTTTTTCCGGCAATCTTAATTCCAGTTGGGGATTCATCCAGTCCAGCCTTTCGCATGATGTATTCTGCATATAAGTTAAATAAGCAGGGAGACAGTATACAGCCTTGTCGTACTCCTTTCCCAATTTTGAACCAATCAGTTGTTCCATATCCAGTTCTAACTGTAGCTTCTTGTCCCACATAGAGATTTCTCAGGAGGCAAATGAGGTGATCCGGCACTCCCATTTCTTTAAGAACTTGCCATAGTTTGCTGTGGTCGACACAGTCAAATGCTTTTGCATAATCAATGAAGCAGAAGTAGATGTTTTTCTGGAACTCTCTGGCTTTCTCCATAATCCAGCGCATGTTTGCAATTTGGTCTCTGGTTCCTCTGCCTCTTCGAAATCCAGCTTGCACTTCTGGGAGTTCTCGGTCCACATACTGCTTAAGCCTGCCTTGTAGAATTTTAAGCATAACCTTGCTAGCGTGTGAAATGAGTGCAATTGTGCGGTAGTTGGAGCATTCTTTGGCACTGCCCTTCTTTGGGATTGGGATGTAGACTGATCTTCTCCAATCCTCTGGCCACTGCTGAGTTTTCCAAACTTGCTGGCATATTGAGTGCAGCACCTTAACAGCATCCTCTTTTAAAATTTTAAGTAGTTCAGCTGGAATATCATCACTTCCACTGGCCTTGTTGTTAGCAAGGCTTTCTAAGGCCCATTTGACTTCACTCTCCAGGATGTCTGGCTCAAGGTCAGCAACCACATTTCCTGGGGTGTATGAGACCTCCATACCTTTCTGGTATAATTCCTCTGTGTATTCTTGCCACCTCTTCTTGATGTCTTCTGCTTCTGTTAGGTCCTTTCCACTTTTGTCCTTAATTGTGGTAATCTTTGTACGAAATGTTCCTTTCATATCTCCAATTTTCTTGAATAAATCTCTGGTTTTTCCCATTCTGTTATTTTCCTCTATTTCTTTGCATTGCTTGTTTAGAAAGGCCCTCTTGTCTCTCCTTGCTATTCTTTGGAAATCTGCATTCAATTTCCTGTATCTTTCACGATCTCCTTCGCATTTTGCTTGTCTTCTCTCCCCCGCTATTTGTAAGGCCTCATTGGTCAGCCACTTTGCTTTCTTGCATTTCTTTTTCATTGGGATAGTTTTCGTTGCTGTCTCCTGTATAATGTTACGAGCCTCCATCCACAGTTCTTCAGGTACTCTATCCACCAAATCTAAATCCTTGAACCTGTTCTTCACTTCAACTGTGTATTCATAAGGAATTTGATTTAGATTGAATCTTACTGGCCCAGTGGTTTTTCTTACTTTCTTCAGTTTAAGCTGGAATTTTGCTATAAGAAGCTGATGATCTGAGCCACAGTCAGCTCCAGGTCTTGTTTTTGCTGAGTGTATAGAGCTTCTCCATCTTTGGCTGCAGAGAATATAATCAATCTGATTTCGATGTTGCCCATCTGGTGATGTCCATGTGTAGAGTCGTCTCTTGTGTTGTTGGAAAAGAGTGTTTGTGATGACCAGCTTGTTCTCTTGACAGAACTCTATTAGCCTTTGCCCTGCTTCATTTTGATCTCCAAGGCCAAACTTGCCAGTTGTTCCTTTTATCTCTTGACTTCCTACTTTAGCATTCCAATCCCCTATAATGAGAAGAACATCCTTCTTTGGTGTCATTTCTATAAGGTGTTGTAAGTCTTCATAGAATTGATCAATTTCGGTTTCTTCAGCACTGGTAGTTGGTGCATAAACTTGGATTACTGTGATGTTAAAAGGACTGCCTTGGATTCGTATCGAGATCATTCTATCATTTTTGAAGTTGCATCCCAGTACAGCTTTCGCCACCTTTTGTTGACTATGAGGGCCACTCCATTTCTTTTACGGGATATTCACTATTAAAGTCAATATCTCCTCACATCTTATAGTAATTCCACTTATTAGCCAAAATTTACCAATACATTTCCCATATCTCTATACGCCATGAGATATACATCAATATTTCACAGTTTACATATCTTGTCTAAATACTCAATATATTTTTCCCATTCTTTTCTAAACGTTTCCTCCCCTTGTTGCCTGACTCTCGTTGTCATCCTTGCTATTTCCATATATTCAGTCGTTTTCTGTTGCCATTGCTGAACAGTTGGTATTTGCTTTGTTTTCCAGACCTGGGCCAACAGAAGTCTCGCCGCCGTAGTCGCATATAAAAAAAAACTTATGATCCAATTTTTTTATTTCTATTCCTACCATTCCTAGAAGGAATGCCTCAGGTACTTTCTTAAAAGTATATTTCAGTATTTTCTTGAGTTCATTATATATTTCTTCCCAGTATTGCTTTACTGGGTCACATGTCCACCATAAATGAAAAAATTCCCCTTCATGGATCTCACATTTCCAACAACAGTTAGTTCCAATTTTGTAGATTTTCCTTAGTTTAATTGGGGTAAGGTACCAGCGGTACATCATTTTGTACATGTTCTCCTTCAATGATGAACATGCTGTGAATTTCCAACTACTATTCCATAGATTGATCCATTTATCAAAATCTATATTATGACCGATGTCGATAGCCCACCTGGTCATCACTATCTTGACCTCCTCGTCTTTCAGGTTCCATTCAAGCAGATAATCATAGGCCTTTGATAATATTTTTTTATTGTTTTGAATAACCTCTCTTTCTAGCCATGACTTCTCTTGTTTGAAACCTTTGACTTTCTTATCTTTTAGAAAAACACTAAACAGTTGGTGATATTCTAACCAAGTTGTTACCTTTCCTTTTATTTTTTCATATGTCTTCATCACCGGAGTGTTGTTCTCCATCTCCAGTAATTCATTATATGTTAGCCAACTCACTTCCATGTTGGGTTTTTTTATAGCAAAGGCTTCTTGTGGTGACACCCAACCAGGCGTTTTCGCCTCAAACCAATCTTTGTACCTACTCCATACTTGATATAATGGTTTCCTGATGGTATGATTTAAAAAGCTTTTGTGAACATCAACCTTGTTATACCATAAGTAGGCGTGCCACCCAAACCTATTTCCTACCCCCTCCAAGTCAAGTAAGTCGTTGTTTTTGAGTCTAAACCATTCTCCCAACCAATCGATACAAGCTGCCTCATAATAAATCTTGAGGTCAGGTAGTGAGAAGCCTCCTCTTGACTTTTTGTCTGTTAATAGTCTAAATGCAATTCTCGGCTTCTTCCCTTGCCAAACATATTTCGAAACAATCTTCTGCCACTCTCTAAAATATTTTTGGTTGGTTATAATTGGTAAATTTTGATAAAGGAAAAGAATCTTAGGTAAAATCGACATCTTGATGGCGGCTATCCTCCCTAGAAATGACAGATTCAATCTTCCCCATATTTCCAACTTATTTCTGATTTCCTTCCAGAGCACCTCATAATTATCTTTGAATAAATTTGCGTTTTTTGTACTTAACCAAATACCTAGATACTTGATCTTCTTAACCGTCTCTATTTCCGTTTCCCTTTGAATTTGTTCTAAGTCTTGCCCATTTACATTTTTAACCATCATTTTTGTTTTACGTTTGTTGATTTTTAATCCAGCTAAAGCCCCAAACTCGTTGATTAACTTCAGGGTCTCTCCAATGCATTGCTGCGGCTCTTCAATTGTGATGACAATGTCATCAGCAAAAGCTTTGACTTTATATTCTCTAATTCCATATCTAATACCTTTTATTTGCTCAGCTGTTCTTATCCTTTGTAGTAGGACCTCTAAAGTCAATATAAATAATAAAGGAGAAAGTGGACAACCCTGTCTTGTACCTTTAGAAATATTAAAATTTGGGGTCAAATCATTGTTTACAATTAAACTCGCTTTTTGTTCTTTATATATCGCGTCTATGCCTCTTCTAAATTTAGTACCAAATCCTAATACTTCCAGATTTATTTTCATAAAGGCCCAAGACAGGTTGTCAAACGCTTTCTCAGCGTCCAAAAAAATTAGCGCTGCAGGTTTATTAATCTTCAACTCTAGGTAGTCTATAATATTCAACATTGTTCGTATATTTGTTTTTACTTGTCGCTCTGGGAGGAAACCCGCCTGGTCCTGGTGAATGAAGTATGCTAAAATCCTTTTCAATCTTTGGGCCAAGATGTTGGTAAACAGCTTATAATCGTTATTTAATAATGATATTGGCCTGTAGTTCCTTACGTTCGTAAGATCAGCATCTTGTTTTGGAATAAGCGCAATATAGGCCTCTTCCCAGGACCGAGGCACTTGACCTTTTTCCAAAATATTATTCATGACCTCTTTCAATGGGTAAAGTAATTCCTGGCTTAATTGTTTATAATATTTTATTGAAATACCGTCCGGTCCAGGGGCTTTTTCATTTTTCCCTTGTTTTATTGCTTCTAGAATTTCTTCTTCTGTAATCTGCCGTTCTAGTAAATCTTTTTCTTCCTGTTTCAGTGGTCTTAATCTATGTTGCTGTAGATAACATTTCATCTTATCATTTGATTCTTTGGGTGCTTTGTATAATTCCTTATAATAATTAAGAAAGATATTTTTTATCTCTTTTTGTTGGTCAGCTATTACGTTATTTTCAATCAATTTGTTTATCGTATTCTGTGCCCTTCTTTTCTTTAATTTCCATGATAGCCATTTTCCTGTCTTATTTGCATTTTCGAAGTTCTTCTGTTTTAATAGCTTTATCCGCCATTCTACTTCCTGATTTATCAAAGTGTTGATTTGTATTTGAAGCAGCTTATAAGTTTGTTTTAATTTTGAATCTGTCAGCTTTTCTGTCATTCGCTTTTCTACTTCCTTTATTTTGAGTAGTAATTCTTCTTTATATTTCTCTCTCTTTCTTTTAAGTATAGAACTTTGTTGTATAAAAAAGCCCCTCATGACCGCCTTACTGGCGTCCCAGACCATGTTTATTTCAGTTCCCTTCTCCAAATTTAATTCAAAATAAGATTTCAACTGTTCTTTAGATTTTTCAAGAATGTCGTTGTCATCTAAAATACTTTCATTTAATCTCCATCTCCACTGTTTGGGTCTTTGAATTTCAAGCTCTAACATAACCGCATTATGGTCTGATATAGTTTTCGGTAGTATCTCAACCTTTTTAACTTTATTTGTTAATTCTTTAGAAATCCAGATCTGGTCTATCCTGCTCCAGCTTTGATTCGGTTCCGAATAAAACGTAAATTGTTTAACCGTTGGGTTTTTAAATCGCCATATATCTACCAATTCGTTCTGTTCTATTATATGTTCGTAGGCCCTTGGCAATTTCCCCGACTTTATTTTCTGTTTCTTATTTGACCTATCCATTTCCGTTGAGGGAACTCCGTTAAAGTCGCCCATTATTATAATTTGATACTCCACATATTCAGTCAGAATTTTTTTAATTTTTCATAGAATTCAGCTTTTTTCTCGTTTGGGGCATAAATCCCCACTACCAGATATGTTTGGCCTTCCATTTTAACTTCCACTCCTATTATCCTTCCTTCATCATCCTTAAATTTTTGTTGAGCTGAGTATTTGTTCTTAATATATAACACCACTCCCCCTTTTTTTGCGGATCGGATGATATGAATTCATTTCCTAATTTATAGTTTTTCAAAACCCTGTTATGTTTCCTAATAATATGAGTTTCTTGCAGGCATATTATGTCTGCATTGAGTTTATTTAGAACATGTGACACTCTATTCCTCTTGGCCTTGTCGTTCATGCCATTTGAATTCCATGATATAATTTTGATAGCCATTGTTAACTTTCACTTAAATATTTTTATTTCAAAAATTCGAAAATTAATTTATAACTGTAATTTGTGTCTGTTCTTCTTCAATAATTTCTCCCCCATCCTCATCCTCCTCTTCCCCCTCTTCCTCAGTCCCTTTACGAAGTTCCTTGTATCTTCTTCCAAATTTCTTCAACTCTAGTTCTGACCTTATCTTATGTTTTTTCTCTTTATAATAAAACGATACTCCCTCTGGATACTCCCAACGGAATCTAATTTTCTCTGTACTTAAAATGTTGGTTAACTCTTTGTACCCATTCCTTTTTTTCAAAAAACGATTTGGGATGTCTCTAAACACCACAATTTGCTTTTCATCGATTGTTAACTTGTCTTGTCTAGCTTTGTGTAATATTATATTTCTTAGATCTATTGAATTGAAGGTCACTAGACAGTCTCCAGGATAAGTCTTTTTTGGTCTGTTCTGATGGGGTGGTGGTCTTATTCTAAAAACATTTGTAACCCCCTGGTCTATTTCTTCTACCTTCATTTCTAACATTTTTGCCAGTTCTGTTATCAACTTAGTTCTAATGTCCTCCCCCTCTTTTTCTGGAATACCGCGAAATTTTAAGTTTAATGCTTTTTGGTTCATTTCCAAGAAAGCAAGACTGTCTAGTGTACTTTCTTGTATCTTAGAAAGCTCTTCTATCTGTCCTTTCATTTTTTCTCTTTCCTTTTTAATTTCTTTTATCTCTTTTTGTGTTCGTTTTTGCTGTTCCTCTACCACATGTACTTTATTATGTAATTCTTTCATTTGTCCAGATAAGTCAGCAGCTAAGTCTGCCAATTTTTCTCCTATGTTTTTTTCGCTTTCCTTTACTGTCTCTTTAACCTCTCGCCTTATTTCCCTTATTTCTGCCAAGATTTTTGCTAATTCTCCTTCCCCTTCTATATCTGGTTTAGAGGATCTTCTATCTGCCGGGGTGGTTATTTTCTGAGCTTTATGAGCCATACTTGAGACTTTGTAGCCACCCACTTACTGCTTGCTTAAACTTCACTAGCTCTTCCTCTTTCCTGATAAGCTCTAAGAAGCTATACTTCCACCTTTATGTTTCCACTTGTAACACCATATAGCCCAATACTTTCAGTAACTTCACAGAGCTAAGCAGCAACTTATACAACTTATACAGTACAATACAGTCTTAAATTTTTCCACAATTTTCCATATCAGTTGCTTGCTAAATACCTTTGCAGTCTCTCTACTTCGTCAGTCCCACTTCCAGAAGTTTAAACAGAAATAAACATATCTTAAAGCTCATATACTTTTCAGGTCACATACGTCCGCACCAGTTTCTGCAGGGGGGGGATGTTGTTTCCCTTGGCTAATTCTTAGTGCAGTCAAAAAAGAAGGAGAGAAAGAACACCTTAGCACCTCTCCAAATCGTCGTTCTCAATTCTTAAACCGTCCGTTTTATCCAGAAACGTAACACTGTTGCAGCAATGCGTAACTTAGTTCAAACTTTTTTATACCTTTGTGGACATTTCCCTTGGGAGACAAGACAGTCAGGTTTTGGATGAGGAAACAAAGTATATCCAGTAATTTTTCGTATCGTCAATAGTGTTCAATAATGTTCAATAATCCTTGCTCCTACACCAGCCGGCGTCATCTCCTCACGCTGTTCCTCCCACAGCCCTTCCTCTGCAGCTGGTTTAATCAACACACTCAGGGCGTTTAGCTCCGTGCGCCATTTTCCGACATCTTCCGAAAGAACTCCCTTAACCAAAAGCAAAACAGTTTTCCCCCTCCAGCTCCTTGCTGTATAAATCGAAATTATTTGCAATTGCTAGTCCAAGCAGCACGGCCAGGAATAAAATTTAAGCCCCAGGAAATTTTACCGCTCTTCCTGAGGAGCTCGAGGCTTCGCTTTGTAGGCTAGAGTACTCCCAGCGCTCACGACTCCATCCTGCGCCTCCCGGACCCTCTTGACGGTCCAGTGTTTCGCCAGGAGAGTCGCCACGAACGCAGTGGGAATTTCAAGTACCAGAGATTATTCTCTCTGGGTTGGAGGGTTGCGGCGCCTTCGCAAACCTCTGTATAGCCTTCCAAAGCTCAGGACGCCTTAGCAGCGGTCAGTCCTGCGCTCCTTCCCGGGCGGCGGCAAAACCGGAAGTCACTTTAATACACTTTCACTGCGCAAGCATACATTTCCTGTATGCGACTGGATCCCTCCTGCAAAAGGCTTGAGAATCTGGAGGAGACCCTAGTTTGAAATTAAACCAAAGGGGGTGGGGGACCCTTTAATGCAGTGATTTTTCCCCCAACCCGCTTGCCTACAGATTTCCTAGTCCCCCACACCAAACAGGAACCATGACTCAAGCATCCCCTCTGAGTCACCGTCATAGCCGGTCCGATCCTAGGGTGGTGCCACTGACGCATCTCTGTTTGCACCCGAATTCACAATCCCAGCTCTTGTTTCCAGCTCTCTTTACTCTGTGCTGGAATGTGCAATTTTCATGCCTTATCTCTTCGTCCCCGCCCATATAGGATTTGTTTGCGCCAGGGCTGGGGCCGCCAGACAGGCTGATAGGCCTGGGATGCCCCTATTCAGAGCAAACTTAGATACTGTACAGGGCTGGAGGTCAGAGATCAGGAGCTCTGCAGGTTTTTAGTTCAACAGCCGTTTGCAGACTCACAGGGCTGCTTCGAAGGCTGCAGAAGAGGCGCTGTGGGAGAGGGTGTTTAAAATGTCCTTGCTTTGCATTTTTCCAGCTCTAAATCCCTCTCCCTGCCTCCCCCATAAGTTGCCGTTAGCTCAGTAAAGCAGAAAGGGTGCTGAAGTTTTGCACAGGCAGATCCTATTTGACAAATCAGTGGGACTGAGGAGGATTGGTGCAAACCCTCTCTCCAGGTGCATTCAGTGTAATGTACTTTGGTTAATGATGTTTCTGCCCTTTTGCTGATGCACGAAGCTTTGCCTGTACAAGGAATATGTCCAGCTGCTACTTGCGTCCCTGTTGTCAAAGGCACAGCAGCCGTGTCGGAGGTTGGCGGGTGAGTGGGTTAAAGCTGGCAACCGTAAGGTCACCATTAATTTACTTGCAGAGGAGTAGCCGTGTTAGTCTTTTGCAGCATAAACACCCAAAAGTCTCGTGGCATCGGAAAGCAGGGGAGCAAACAGGATTTACTGAGCCCGGTTCACTGTGTGTGGATTGGGGGCCCTGCATTCTCCCTACCCTTGCCATCTATTAGCAGATACTAAAGGTAAAGATAAAGGACCCCATCTACCTATTATTAGTTTAGACAGGCTTAGAAACCAACATCATGTTTGGGGAGGCTTTTAATGTTTAATAGATTATTGCATTTTAATGTTCTGTTGGAAGCCGCCCAGAGTGGCTGGGGAAACCCAGCCAGATGGGCGGGGTATAAATAATAAATTATTATTATTATTATCATCATCACAGAGGACCCATCCATCAAGGCTCTTCACACAATCCTGTTCACGTTGCAATTCTTCCCATCTCTGCTCAATGTCCCATTGAGATCAGTGGGGCATACTCTTAGTTTAAAAGGTAAAGGTGAAGGACCCCTGGACAGTTAAGTCCAGTCAAAAGTGACTATGGGGTTGTGGCGCTCATCACGCTTTCAGACCAAGGGAGCCGGCGTTTGTCGACACACAGCTTTCCGAGTCATGCGGCCAGCATGACTAAACCGCTTCTGGCGCAGCAGAACACCGTGACGGAAACCAGAGCACACGGAAATGCCATTTACCTTCCTGCTGCAGCGGTGCCTATTTATCTACTTGCACTGGTGTGTTTTTGAACTGCTAGGTTGGCAGGAGCCGGGACAGAGCAACAGGAGCTCACCCCGTCGCGGGGATTTGAACCGCTGACCTTCTGATCAGCAAGCCCAAGAGGCTCAGTGGTTTAGACCACAGCACCACCCGCTTATGCACACATACAAACTCAGTCTAAGCTACCTCACAGCAGAGGAGCCAACTCCTAGGGGCTGAGGCCCTCCAAGAAAGTGTTGTCACATTCTGTCAGTGTGCCATGGCACCCTGGGGTGCCTTGAATGATGGTCAGGGGTGCCAAGGGCAACAGTGGCCTCCATCCCTCTTTCCTTCTCTTTCTCTACTGATGCCCTCTTGTGTCTCTGCCTCCCAAAGGCTTGCATGGCTATTTGTTGCAGCAGCCCTGGCTATGAGCTCCCCAGGCAAATGGTGCCTCTGGGGCTGGCCAGGGGATGCTGGCTGCCAGGCGCTGAGGTGGCCTCGGAGTTAGCAAGCAAGCAAGTGGGGGGGGGGGAGCCCAGCCAGCCAGTCCACCAACCCTTGTTGTTGGGAATGAACAGACAAATGAGAGGCTGGGCAGGCAGGGGCCAAGCTGGCCTTTCTCGTGCTTGCTCTGTGCAATGCCTGCCTGAGAGCTGAATGCCAAGCACTGAAGGGGAGCCTTTCCGCCATTCAGGCCTGGCAGCGCCCGCTGCTGCCGCCACTGCTGCCTCCCAAGGTTTGTTAGGTGCAGGCCTCATGTTCACCTTTGGCCAGTCTGTTGGGCTGCTAGGGCTGGGGGCATCCTCTTCCCAGCCCCCCCCGGGGGTGGGCGTGAGGACGCACCTCTCTTTGGGGTGGGGGGAGCTGCTCAGAGACCAGGGGCAGTGGAGGCTGCCGACCAGAGAGAGGAGAGGAGAGGGGAGAGGAAAGGAAAGGAAGCTAAGGGAACACTTCACAAAGGAGGGTGTTCAGAAAGGGGTGAGGGCAGTGCCGGATTTACGTATAAGCTAAACAAGCTATAGCTTACGGCCCCATTCTCTTGCCCCCCCCCCAAAAAAAAATAAAGGAAAAAAAACCCCTAGATGTACGGTACATTTCCAAAACATAAGATAAAAAATAAAATAAAATAAAACCTACATACAGCAACAGTGTTTTGTGTTGTGTAGGTACACAAATTACCATATAGCATATATTCAACACAAAAAAGCGACAATTTGTTGTTGACAAAGGACAGCTGGATATATAAAGGGCCCCATTACCTTCAGTAGCTTAGGGCCTCATCAAACCTAAATCCGGCCCTGGGTGAGGGGCTGCTGGCTTTGCAGGCAGGGGGTGACATAACTGGGCTCCTGAGCCCCACAGGGGAGCTGCAGAAGAAATGTAGTTGGTCAAGGGAGGCGTGGACTCAAAAAGGTTGAAAACTTCTGCATTATGTTTTAAGGTTCAAATGCAGCTTTTAAAAAGCGTCTTTTTGCTCCGGAGCCGTGCCGAGGAGAGTGGGCGGCGTTTGCCTTATTGAGCTGAAGATTAACCAGAGTCATCTGTGTAGCAGAAACAGCAGCATTTGCCATCTTACTTTCTGACTGAGCTGCACAATAGAATCATCTTTCAGGAAGACATTTCTTGTTCTGCCCCAAGATGTCTTGCCTGAGGTTTCATAAGGACATGGTTTTCGTAATGAGATGCGAACCTGCGCACACATGCTCTGAGCGAAGATTCAAACAGCTCACCGAGGCCCGTCTTCCTTCTGCTGCTCCAGTTATTCTTAGCTCGCGGGGTCACTGGAATCTAAAACTAAACAAAAAAGGTTGTGCTCATTTCCTAGGGGAAACCACACGGAGATGACAGCCTCTCTTATCCTGTTTGAGGAAGTGATAGAGGGGCTCCAGCTAACCAGGAACGATAAATTCACAGGAAGCAATTTTAGGCTGTTTCCCAGACCTCTCAACTGGTCTGCCTGTCTGGTTTGGGTAGGGATGGGGAGAAATTCAGTTCAATTTGGCTGTAAAGGCAAAATGATCAAACTGAAAAGCCTGTCATTCCAAATTTTCACTTTTCTGAATTCATTCTGCAATGCAATTCCCTAGCCGTGTAATGTGTACAAAAACGACTACAACGGGGTAAAGCTTACCTAAAAGTGCGTATATTCATGTAAATAGCACCCCAAACGTGTGTATGTTAGGCAAAATTGCACACAAACATGTGTATGTTGGGTTGAAATAGAAACTAATATGTTTAAGTCAGGGGAGGGTAGATTTTGGTTGAATACTGTATTAGGAGAAACCTTTTGGCAGTGGAATTTCTTCTTGCAGCTGATATTCTGTGAAACCCTTTATCAGTGAGGCCAGTGTCATTGCATAACAGTGAGACCTGCCTACCAAAACTGGAAAGAATCAGTTTAGGAGGAACATAACACTGACTGTTAGAGCGAGAAACGACTCCAGATAAGGTGCAAGGAGGTCTCTGCATGCATGGGAAAAATCTGGGTTGAGTAAGTGCCTTCAAGGACTATGGTTGGATGAGAGATGGTGAGGTACTGGGCTGACAGATGGTTGTAGAAAGTGGTTGGCTAGAGCAGTGTTTTTCAACCACTGTTCCGCGGCACACTAGTGTGCCGTGAGATGTTGCCTGGTGTGCCGTGGGAAAAATTGAAAAATTACTTTATATATAGTTAATATAGGCACAGAGTTAATTTTTTTAACATTTTCTAATGGTGGTGTGCCTCGTGATTTTTTTCATGAAACAAGTGTGCCTTTGCCCAAAAAAGGTTGAAAAACACTGGGCTAGAGAATAGGGTAAATAGCCTGTGATAATATGTATGTTTCCTATAGATATGTATGTTTCCTGTAGAGGGTGTGTTCTAATGGAAATGCTGGAGAGCCAGTGTGGTGTACTGGTTAAGAGCGGTAGACTCGTAATCTGGGGAACCGGGTTTGTGTCTCCACTCCTCCACATGCAGCTGCTGGGTGACCTTGGGCTAGTCACACTTCTCTGAAGTCTCTCAGCCCCACTCACCTCACAGAGTGTTTGTTGTGGGGGAGGAAGGGAAAGGAGAATGTTAGCCGCTTTGAGACTCCTTCGGGTAGTGAAAAGCGGGATATCAAATCCAAACTCTTCTTCTTCTTCTTCTTAGGGAAGATGAAGTGTCAATGTTCTGCCAGGCTAGGCAGTGTCTGAGGGCTACAGCAGCACCGAAGAACCGCTTGCCAGTCATAGAAGCATAGAATCATAGAATTGTAGAGTTGGAAGGGACCCCAAGGGTCATCTAGTCCAACCCCACTGCAATTGAAGAATCCTGCCCGCAACCAACTGGTTAACAGCCAGGTGCACTGACCTCTTGTGCCACAAGCTTGAGAACAATTTGTCCAAAAGAAGCACAACCCCCCTTCCCCAACGACATGGGTCTGTGATCTGAGGTGACCCAAAGCTTATTTCAGGTTGCAAATGCACAGTTCCCTCTTCCTAAGTGCAACCTGGGGGCAACATGTGTGAATGCCTGCTCCACAAAAAAGAATACTTTGGGCTGGAGAGACCGCTGGCATCATGGAGGGTGTACGACCTGGAGTAGCCCACAGGTTACTTTCATCTCTGTGTTGAAGAAGGAACCAGCACCTAGGAATAAGGAACTGGGATCTAGGAACCAGACACTGCAGCAACTTGGGTTTGTTTGCGGCCTCTGCATCTCACTGCCAACTGTGGCCTTCCTTGCCTGTTTGGCAGCCAGCTGGACTCACAGGTGTAGTTTCATTGTTATGTTTGGGGGGGGGGGGGTTGGTCGTGGCAAACATCATTTGGTCACAAGACGTGTGGAAGCAGCTCAAAGACTGACCACAGAAGGGAGCCTTCTCCAACCTGAGATGCAATTTCATTATGTAGGGTTTATTGGTCAGGGCCACCAACTTGAATAAGGTATTCGGGCGGTGGGTGGGCAGGTAAGCCCCACCCCACACAATCAATCACATGACGCGGTGCACACACACTATTTGAATGGCAATGCCCATCAACTTTAGGGGTTCTTGGCCTCCTCAAATATTATATTGGGGGAGCTGAAGGGACCTCGGTCGCTAGGAGATGGCTCCCATGATACTGGTTTTAAACAGCTGATCATCCAGCATCACAATGACATTAGGTGACTCGTCTTTGTTTGCATGGATAATCAGCTGATTTGTGGGGGTTTGCAATGTGAATCCCCTTGGCCTCGCTGTGTCTTCATGTTCCCCACACCTGACATGGGCATGGTTTGGCTGAAATGGTTTTGTGGGCCAAACTGGGTCGCCTGGTTGACCTCATTAGGCCCCCGGGCCAGAGTTTTGCCTCCGCAGTATAATAAAGAAAAGCCAAGCAGATGGGCAGAAGCAAGGGAGGAATGCCTATGCAACTTTGCCTTACCTATGAAACTGCGTAGTTCGCTAGTTTTTGCATAAATCACTGTCACAGCCCAGCAAACAGCATGTTGAATGAATGTGAGACATCCTATCATTAGTACAGTAACTTGACACAAAAGCCTATCTTCCCTCCATCTTTCCATTTCGCTTGTGAGATCTAGAAATTATTATATTGGCTGGCCAGCTATTACCATCACAGCTGGGTCTTAAAGATAGCACTTGGGAGGAGGAAAACGTTTGCACACTCAAAACGCTGTCTATAGATGACTCATTGCCACAATTCTGGTGGTTCTGCCAGCCTCTCCCATTGATGAGCACTGCCTTGATTCAAAGAAAGGGACTTTCCCCTCTAGGCTAATACTTTGCCAGCCACCTGGGATCTCATCACAGGCTCTCAGCTGTGCACTGCTGCATCAGATACATCTGGGATCCAGGGTTTTCCGAACGGATTAATCCCCACTTACACAGTACAGATGGCAGCTGAGCTTGGCACTTTCCCATCCCGCGGTGTAAATTAGAGGCCAATTTGCAATGCAGAAGCCAGCAGTTTCACAGCTGCAGCTGGTAAGCCCTTTCCAGGATCAGAATCTGGCCTCGACACAAGGCAGCTGCCTGTTGCCATTTTCTGGTTCCGCCAACAAGATTTGGACATAATTGAATCATTCTGCAGAATAGAAAACGTTAATGGGGAACAGCTTTTGAATTTCCTTTCCTGGTTGGCAGATTTCCAGGGACACTATACACAAATACCAATGTTCCAGACACAACCTGTTTCTACCCCCATAAAAGATAGCATTTATTCTTTCTTTCTTTTTTAATGGACTTTGCAAGAGTTGGAACAATGTCATCCTTAAGAAAGGCTGGCCATGGCCAGCCCAACACATTTTGGCGACTGAGGCGAACCACAAAATGGCGCCCCTTCCCAGCCGGGGAAGAAGGGGTGATTGAAGATCTACATCAGGAAAAAGGGAGGGAATAAACATTGTAAGGATGAAATGGGGAGGCGGAGAACCATGGGCACTACTTTGAGCTCCTTGGAAGAAAAAGTGGTACATAAATGTGATTAAAATAAATAAATAGTGGGAAGTGAACAAAACCAACACACACAGACACACCAGTCACTCCATACATTTAAAGGGCTATGAGAGCACTTCAGTCATGTTGTTGTTGTTGTTGTTGTTGTTCAGTCGTGTCCGACTCTTCATAACCCCATGGACCAGAGCACGCCAGGCACTCCTGTCTTCCACTGCCTCCCGCACTTTGGTCAGACTCATGTTGGTCGCTTCGAGAACACTGTCCAACCATCTCGCCCTCTGTTGTCCCCTTCTCCTTGTGCCCTCCGTCTTTCCCAACATCAGGGTCTTTTCCAGGGAGTCATCTCTTCTCATGAGGTGGCCCAAAGTATTGGAGCCTCAGCTTCAGGATCTGTCCTTCCGGTGAGCACTCAGGCCTGATTTCCTTAAGAAGGGATAGGTTTGATCCACCATAATTCAAAAGCATCAATTCTTTGGCGATGAGCCTTCTTTATGGTCTAGCTCTCACTTCCATACATTACTACTGGGAAAACCATAGCTTTAACTATACGGACCTTTGTCGGCATGGTGATGTCTCTGCTTTTTAAGATGCTGTCTAGGTTTGTCATTGCTTTTCTCCCAAGAAGCAGGCATCTTTTAATTTCGTGACTGCAGTCATGGCTTCCCCCAAAGAATTCTGGGACATGTAGTTTGTCAAGGGTGCTGAGAGGTGTTAGGAATAGGAATAATAGGAATAATTTATTATTGGCCAAGTACATTTTCCAACATACTTGGAATTTGTTTCGGCTACATTGCAATGTAAACATACATACACTGTTCCTCTCACAATACAAAGAAGTAAAGAAACCCCACCCATATTTTACCTCCCCTTAAGCTATACAACTACGAATTTAACAATTTAATGGCACAAGGGAAAAAACTATTCTTGTGCCTGGCCGATTTTGTATATGAAGTCCTGTAGCGACGTCCAGATGGAAGTAAATCAAGCAGATGATGACCGGGATGTAAAGGATCTGCTACAATTCTCTCTGCTCTCTTCCTTACTCGGGTAGCATAAATTGTCTCTATTGAAGGCAAGCTAACACCAATTACCCTTTCTGCAATTCTTACAGCTCGTTGGAGCTTTTTCTTGTCTCTCTTGGAGGCTGTACCGTACCAAGCTGTTATAGAATTACAGAGAACAGTTTCAATGATGCCTCTGTAGAATTGAATCAACACTTCCTGGGACAATTTAAATTTCCTTAGTTGACGCAGGAAATACAGCCTCTGGTGGACCTTTTTAATAATACTATTGATGTTGCTTGACCAATTTAAGTTATAAGAAATTATAGAGCCCAGGAACTTAAAGGACTCTACTATTACAACCATGTTACCAAGAATGGAAAGTGGTGGCAGAACAGAAGAGTGCCTTCTGAAATCAATTACCATTTCTACTGTCTTTTGGATATTTAGTACCAAATTATTTTCGGTGCACCACGAAACAAGATGGTCTACTTCCCGCCTATACACAGATTCATCGTCCTCCTGGATAAGCCCAATAACTGTTGTGTCATCAGCAAATTTCAAGATCTTAACCGATGGATCAGTTGAGGTACATTCATTTGTGTATAGAGAGAAAAGAAGTGGGGAAAGGACACACCCCTGGGGAGCACCGATATTGGAGGCCGCTATTCCCCTCCCTCTATTCCTGTAATATTTCCACAGCGGCTTAAGCATCATTCCCTCTTCCCAGAAAACATTGGAATCATAGCTCTGGGAGGGGAATAGGGGTCTCCCCACAGCTCCCACCAGAACACTCACTAGTCTGTTCTTAAGTGTCAGGCTTCTGCTCCAGCAAAGATTATTTTAAGGACCCTGTGAATTTTGTTTCCTTCTGGTGCTACCTAGTGGCTTCTGCAAGGTATAACAATTGGCTTTCTTCAATCTCACTCCTATAAAGCCCATGCTGCTGCTGCTGCTGCTGTCGCCTTCCAAAAGTCCAAAACACTGCTCTTTGGACATACAAAAGATTAAGTTGCAAACGACAACAACCACCCAAACCCATTATATATAAGAGCGCTTGTTAAGAGTACTGGACTAGGGCCACATTCACACCATACATTTAAAGCACTTTAGACAGTAAATGGGTTCCCCCAAAGAATTCTGGGAGCTGTAGTTTCTTAAGGGTGCTGAGAAATGTTAGGAGATACCTATTGCCCCAACAGAGCTGTACTTTACAGAGTTCCCAGCAAAAAGGGTTGACTGTTACGACTGTTATATCCAGTGCTTTCTTTCTGGGGGGAGGCAGAGGTACACATACCCCTAAAATTTTTGTGACTCTAGGTTTGGCCTCACTGCGGGGCAGTATTTCAATATGTGTAGGGATATGAGTATTAAGCAGTGGGTGGACATAGCAGACGACACAGTGATTCTCCAAGCAGCTCTCTTTATTCTCAGGCTGGAACAGAACTGGACTGAAGTGCTCAGCCAGCCTGCTTATATAGTACTCAGTAACATGCAGCAGTAACGACTCTCTAGCTACCCAATCCGTGAACGGCACTCTCAATCCTTCATTTGCATGTTGTGGACCTGAGTGAGAACTGCAGCCACAGTGGGCAGAGTGAAACTATATACACAACACCCCTAGTGTCCTAGAGTGAGAACTTCAATACATAACAGTTTTTATATAATGTTTATGAATATGGATATTGTGCCATTCACAGATTGGGTTGCTAGAGAGAGTTGTTACTGTTGCATGTTACTGAGTACTATATAAGCAGGCTGACTGAGCCCTTCATTTGAGTTCTGTTCCAGCCTGAGAATAAAGAGAGCTGCTTGGAGAATCACTGTGTCGTCTGCTATGTCCACCCACTACTTAATAAAAACAAATAAAATCAGAGCACAAGAAGGCAGTATAATACAAAAGTTCAATCAACACAACATGCATACAGTCCCTCACCCAATCTCACACACCACCCACGTCAGACAACCGGTGCAACCATCTACTACTGTACCTCAAACAGTACCAAGAAAAATTGTGATAAATCATTCCGTATCCATGACCAGGAGGATTAAATCTACCTAGGTCTCAACTGGTCAGGAGAAATCTACCTAGGTCTCAACTGGTCAGTAAGAGCTGTTCGACAATGGAATTTGCTGCCAAGGAGTGTGGTGGAGTCTCCTTCTTTGGAGGTCTTTAAGCAGAGGCTTGACAGCCATCTGTCAGGAATGCTTTGATGGTGTTTCCTGCTTGGCAGGGGGTTGGACTGGATGGCCCTTGTGGTCTCTTCCAACTCTAGGATTCTATGATTCTATGAAAAGCACTGCCTGCCTCGTGAGAGGCTTCTCTCCTACTAGCAGTGTTGCTTGGATGACACCTCCTTCATGACTCTGAATGCTGGTTGCTGGGAATGAATTGGAAGAAAAAGCTATTGCCCCCCTGCTCTCCTTGTGAGCTTCTCAGAGACATCTGGATGGCCACTGTGGGACACAGGAAGTTGCAATGGATTAGGGTTGAGGAACCTTTGGCAGCCTGAGAACAGCATGCTTTCACGGACAACATTCAGGGGGTCGTGTGCCAGAGATGGTGAAGACAAAATACAAAAGTGAAGGGGGAGGGGGGCAGAGACAAACGTTGCTGTGGACAGGGCACCAGGTGGGACTCTTGCCTTTGTACAGTAAGGTAGATTTCAGCCATGGAGAAGTCAAAGGTTTTTTTTTTAAAAAAACTTTCTCCCACACCATATTTCCATCCTCCATCCAGGGATGCAAGAGGCATGATCTGCAGGAATGGATTTAGACACTGGGAGAGAATATATTGCAGGGGCCAGCAAACTTTTTCAGCAGGGGGCCGGT
This sequence comes from Lacerta agilis, assembly GCF_009819535.1. Classification (NCBI taxonomy): domain Eukaryota; kingdom Metazoa; phylum Chordata; class Lepidosauria; order Squamata; family Lacertidae; genus Lacerta; species Lacerta agilis. The sequence goes on from NC_046312.1 coordinate 11,999,209, forward strand.
CCACTGTCCCTCAGACCTTGTTGGGGGGCACACGGACTATATTTTGAAAAAATAAATAAATGAACGAATTCCTATGCCCCACAAATAACCCAGAGATGCATTTTAAATAAAAGCACACATTCTACTCGTGTAAAAACACCAGGCAGGCCCCACAAATAACCCAGAGATGCATTTTAAATAAAAGGAAACATCTTACTCATGTAAAAACACGCTGATTCCCGGACCGTCCGTGGGCCGCATTTAGAAGGCGACTGAGCTGCATCCCGCCCCCGGGCCTTAGTTGGGGGACCCCTGATATATTGGTTAGTTATCATCTTTCCTTGCTCATGTGAGTGAGATCAGCAGCTTAAACCTGGAAGTTAAGACAAGTTTGATTTAACCTTCTAGAACAGAGGTTGGCAACCTCCGGCCCATGGGCCAGATGCAGCCCATGAAGCCCGTTTTACCGGCCCATGAGCCACCTGATCACCGAGCCGCCCACTCGGCAAGTCCCCAAGTGGTGCCAGAAATTGCGTCTGCGCATACCCAGACGCTGAAAATCGCTTCTGCACAGGCACGGTTTTTGACGTCTGGGCATGCGCAGAAGCGATTTCTGGCGCCGTGGACATGCGTAGACACAATTTCTGGCATTGCGCTGTGCATGTCCGGCCCAAGGACAATCTCTGTGGGAATGATCCAGCCCATGGCCGGAAAACCTTGCTGACCCTCGTTCTAGAAGCAATAATCCAGGATGCTCTAAGGGAGACTGGATTTTCCTGGTGTAACCCTTTTCTCCCCTTTATAACCACAATCACACACACATTGTTTTGTGAAGAAATAAAAGTAGTGTTTACTTATATAATTACTTATATAGTCTTGAAGCGGCAATTACAGTAGCGAAATGAAGGCAGGTTTATAACTATTGTCTAAGTTACAAAAGTACAAAATGTAAGTTCAAAAATGGCGCCTGAGCTCCAGAGGTCAGCTTGGAAGCATGATGAAGAAAGAGGAGTGTTATGTACTGAGTTGAATAGGATCCAAACTGCAGCAGTCTGATTGGTCCTAGAACAATAGGATTGAGATTGCAGCAGTCTGATTGGTCTGCAGGAGCCACCCAATCCAGCTCCAGGTGGAAGTGAATCCGCATTCTGATTGGCATACAGGAGTACCCCGGAATTAGCCAATCACGTGGGGCCCATTGTGTAAATAGTGTATATAAAGCAAACGTTTTGGGGGAACTACATTCCTCACTACTATGAGCTGAATAAAGAGCATGAAAGTCACACTGGACTCCGAGTATATTTCAAGGAGGTTGCCCAGGCTGCAGTGTTACAGCTTCCTGCCAAGGCAAACAAAGGAAGTGATCTCACGGAGTTCTCTCTAGCAAATTTTATAGGAAAGCTCTGTGAGCCTCAGCACCTTCATGTGCCTATCTGGCAAAACATGAATCGTTGGTTTGACTGAAATAATGTCCCACATGATCATAGTTTAAGGACACATTCCTGCCAGGTAAAAGCACTCAAAAGAGCAGGTGGAGCAGGACCAAAGATGGGCTGCAGCCTGGAGTGAGGGGGTCCAGCCTGGGGAGTCTTCCAAGGGCTAGGTAGGAAGACTTGAAGGACCACAATCGGTCCATTGACTTGATGTTCCAGATTCCTGGTCTAGCTAGACCACATGTCAATGGTGTCAGTTAACATATTAATCTAAACTCTAGTTAAACGTGTAGTCAATTGGACAATCAGCAATGGAACAAGGAGAAAGCCAGTCCTCTTGAATTACCGGTACTCATTTGGAAGCTGCTTTTCTTTTCTTTCCTTTCCTTTTTTTAAAAAAACCTTTAGCACTCAGTACATTTTAAAGCAGTTGCAGAATGGGTGTCTTATGTTATGACTATATATACCTTGAATATGTGGGAGGAGAAACTGAAAGGTCCTCTTCTTTGATGGTAGTTATGGCTGACATGGTTAGGGTGATAAATTAGGTATACGGAGCAGCTAATGGTGGAATTAAATGGCATAATGAATATGGATTAGGCATCTCTCCCAAGGTCAGAGATACGTTATAATAGCAGATAGCTGCCACTCATTGACATTCAGGGCTGCCTGCTACAGGGGAAGCAGAAAGGACGTTGTAGTGTGATTGAGAGAAGATGTTAGGAAAATGGAAAAGTTGTCGGTTCTAAAACTTGCATTCCCTTGGCTTAGTTCCATCCGTGGTTGCAGCTGGGGTGAGGAACTTAAGCACCAATGGCAGGATGCATCCCTCAGATTAATTTCATGCAGCCCTTGGCATTATTTCATGTGGAGAGGGAGGGGGGCATTGAATTAAGAGACAGACAGACAGAAAAAAATGGGAGCCCTCACCTACTTTTGGCTCTTGTCCTGCCCACTGCTGGCTCCTATTCCACCCACTGCCAGCGTAGGGTTGCAATAAATTACCTAAACTACAACTAATACCACTATATTCCGCTCTGGTCAGACCTCACCTGGAATCCTGTGTCCAGTTCTGGGCACCACAGTTAAAGAAGGATACTGACAAGCTGGAACGTGTCCAGAGGAGGGCAACCAAAATGGTCAAAGGCCTGGAAACGATGCCTTATGAGGAACGGCTTAGGGAGCTGGGTATGTTTAGCCTGGAGAAGAGAAGGTTAAGGGGTGATATGATAGCCATGTTCAAATATATAAAAGGATGTCATATAGAGGAGGGTGAAAGGTTGTTTTCTGCTGATCCAGCGAAGTGGACACGGGGCAATGGATTCAAACTACAAGAAAGAAGATTCCACCTAAACATTAGGAAGAACTTCCTGACAGTGAGAGCTGTTCGGCAGTGGAATTTGCTGCCAAGGAGTGTGGTGGAGTCTCCTTCTTTGGAGGTCTTTAAGCAGAGGCTTGACAGCCATCTGTCAGGAATGCTTTGATGGTGTTTCCTGCTTGGCAGGGGGTTGGACTGGATAGCACTTGTGGTCTCTTCCAACTCTATGATTCTATGATTCTAATCCAGAATGCGACAGCTAGGCTGGTGACTGGGAGTGGCCGCCGAGACCACATAACACCAGTCTTGAAAGACCTACATTGGCTCCCATCTCCCATAGGTAGCACCATCTCATAATGCGGAAACAACAACTAATCCAGAATGCGGCAACTAGACTAGTGTCAAAGAAATAAACAACTTAGAAGACATGTGAAGGCAGCCCTGTTTAGGGAAGTTTTTAATGACTGATGTTTTAATGTATTTTTAATCTTTTGTTGGAAGCTACCCAGAGTGGCTGGGGAAACCCAGCCAGATGGGCAGGGTATAAATAATAAATTATTATTATTATTATTACCTAAAAAGGTAATCACCTCATGAGAAGAGAAGACTCCCTAGAAAAGACCCTGATGTTGGGAAAGATGGAGGGCACAAGAAGAAGGGGACAACAGAAGACGAGATGGTTGGACAGTGTTCTCGAAGCGACTAGCATGAGTTTGGCCAAACTGCGGGAGGCAGTGAAGGATAGGCGTGCCTGGTGTGCTCTGGTCCATGGGGTCAAGAAGAGTCGGACACGACTGAACGACTGAACAACAACAACAACAAAAAGGTAATGCAATATTCTATAGGAAAGAAGTCACCTATCCCATCATTAGTAGTAATGCTATGTGTGTACTGTGAAGCCAAACTGCAGAAGTACAGAATGAGATGAGAATCAGGCCACTACGCAGCCAGTGTGGTGTAGTGGTTAAGAGCAGTAGACTTGTAATCTAGTGAACCGGGTTCGCGTCTCCGCTCCTCCACATGCAGCTGCTGGGTGACCTTGGGCTAGTCACACTTCTTTGAAGTCTCTCAGCCCCACTCACCTCACAGAGCGTTTGTTGTGGGGGAGGAAGGGAAAGGAGAATGTTAGCCCCTTTGAGACTCCTTCGGGTAGTGATAAAGCGTGATATCAAATCCAAACTCTTCTTTTTCTTCTTTTAAAGGTCATTAAGCACTGGGCTGGGATCAGAGGTTGGCATTGCCAGACTTCTTCCAAGGTTTGTATGTCAGCAGGGCCCCCACTGTCCCTCTGGAATCTCCTGGTCTTGATTTCCACCCTTTCTGTCACTCAGGTGCCCCAATGTCCGCTGGGATGAGGCTCAGCCCTCCCCCCCCATCTTGAGGGGGCAGAGGAGGCCTGACAGGATGTTGGTGTGGGCCGTGCAGGACCAGTGCAGGCAAACATTACATTGGGAACACATGAAGTGCATGATGTACGTCTGTTCTGCTGAAAAGAATTGCACTGCTGCCCATTTGACACAAGAGGGAGACAAAGATCCACCCAATGGAAACCTCAGTGGAAAAGGGACCTGTTATTTGGGAAATTCAACAGAAAGGAAACCTTAAATATTGTTCAGGTGAAAAGAAGTGATTGATGAAGTGGAGCTCACTGTCTTTAGAGGGCTGGAGAACTTGGCTTTGTAAGTCGTTGCCTGAGGTTTCTTCCATGAATCAAAAAAGCTGCTCTCTCACTTTCTATTACTGGATGCACTGCATACTTTTTAGAGTGACACCTGGGTAGAAATACTCTCGATTGCAAAGTTTCCACCTTTGGAAGGTGGATACAGCTCAATGGAACAGCCCTTGTTTTCCATGTAAAAGGTCCCAGGCTCAATCCTCTACATGGGGTCGCAAAGAGTCGGACACGACTAAACGACTGAACAACAACAGCAATATCAACCGGTACCCAATTTTCAGTTCATATCCTTCTTTCTACTTCCAAGGTTACTTCCAAGGCTATGTCATGAACGGTGCCTCTGCCTGAGCGTCTTCCTACCATGAGCTAAGTGGCCATACTACTATTTCAAGGGCAAGGTGAAGTGGCTGCCTCGGGCGGCAATATCCTCAGGGCCAGCAGATCCGGCTTCCGAGGGATGCATTTCCTGTTGCTGCCACCACACACTCATTGGGAGGCCGAATCTGCTGCCTCTTCCAAAGCCTCCCCCTGCCCAAGCCGCTGCTGGTGCACTCAGGGGTCTCCTGGGCACCCCACCCACCCAACGTGATTCAGAGCAGGCCCCTTCCCTCTCTGTGACAGCCTTTGACTCCCATTTCAGCCACCAGGTAAGATTGATTTTGTTCCCCAATGTATTTATTTTATTTTATTTTTTGTTAAACTTGCATTCTGCCCTTCATCCATAGATCTTAGGGTGGTTCACAAGATAAAACCAATGAAATACATAATACAGTGGTACCTTGGTTCTCAAACACCTTGGCGCTCAAACAATTTGGAACCCGAACACTGCGAACACAGAAGTAAGTGTTCCGGTTTGAGAACATTCTTCAGAAGCCGAACATGCTCCGTTTTGAGTGTTATGCTTCCATTTGGAGTGTTACGCTGAGGTCTGTCTGTTTTTGCTATTTATTTTGTGTCTTTGTTTTTGGGGGCCTTTTGTTTTTGTTTTTGTGACTGTGTGGAACCCAGTTCAGCTACTGATTGATTGATGGATTGTGTGACTGCAGTACATTGTTTATTGCTTTCATTTTATGGATCAATGGTCTCGATAAATAGTAAAATTCGTGTTAAAAGAGGCGTAGGAAGGTCAGGTGGTACCCGGTGCGGAAAATTTCTTGTCACCCCCCCATTGATCCCCCCCCTTGCAAAAATGGTTTTACGTTATTTCATATTTTCTTACAAAGGAATAATAACAAGTAATAATAATAATAAACTTTTATTTATATCCTGCCCTCCGTGGCTGAAGTCGGGCTCAGGGAGGCTAACATCAGATACATAACATTGGTATAAAATCAAACAATAATTAAATTACCTCCTAAAAACATCTCAAAATCAAATTAAAGTCTAATTAGATGGCTTTCCACAAGGTTAGGGTTGGGAGCAGTAAGTGCTCCACTGAACTGAAATTTCAGCCTTCACGATATAGGAAAACAGCCAAGTAAACAGCTATTTTGGTGGAGGAGGGTCAAGATATTAACCGATATGCATGAAATTTCATATATAGCTATATAATCCCTAGTATAGTAAGATAAGACCTTTGGAGCAGGCATTTTAAAAAAAGTTTTTTTATGAACCGCCCTAGTAGGGCAGTAATTGTTCCTTGATAATTTGTCACCCCCTCCATTATGGAACATGGGGCGGAGCGCCCCCTACGCCCCCCTTGCTACGTCCCTGAAATTGCTGTTCTATGGGTTGTTTTTAGAAGTCTGGAACGGATCCATCCATTTTGCATTACTTTCTATGCGGAAGCGCGCCTTGGTTTTTGGAACGCTTTGGTTTGGGCACAGACAACAAAAACAAAAAACAAGAATAACCACATATGGTTATTCTGTTTGAAAAAGGCCTCATGCCCTGACTTTGGACATAACATCATGTTAGAAGACTGGGAAAAACTTTGGAAGGAAGGAATGAAATTTACAGCATGCACATCAATAAAAGAAAATATGTTAAAAATGATGTATAGATGGCATATTACCCCAGTTAAACTAGCAAAGATGTATAAGTCTGATAATAAGTGTTGGAAATGTAAGGAAAGTGTTGGTACCTTTTATCATATGTGGTGGGAGTGTAAGAAGGTGAGGGTATACTGGGACATGATATATCATGAATTGAGAAAAATGTTGAAATATAATTTTGTTAAAAAACCTGAAGCCTTTTTACTAGGTATTATAGGTACAGACATTAAAAAACAGGATGTTAAACTTTTCCAATACGCAATGACTGCAGCTAGGATTTTGCTAGCACAAAGGTGGAAACAAGAAGAAATACTGACAAAAGAAGATTGGACAGTGAAATTAATGGAATATGCAGAACTGGACAAAATGACGGGAAGAATCTGGGAACAGCGGGACCAGAAATTCATTAAAGACTGGTTAAAGTTTACGAATTATTTGACAAATAATTGGCAGTTGAATACACTGGACTTCAAGAAGCTTTGTAGTTAATGTGTAGAAGTATTATTGTAATTATGGTAGATAGAGTGAGTAAGAGATTTATGATAATGTAAGCAATGGTAGATTAAAGAAGTATAATATTAAGATATAACTCTGAATGCCATGTGGAAGGTCTGAGGGAAGTCACGGCTATGATAGCCAAAACTGAAAAATGAATGTGAATGTATATTTTATTTTTTTGTAGTAATTTAGTATAAAATAATAAAAATTATATATATATATATATATATATATATATATATATATATATATATATAGAGAGAGAGAGAGAGAGAGAGAGAGAGAGAGAGAGAGAGAGAGAGACAAAGGCCTCATGCCCTATTCTGCGTCAGACCATTGGCCTGTCTAGGTCAGTATTGTCAACACTGACCGGCACAGGTTAGGACAGTGAGCATTCCCAGCCCTACCTGAAGATGCTGGAGACTGAACCTGGCATCACTTGCATTCAAAGCAGGAGCTCTATGCCTGAGCTGCATGGGAGCTGGAATGGGCTCCCTAGCCTTTCCTCTCCTGTGTGCAGAGAAGGCAGAAAACAGTGTAATTGGCATGCAAGAGTGTGGCTCAACCTTGCTAGACTGGGGATTCAGGGCTTTATATTTTATGTCATATGTTCCTCCATAAATTATAATTCCTTATAACAGATGAATTTTTTAGCTCCCCCCCTCCCCTTAAAATACCCACCGACTATGGTTTATGTCTCTGTGAATAAGGCATTGTGAAGAATATTGTACATTATCTCCTGGAATGTCTCTATTTATAGGAGATAAGAACTAAATGGATTTCTCCTTTGTGCTCAGGCAAACAATACCTTCACTTTTCTTCCCTTAATGCCTAGATTCCCCTCCGCCCAACTTGGCATAAAAATAGAGAAAACATTATTTATGCTGTCATGCCGTTTTCTTGCTGGTCCCACAGAAGCTCGTGCGTTTATTGGTATTCTGTAGACTGCAAAACAATTAAAGGCTTTTTGCTAGCAGTGACTGGTGTTGACTGTATACAAAAGGCTTTGTTTTCTTGATTGGGATCTGCATGCTGCTCATTCGATATACTTGCTTGGGATCTGTTGCAGCGGGCAAAAATTATGCACTTTTAAGGACATGCTTTATTCTTATACAGTCGTACTTTGGTTGTCGAATGCCCTGGAACACTTTAAGTTTTGTCTCCCGAACGTCGCAAAGTGATTGTTCCGGTTTGCGAACGTTATTTGGGAACCTGAACGTCCGACAGGGCTTCCGTGGCTTCTGATTGGCTGCAGGAGCTTCCTGTAGCCAACCAGAAGCTGCAATTTGGTTTTGGAAGTCAAATGGACTTCCGGAACGGATTCCGTTCGACTTCCAAGATACAACTGTATTGAAATCAGTGCAAGTGAAAAATGCCCAACGATGGTTGGCTTTAGTATTATTATGAACATAAGAAGAGAATGCTGGATCAGGCCAATGGCCCTTCTTGTCAATGGCCCTCCTCTTCTTACAGTGGGCAACCAGATGCCCATGGGCAGCTACTACTGTGCCATATGATCCACTATCTTGTTACATCACATATGAACTTGTACTACTGATGAAGCCCAGGACGGCGAAACAAGGCCAATATTCCGGAAATTCTTGTCTTAGACTCTGTGAAAGGATTCTGTGGAACTGTAACAACCCTCCATGTGGATTGTTTGGACTTTATGAACAGACACAGGTGGAATAGACACTAATACACGTATGGACCTCATGAATGAACTGATTTGAGAATGAACTGATCTACTGCGTCTTCTGCTTTCTCCAATGAACTTTATGAGTTATTTCTGCTGAACTCTATAAGTTGATATTATACAGTGAATAGTATATTTTATTTATGCAAGAGCACAGCCGGTTACGTCTCGTGTGTTTATTAAACAAATGCAAAACCCAGCAACTGGTTTACAGAGGCATAATTGCTCAGGTAGGCATTACAGACCCTCCGACATTTTGGAGCCAAAATTCAGGGCATCATCTTCCCAGATGCCATCTTCCCATTTTTTATTGCGAGAGCACAGCACAAAATACTACATCAACTGCTGCTGTCATTGCTCACAAAGAGCATACCCGTTGACCGTCCCAATTTGACCAGAACACCCCAGAATTAGAGAAGCCATACCAGCTTCTGATTGGATCCCCAAATGTCCGGTTTTCGATGCCACGCTTTCGCATGAGTCAGCTAGCTCCTGAGAGAGATCGGCACTGAAAGATGTGTGTATTTTGTGTGAAAGAAGGCAGCCGAGCCAGAGCCCATGGAGGGGTTGGAGGGGGAGCTGCTGGTGGTTCAAGCCCAGGCCGCACCCACTGGGCCCAGACTCTGCACTGCCTCCATCCGATGACAGAAGACAAGGCTGGGGATGGGGATGGGGAAGAGGAGGAGTTGGAGGTGCTGATGTAAACTTGTTATCTGGGGAACCGGGTTCGTGTCCCCACTCCTCCACATGCAGCTGCTGGGTGACCTTGGGCTAGTCACACTTCTTTGAAGTCTCTCAGCCCCACTCACCTCACAGAGTGTTTGTTGTGGGGGAGGAAGGGAAAGGAGAATGTTAGCCGCTTTGAGACTCCTTCGGGTAGTGAAAAGCGGGATATCAAATCCAAACTCCTCCTCCTCACTGAGGGAACTGCTGCCTGTAACAAAGACAGGGGGCTGGTGTGGGGTAGCCCCAGCTGGCTCGCACGGGAGCACGGCATCAAAAGATGTGTGTCCCTATTTTGATCGGCAGATATTGGAGAGTATGAAAGAGAACCTCTTTGCATCTCTTCTCTAGTCAGGACAGATGAGAGAATGGGTGTCCAATCTTGGTACCTGTCAGGATGCTGTCAGTGGCTCATGGCTGGTTCCCCAGGAAAGTATGAAGACAAGGGGAAGTTTCTTACAGTCCTTTTTTATTTCAAACTTAACACAGAGAGGCTATAGAACCCAGCCTCTTAGATAATGGTGTTGCCCCAAGTAAATCTCCACCCTCCTTCTCTCTCACTTCCTCATTCACCACCACCACCACCTCCTCTATGGGTGCCACTAAATGCCCACTGTCTTCGAGCTCTTTGCTCTCCTACTTTCAAGGCTCACCGGGTTCTGAGAGATGGATGGTCTGGGATGCTTTCTAATGACAACGTCATCTGTTGCTCTGGCTCTCCCCTGGTTTCCCAACTTTACCCCATGTCGGCCTCTGAGCTGTGACCTCCCTCAACCCCCTGTTGTAAATCTAGACTGTCTTCCTCTTCCTCCTCCCTGGAAGGGTCAGGATTTGAGGGAGGTGGTCTCCACCATTCCCCCTCTGCCCAGCCCCAATGAAATGTGGGCATGTTTAAAGGTGTGTGTTCAACATAGGAGAGTCTGAGCCAATGCAAACAGGAACTGAGCTGGAAGAGAAAACCGTCACTCATGAATTGCAGATTCTTGAGGGGATATTTAGTGAGGCCTTTCGCAGATGCCGTAGGAGGTATTAGTTAGTGGGTATACTGACATCCATGGGCACCATGTTAGGTGCCCGTGCACAACAACTCTGAAAGGTTAGTTGGGCTGAGAGACAGCATTGTGCCCAATGGTACCCAGGGAATGACACGGCTGAGAGGAAATTTCATCTCATTGCTCACAAGCCCACTCCAGATCCTACATATGAGCTCTAAATTGAACTTTCATGCAGACTCTCTCTCTCTCTTTATTGATTTTCAATATTGGGGAAGCTTTGCAAACATCCCACCTTCAACCTCCCTGCATCTGTACACGCATATTTCCCTGTAGGTTTTAGATATTTCCTCTGACGTCTCTCTCTGATGCTGTTGTTTTAAAACCTGTTTGTATTTTTATCTCGGTGCAGCTTTGATCTAGCTGTCTGAGAGGTATGTGGAATACAAAGTAAATAGCTTAGTCAGTGAAGTTCAGGTAGGGTAAGAGGAAAATGGAATGACTGAGAACTGTTTCCTAAGCATCGCTGCTGCTAATGAAATGGGATGGAATATAAAAAATAATAATATTTAAACAGACCCTTTTACATGGACTATTTATGACATCACTCCTTTACCTACTTACCTGGCAGTAAGCCCCACGGAATCCAAGGAAGTCTGCTTTCATGTAGATATATATAGTCTGGTTGCAAGGTGGGTTCCCACAAGGCAGGACACAGTGATAACAGCAAGAACTTTATTGAACTAACAGAACTAGACAACAGAGACAAAGCAACTGCTTATACACATTTCTGAAGGCCTGGGCCACTCCCACTCCCAACACGATTGGCTGTCTAAACTCCCAAGCTGCGAATCATGACTCAGAGTTTAAGGGCCAATGGCAGAGGCCCAAATCCTGAAATGTTCTGTGATTGGAGATCATGTATCATATCAGAACACAGGGGCTCAGAATCCTTAGTCCAGACTCAAGCTCAGGCAAACACAGACCACTGAATACATATCATAAGTTGCTTTGTGTTGCCTTGGGCAAGATAAAAAAAGGTAAAGGTAAAGGACCCCTGACAGTTAAGTCCAGTCGCAGACGACTCTGGGGTTGCGGCTCTCATCTCGCTTTACAGGCCGAGGGAGCCGACGTTTGTCCGCAGACAGTTTTTCCAGGTCGTGTGGTCAGCATGACTAAGCCGCTTCTGGCGCAACGGAACACCGAAACCAGAGCAGCGCACGGAAATGCCATTTACCTTCCCACTGGAGCGGTACCTATTTATCTACTTGCACCTTTTAAGGCGTGCTTTCGAACTGATAGGTTGGCAGGAGCTGGGACCGAGCAACGGGAGCTCACCCCGTCGCAGGGATTCAAACTGCCGACCTTTCGATCGGCAAGCCCAAGAGGCTCAGTGGTTTAGACCATAGCGCCACCTGCGTCCCACTAGGACAAGATAAATCAACTAACAAATAATTATTTTTTATTTATTTAATGAATTTATATTCCACCCTGTACACGGAGATCTCTGGGTGGCTCACAGAACGATTTTCATCCTAATAATATAGTGTTGCACTATAAGATCATAGAATCAAAGAAGGGACCCCAAGGGTCATCTAGTCAAACCCCCTGCAGTGCAGGAATCACTGCTACAGAATTCCTGACAGATGGCCACCTATTAAAACCTCTATTTAAAACCTCTGCATTAAAGGAGCTAGCAGTGCAACCCTAACTATGTCTACTCAGAAGTGAGTCTTACTGAATCCAGTGGGGCTTACTCCCAGGTAAGTAGGGTTAGAATTGCAGTCCAAAACAACAATGATCCAGTTCTGTATATATATATATCCACTCAGAAATAAGTCCCACTGAGCTCAACGTATTTCCCTAACACAATGCATGTTTGCATGTTATTTTCACCAGTTGTTTGGTCGGGGAACGGCATTGCAAGATTCAGAGAAAGGCGGATTTGAAGGATAGCTCCGTTTCAGCTTGGATTTTGGTCAGAGAAGTGCAAATTAGGTAGTTTCTCATTAAAATGCAAACAAAAGTGAATTTCTCCCCCAACCCCAACTGTGAATCAACGCTAAAGGGATTCGTTTCTGGAGAATTCTCCATTGTGGGCTCTGTTGGAGAGCTTTTATTCGACAGGTTTCATTGATAGCAAAGTAAATGGTGTTGCCTGCCTGGAAGGATATAAATATTCTGGAAGTTTATGTGTGATTTTTTCAGGCTGCTGAGCTGGCGAGAAATGAATTGATAGTACACATGAGAAGGGGGGGGGGGGGAAACAGATAATGAATGGTAATGGAATGTGGTCTGCATTTATGGATTATGTCATGAACTAAATAGAAATGAGAATTTTATGTATGTAAGGTTTATATATTATTAAATTGGGATATGCATGTTGGGGGATGCATTCAGCAGCAATGATTAGTATTATGATGTTTCGGTTTGGATTTTATGGAGTTACAGTGTTGACAAGTGGACTCCGTATGAGAGTTTTGAAATAAAATTAAAAACGGAAGCCGTACCAAAAGCACTTTGACATTGCTCCCATGATAACGGAGCGAAATTGTGCTAGGAAAGTGTCTCTTATTTAAAATTTAAACTCCACAGTTCCTCTTCAGGCACGACAAAGGAGGCACAAATTGTGGGTTTCTTTAGCTGCAGTTTCCCCAAACTCCTGCTCCTCCTGCTACCTTTATACCAGAGCTGGGTGATCTATCGCAGTCTGAGGGCCACTTAGTCTCATGGGCAACTTTCCAGGGGCTGGGCCAGTGGAAACGTGGGTGGAGCAACAGGTGAGGCTTGGGCCTTTGTTCAATCGATCACATTCCAGCCACTGTCCTCCATCACGGCAAGGATGAAGTACTTTCACAGTTCAAGGAACACATTTCAGCTCGGCAAAAGCACCTGAAGAGGATGGAGAGCAACTGTGGAGGTGAGGGGCTTGAGGAGAATCCTGGTGGTTTGGTAGAGGGGCCTGGAGGGTTGTGTTTAGTGTCTGGGCCCGAGGTTCCCCATATCTGACTTGCAGGTTCAAAGCAGGGAGAGCAGAGGTGTTCTTCTGCCAGCATAGACAATAAACAATGTTGGGGGTTGGGAGTCTCACAGCATCTGGTTCAAGCCTGGTTCAAAGCCTGTCACATAAACGATGTCATGGCATACAACCCTACAAGTTAGGTTTGTATGATTGGCCCTCTTCCTTTTTTATCTGTCCTGAATCTTCCACTGTTTGGCTTTGTTGTATGTCCCTAAACCACTGAGCCTCTTGGGCTTGCCGATCGGAAGGTCGGTGGTTCGAATCCCCGCGACGGAGTGAGCTCCCGTTGCTCTTTCCCAGCTCCTGCCAACCTAGCAGTTCGAAAGCACGCCGGTGCAAGTAGATAAATAGGTACCGCTGTGGCAGGAAGGTCAATGGCGTTTCCGTGCGCTGCTCTGGTTTCCGTCATGGTGTTCCGTCGTGCCAGAAGCGGTTTAGTCATGCTGGCCACATGACCCGGAAAGCTGTATGTGGACAAACGCCGGCTCCCTTGGCCTGAAAGTGAGATGAGCGCTGCAACCCCAGAGTCACCTTTGACTGGACCTAACCACCAAGAGGTCCTTTACCTTTTACCTTTGCCTACTCCCATGAGGGAGGAAGAACAATTTCCCTCTATCCACTTTCTCCATGCAATGCATAAACTGATGAAATGGGACGGATGAGAACTGGAGTCCCAACAGCATCATGGGATAGCTCAATCAGTAGAACATGGTACTTTTAATCTCAGGGTCATGGGTTCGAGTCCCACTTTGGGCAAAAGATTTCTGTATTGCAGAGGGTTCGACTAGATGACCCTCAGGGTCTCTTCCAACTCTATGATTCTACGATTCATCTATAGATGGCTACAGGTTCTCTGTCCCTGCCTTGAAGTGAGGGATCGTAGTCCACTGACTGAGCACACACAGAAGGGCTCAGGTGCGGTCTCTAGCTTGGACAGGTAGGATCAAGGCCCTAGTGATGGGGGAAAGATCTCTCTCTGCCTGAGATGCCATCAGAGCTGAGAATGCTGAACTTGATGGACAGATAGTCATACTGTATACGACAGCTTCCCACAAACCATTTCAATGGGCTGGTGGACCTAAATTGCACACCTGGCTCGTGATCACTTTAGAACTTTGAAGAACACATTTATTTCATTGATAGAAAATGAAGCAAGACAGCAGACACCAATGAATTTAAATTTTAAATTGTGAAAGGCTGAAATTTGGCTTTGGGTGTGGGCGCCGGTTCCATAAATTGGCCCGCATTCCTGTTTCTGTTTGTGGCACAATACAACTTACACTACTATGCATTTTATAAATCGCTTTCTGGTTGTTGACCGTAATAAAGATATTTGATTTGATTTGAATGAAGCAAGAACAACAATTATGGCTGGGGTATCAATCCCAAGCGATGTTTCCATGCACCCTTTGTCTGGGATAAAGAGGAATGAGAAATTATACATGAATAGATGAATAATAGATAGTTCTTACCAAAATTTATTAAGATGTATTTCCATCCGCCCAGATTATTTTTGGGTGGGTGGGAGATGTTTAGGGGTTATACTTAAATATATGGCAAACCCATACAAGTGCTTCATCAATATGAATGACTAATTAAACCTTAATTCAAAGTCAAGCCTTGTCTTTATTTGCTTTGGGGGAGATGATACATAAGAAAAATTGCTTTCATTTCATGCAGTGGTGATGGATAGCATGAGATGGGATGATTAGTACTTTAGAATGGGAGTCTTTTGGAAGAGCCTTGATTTAGAGTAGCCTTCCCCATCTTGTTGCCTTGGTAAGAGGAACGGTCTCCCTCAGAGAGTGGTGGGCTCTCAGTTGGAGGTTTTCAAGCAGAGGTTGGATGGCCACCTGTGGTGGATACTTTAGTTGAGATTCCTGCATCACAGGGGTTTGTACCAGATGAGTCTCAGGGTCCCTTCTAACTCTACAGTTCTATGATTCTATAAGTCCCATCAGCCCCAGTCAGTATGTTCAATAATTGGGGATGATGGGAGTTTTGGTCCCAAACATCTGGAAGGTACTAAGTTGTGGAAGGCTGGCTCAGAAGAGTGGCTATCTTCCTGAAATGGTTGAGTACCGAGAGAGGAACCCTGCCCATCTGACTCATCCTTTTATTTTTTTGAGCCCTAATTTGCTGGCAATTTGGTACATAAGGGTAAAGGTAAAGGGACCCCGACCATTAGGTCCAGTCGCGGACGACTCTGGGGTTGCGGCACTCATCTCGCCTTACTGGCCGGGGGAGCCGCGTACAGCTTCTGCTTCCGGGTCATGTGGCCAGCATGACTAAGCCGCTTCTGGCGAACCAGAGCAGTGCACGGAAACGCTGTTTACCTTCCCGCTGGAGCGGTACCTATTTGTCTACTTGCACTTTGACATGCTTTTGAATGCTAGGTGGGCAGGAGCAGGGACCGAACAACGGGAGCTCACCCTGTTGCAGGGATTCGAACCACCAACCTTCTGATTGGCAAGCCCTAGGCTCTGTGGTTTAACCCACAGTGCCACCCGCGTTGGTACATGGGAGGGTGTTAATTATGCTGCAGGCATGATGGGGCGGTGCCAACGAGGGGTCACCTTGATGGAGTGGCACCAAAGGGATTTTATCCTCTGTTGTCTCCCCTTTTGGGTTTCCACGGAGTGATGAAGAACTGCATTCACATGAACATTGCAGACAGATGGAGGAAAGAACCCCGAGTGAGAAAGGAAATCTCCCAGACGAGAGCTAGGAAGCACATTTTCTGGGCTGCTGGTGGCTAAGAGCTACTTTTGCACAGAGAGAAGATTATTCAGTCTCCATAATTCACATTTGCTGCTGCTGATTTCTCCCTCCCTTTTTCTTTTTTAGATTCTGGCTATTATACAGGAGAAACTCGAAAAATTAGAATATTGTGGAAAAGTCCATTTATGTAAACAATTGTTTTCATTAGCTACTGGAGTTTAATATATGAGATAGACTCATGACATGCAAAGCGAGATATGTCAAGCCTTTGTTTGTTATAATTGCGCGTCGAGGTCCTCAAGCCACCCCCCAAGAATTAAACACAGAGACATAATTTTTGTTTGGGTTTTTGGCAAATAATTTAGGGCCACAACTTTATTAAAATACAAATTTGGTGAGTGGTTGCGTAGGCATTGGTTCAGACTATCTGTCCAAACGGGACAGCTGCTGACTTCAGTCAGCGTCGGGAGAATGCAGCTGGGGAGAGTTAAGGAGGCTGGGGACGAAACCTCCCCCTCACCAGCGGTCCCGGGGGCTCTGCCTATGGCCCTAGCCCCAGACCTGGGGTTCGGACAAAGCAAAAGAGCCGCCGGATTCCTTTAACGGAATTCCCTGTACCAACATAAACATGATTGTGGAGGTGGGGCCTCACCATCCGAGCAATCCAAAACATAACCAATGCCTAACCGCCAACCTTACAAGTTGTGACAAGTTGCTACTGCAGTAGGCAAAAACCATAAGGCAACCACTAATCAGCCAGATGGAAAAATTCCTACTGGGCCCCTGCTACAAAGCAGACGACCCCATGACAGGCAGTTGCAAGGTCAAAGCAGAGGCCTAAGAAAACAATGGGGGGGCGGGTGGGTGATCCAAAGCTCGAAGCCAAGAGAGGGATCACCCTGCGTGCAGAGGATTATAAAGGACGCTGACCTGTCCATCACAAATTGCTACATCTCACTTTGCCCAGTAACTCTGCCTGACCAATCCTGACTAAGGCCAGCGTCCAGCCACTCCCTACAGGTCAATTTAGTGTCTTGCCAGGCCCCGACCGCAACACGTGCTCTTACTCAGGGTAGAACCCGATTTGTGATGATTATGGCGTCCGGCTGATGAAAACCCCAAAGTTAAGATTGTTAATTTGGGGTTCATGTCAACATTTTGCATGTCCGGAACCAGCCCTTTTGCGCCGCTCATCTTCCTTCTGCCACAACCACCGCTGCCCTGGTGCTCCTGTGGGCCAGAGAACAGAGCAGACGAGCTCGTGCTGCCTACCCCAGAGAAGAAGCAGCAGTGGTGGCGGCCGCCCCTGGGAAGGTAAGCGCAGTGGCTGGGGCTGGGGCTGGGGCTGGGGCTGGGAGGTGGGGAGGAGCACTACTTGCCCCCCTCGCCTATTCTTCCAGCTCCCCCCCCCCTGGTGCCGCTTCTCCGGCCCGCCACAAGGTCTTAGGGACAGTGGACTGGTCCGCGGCTAATTTTTTTTGCCAACCCCTGACATACACTTTCCCCCACAAAGAGCTGCAGTACTTAGTTTAATACCTGATTTATTACGATTAGTTGGCAGCCATGATAGTATAGATCATGGGTAGGCAAACTAAGGCCTGGGGGCCGGATCTGGCCCAGTCACCTTCTCAATCCAGCCCGCGGATGGTCTGGGAATCAGCGTGTTTTTACATGAGTAGAATGTGTGCTTTGATTTAAAATGCATCTCTGGGTTATTTGTGGGGCATAGGAATTTGTTCACCCCCCCCCCCATATAGTCCGGCCCCCCACAAGGTCTGAGGGACAGTGGACTGGCCCCCTGCTGAAAAAGTTTGCTGACCCCTGGTATAGATGTTTATAGCATAAATTCATTGTGTGAAGCACAATGTGCATTATTGGGAGATATTCAGCCAGCTGAAATGCAGCCTTTAGCTTTTAACTAGAAGTGTGAGCAATCTTGTTATCACCTCCAATCTTTAGCCAGAGCCAAGGAGGGTCCACTGATGACCCTGCCCTTCTGGCAGATGAAGTCAGTAGGGCTGCTGCTCTGGAAAGAGTCTCAAATCTGTGCCCCCCCCCCACCGAATGTCCTCCTCCCCTTTCCCATTGGTAGTCAGCTGCACAGTGGGGAGCAGGAGTCCTTGATGAATGAACAGGGAGGAGCTGTAGTTCACTGGTTAAAGCACATGCTTTGCCTGCAGAGAATCTCATGGTCCATCCCAAATATTCACAGTTAAAACTATCATGCGTCAGGTGATTGGAAAGGTCTTTGCATGAGACCCTGAAGACCCTGAGACCCTGAAGACTGGGCTATGGTGAAATCCGTGTCAGGTTCAAGGGAGCATGTTTCTGGAAGCAAGAAGGTTTTGGGAATATCCTGCAGCCAGAATATAAGTGGACTTGGGTATTATTATTTTTGAAGAAGTTAATACTCTTGCAATGCAATGGGATGCAGGTGGCGCTGTGGTCTAAATCACTGAGCCTCTCGGGTTTGCCGATCAGAAGGTCGGCGGTTCGAATCCCCGCAACGGGCTGACCTCCCGCTGCTCTGTCCCAGCTCCTGCCAACCTAGCAGTTTGAAAGCACTCCAGTGCAAGTAGATAAATAGTTACCACTGCGGCGGGAAGGTAAACGGTGTTTCCGTGCGCTCTGGTTTCCGTCACGGTGTTCCGTTGCACCAGAAGCAGTTTAGTCACGCTGGCCACATAACCCAGAAAACTGTCTGTGGACAAACGCCGGCTCCCTCGGCCTGAAAGCGAGACAAGTGCCTGAACCTCACAGTTGCCTTTGACTAGTGCTTTTTTCCCCCCTGGGATGATGCAGGGGTACGCATACCCCTAAACTTTTTGTGAGTCTAATGGGAGAAGAAACTAAAAATGTTAAAAAATTTAGTTTCTTCTCTAGCACAGTGAATTGTCATTTCCGTTGCTACCCCAAATGGCGGCCTCATTTCCTGTCACGGTGCTTCCTGAGTTTCAGATGGAAGTGAGCATTGAATAAGAGTACCCCTAAACATACCGGTACTTTTTTGTTAAGAGAAAAAGCACTGTCTTTGACTGGACTTAACCATCCAGGGGTCCTTAACCTTTACTTTTTTTACCTTGCAATGCTTTGCTCTTTGAGCTCTTCACCCTGTTGCCCATGAAGTATCTGGGCAAAAAGTCCATGACATAATGAAGTTAGTTATGTTTTTCTCCCTTGGAAAGTACATAGAGCTATAGGAGGAAGTTGGATGAGTGGCTAGAGGGGATAGAATCATAGAATCATAGAATCGGAAGAGACCACAAGGGCCATCCAGTCCAACCCCCTGCCAAGCAGGAAACACCATCAAAGCATTCCTGACAGATGGCTGTTAAGCCTCTGCTTAAAGACCTCCAAAGAAGGAGACTCCACCACACTCCTCGGAAGCAAATTCCACTGCCGAACAGCTCTCACTGTCAGGAAGTTCTTCCTAATGTTTAGGTGGAATCTTCTTTCTTGGAGTTTGGATCCATTGCCCCATGTCCGCTTCCCTGGAGCAGCAGAAAACAACCTTTCACCCTCCTCTATATGACATCCTTTTATATATTTGAACATGGCTATCATATCACCCCTTAACCTTCTCTTCTCCAGGCTAAACATACCCAGCTCCCTAAGCCGTTCCTCATAAGGCATCGTTTCCAGGCCTGGTTGCCCTCTTCTGGACATGTTCCAGCTTGTCAGTATCCTTCTTAAACTGTGGTGCCCAGAACTGGACACAGTATTCCAGGTAAGGTCTGACCAGAGCAGAATATAGTGGTACTATTACCTCCCTTGATCTAGACGCTATACTCCTATTGATGCAGCCCAGAATTGCATTGGCTTTTTTAGCTGCTGCATCACACTGTTGACTCATGTCAAGTTTGCGGTCTACCAAGACTCCTAGATCCTTTTCACATGTACTGCTCTCAAGCCAGGTGTCTTGGTGGACATTCGCTCAAAAATCCAAATTTGCCCACAGGCACATTAAAATGGTTTGATTTTTAAGGATTGTTGCACAAGACCTCCCAATCAACTTTAGTTGTGCAGCCTGAATTTGTTGCTGTGTGACTGAATCCCCCAAACAGTGACAGCCTGAAAGTACCAGTGCGAGACAATTTTTTTTCTCTCTGTTCCAATCTCCACAGTCTTACTGATGGAAAGGGTTGGTGGATTGATAAGACTGTTTAATTATTCAGTGATTTAAATGAGATAGGCAAAAGGATCTCTTTTTATTGATTTCCGTATAAAAGTTATGAAACCCAATATAATATAGGAACACAGACAAATTAGTAGGCTGTTAAAAAACATGAATGAATCATGGTTTTATTAAAGCAGCAAGATAACAGGCTGCAACCAATCTGAAAAATAAAAGGTCAAAGGGAAAAAAAAATCAGCCTGCAGCGCGTTAATGGACTAGGGAATGGGGCTTCGCTAATAACTCCCAAGCATAAAAATTTATATTTTTTCAACATAGCAATCATTTCTTTTACCCTATTGGGTGTTTTAAAAGTGCTCTTGTGTATATAATATTAATTTC
Organism: Lacerta agilis; assembly: GCF_009819535.1. Taxonomy (NCBI): domain Eukaryota; kingdom Metazoa; phylum Chordata; class Lepidosauria; order Squamata; family Lacertidae; genus Lacerta; species Lacerta agilis. Next base: position 12,019,776 of record NC_046312.1, read on the forward strand.
ACCATAAAATAAGAGGCAGTAATTCAGAGAGCGGCCCATGTGAGCTATTAAGTTTAAAAGAACCACGCGAAGTATTTGTGGTTATGGTCTTTCTGCAATTCAGGGTATGGTGAAAATGCAATCCACTTAGGGCACAACCAGAAATGCTTGTCTTTTCGAAAAGAGGGCCTCCTGCAGCTACCACCACATCAGAAAGTCCATGCTATAAGACAGGGGTGGCCAACTTCTAAGAGAGTGCGATCTCTGGCAGTGATCTACTCCCTTTTTGTTGAGCTTTTTTTGGGGGGAGGAAAACCCTGTTTTGGGGGGTTCACGTAAAAGTTGTTGAGCTTCTTTAGGGAAGAGGAAAGCGACATTGAGCTTTTTTTTAGGAAGGAAAGCCCTATTTTTGGTGGTTCAGGTCATTTTAGGGGTGCAGGGCAAAGATATTGAGCTGTTTTTAGGGGAGCCAAAGTTTTTAGCTTCTTTGGGGGGAGCCACTGATCTACCGGTGATCTACCACAGACGTCCAGTGATCTACCAGTAGATCACGATCTACCTGTTGGACATGCCTGCTTTAAGATGTCACAACTGGGCCCTTAGGTGTTGGCATCTATCCTTTGGAACTTCCTCCTGCTACTTATCAGACAGGCTTCACCTCAGTTGGAAAAAAGCTCTTGAGGGCATTTTTTCCAATGTATAGTTCAACTATGGAACTTGAACGTCCGCAACACGGGGTGTGCGTAATAATAATAATAATAATAATAATTTATTATTTATACCCTGCCCATCTGGCTGGGTCTCCCCGGCCACTCTGGGCAGCCGTAACCCGGGGTATTACTGTACTATCAAAGAAAATATTATGAAGATGTTCTACAGGTGGTATTTAGCCCCTGTAAAACTGGCTAAAATTTATAAACTAACATTGAATCTGTGTTGGAGATGTAAGGTATTAGAGGGATCTTTATATCATGTCTGGTGAGGTTGTGATAAAATATTTTTTTTGGGGGGTGGGAATATACATGAGGAATTAAAAAAAATGTTTAAAACAACAATTAGTAGGAAGCCGGAAACATACCTTTTAGGAATTATAACAAATGACACCCCCAAAGACATGAAGAGAATCTTTTTATATGCAACAGCCGCCGCAAGGTTACTGACTGCAAAAAAATTGGAAATCAAAAGTACCAACATCGAAAGACTGGCAACATAATTTATTTTTTTTGAAATGATTGAATTAGCAAAAATGACGGCAACAATTAGAATGCAACCTAATCAAAATCTCAAACAGGAATGGAAACGTGTAGAAGAATACATGACCAAAAGATGCTCCAACAAGAATTTATTGATATGTATAGACTGATTTCACTAAGTTAAGTTAAGCAGATATATAAGAATAAATGTTTAATTATTAAGATACAAAAATAGAATCTCAATTGTAAAGTTACAAAATAATAACAAGGAAGTCACGCACGGGTGGAGGGAAGACGCAGGGCAAGAAATAAGAAATGCATAATACTAATAATAATAATAATAATAATAATAATAATTTATTGGTCATTGGTCATTATGGACCAATAAATATTGGTACGTAATGAAATGTGAAAATGCGAATTTACAAATATAATGTATATGTATCATAAATGTATATGTATATGTAAGATTAATTATATATGCGTGTGTGTGTGTGTGTGTGTGTGTGCGCGCGCGCGCGCGCAAATTTGGAGCATCTTTGAATCCTCCAACTTTATAGTACAGTGGTACCTCGGGTTACATACGCTTCAGGTTACAGACTCCGCTAACCCAGAAATAACGCTTTGTGTTAAGAATTTTGCTTCAGGATAAGAACAGAAATCGTGCTGTGACAGCACAGCGGGAGGTCCCATTAGCTAAAGTGGTGCTTCAGGTTAAGAACAGTTTCAGGTTAAGAACGGACCCCCGGAACGAATTAAGTACGTAACCAGAGGTACCACTGTATGTGTTTGTGGGTGTATCTCACGTATTCCACAAATTTAACTTCATATACAGTTCAGGCTTGACCACTCCTGCAGATGGGGAACTGGAATAGATGAACCGCATTTTAAAAAGTCTTCCCACAGGTGATGAAGGTGGCGGCGGCGGCAGCGGCAGCAGCAGTGGCCGTGGCCTCCCCACCTGAACAAGCAGAAATACATCTTGATTGCCAGCACAGCCTCTCTAGCAGACTGGCTGACGGTGAGTCAAACTTGTTTCATGTTGAGGCTTACCAGGCATGAAATATTCACATGCGTCTTTGCCCGGAAGCCTCAGAGACAATCTCCCAGGCACCCAAACAAATGGGAAAAAGTAAAATAGGGCTTAATAAAATCCCTGCTGTGACTGGACCGAATATTTGCTCATGTCTTCCCTGGGAAATGAAGTTTGACTTTGGGGATTCCAGATATGCTGCTTTGTGTGCAATTTCATCGCGTGAGTCTTTTGTTTCCTGATGTCTCACTTGATCAGATCCTATTTTCAAGGTAGCTCTTTCAGAAACACCCTTTGGTGGTGTAATGTCGCTCTGACGCCGAACACTTTACAACCTAATGCTTGCAAACCAGAGCTGTGCATCTTAATTTTTCATGCAGTTTGCAACTGAGCAGATGAATGAAACGTTTTAGTGCTTGAAAAACGTGGAAGGATCCCACACTTAGTCTCCATCCCATGGCGGTATCACCTTTCCCAGACACAGGGGTAAAGCATGTGGGAGTTCTAGCATAAGCTCATCCCAAATGGTCTGGGTTTTGCCCCATATTATCCCACAGGTACAGGAAGAAGTCATGCTACAGCTCTTTTTCTTACATCAGCATTACCCATCTGACTGGGTTAACAACAACAACAACAACAAAACAACAACAACAACAACAATTTATTATTTGTACCCCGCCCATCTGGCTGGGTCTCCCCAGCCACTCTGGGTGGCTTCCAGCACATATTAAAACATAATAAAACATTAAACATTAAAATACTTCCCTATGCAGGGCTGCCTTCAGATGGTTTCTAAAGATTGTATAGTTACTAATTTCCTTGGCTCGGGGGTCGCATAACTCCACACCCTCCAACATTTCTCTGATGAAAATAGGGGTGTCCTAAGGAAAAGCGGGACATTCCGGGATCAAATGAGAAACCAGGATGGCTTCTGTAAATTCGGGACTGTCCCTGGAAAATAGGGACACTTGGAGGATCTCATCCCTGTGGGTTGTAATGCATTAGTGCAGTCAAATGCAACATTCCTTATTTCCCTAGAGTGGGCACAGACGGCTGGGGGGGGGGCATCCAGTCAGTGTAATTTCCTCTTCCACTGGTCTGGAGCTTGTTTTCCTTGCATGTGGCCTGGGAGATGGGCATGGCTCTGGCTGACTCCATAAAAGAGTCTCGGTCCTGTATACCTGAAGGAGCGTCTCCACCCCCATCGTTCAGCCCGGACACTGAGATCCAGCGCCGAGGGCCTTCTGGTGGTTCCCTCACTGCGAGAAGCAAAGCTACAGGGAACAAGGCTGAGGGCCTTCTCGGTAGTGGCGCCTGCCCTGTGGTACGCCCTCCCACCAGAGGTCAAAGAGATAAACAACTACCTGACATTTAGAACATACCTGAAGGCAGCCCTGTTTAGGGAAGTTTTTAATCTGTGATATTTTAATGTATTTTGATGTTTGTTGGAGGCCGCCCAGAGTGGCTGGGGAGGCCCAGCCAGATGTGCGGGGTAAAAATAAATTATTATTATTATTATTATTATTATTATTATTATTATTATTATTATTTTCTCACTTGCAGTTTTCTCTCTTGTTTGTCTTGATACTGCTGTTCTCTTGTTCTTATCTTTTGTTGCTGCAGTCTCATATGGAGATGAACTCGCAGTTTATTGTGTAACTACCAAGTGAAGCCTGCCTTTCAGGGATCATATCGTGAACTGAAATGTGAGTAAACTTTTGTTACTTTACTCAGAAAGACTCTCGTGTCTTTATTAAAGGGGACCCCAGGCAATTATCTTAACTAAGAGATTCAGACAATCTGCAGACTAGCTTCCAGCTATATTGAGGGGACTCTGCTCTGCTACACCACTTATTAGCATGAGTGAAGGAAGGATAATACTTATTCAATATATCCTTTCCTACTATCCTTAACATTCCCACAATCCACCCACCCACCATACCTCCATTTCCCCAGGATTCAGAGTCAGCTGGCCGGCCCCTATCTAGCCCACCACTGAGTTTGGCCACTGGTCCATGATTCTTCCAGGTGGGGGCAGAATGTGATTTAAATGTATACACAGCCTATATCTCTTCCCACAAGGGAACTGATGTTCCAAAAGGCTCTGGGGAAGGAGCAAGTTCCATTGGCACCTAGGACTGGTGCCATGGCATGAAGCGGGAATCCTCCGTCTATTGCAGTCACAAAGGCACATCACATTCCTTCCGAGCTGCATGTGGCAAATCAATCATTTCCAAAGGCACAACTTTCCTATCTTTTAATGCAAAAGTGGGGGGTGGGGGTGGTCCCACTGCCAGTCAGCAGGAAGCTTCACAGCCCCTTTAGGCAACTTAAACAGCCATCAATCACCCCAAAGCTCCTCCCTCTTTTGCGCCATTAATGCTGCTGGTTAGGTTGGAGGCAGGATAATTTATTGCTTTTCTTGATGCAGTTAGCCGGACTGTCTGATTAATTTTTGCTCTGGGATTAAATCAGCTAACAAAATTTGACTTCCATGAGCAAATGATATACAGTGGTACCTCTGGTTACGTACTTAATTCATTCCGGAGGTCCGTTCTTAACCTGAAATCGTTCTTAACCGAAGCACCACTTTAGCTAATGGGGCCTCCCGCTGCCGCCGCGCCACTGCTGCCTGATTTCTGTTCTCATCCTGAAGCAAAGTTCTTTCTGGGTTAGCAGAGTCTGTAACCTGAAGCGTCTGTAACCTGAAGCGTCTGTAACCCGAGGTACCACTGTATATCCCTTTGCCCCCTTTGCAGGAAGCAGGACTATCTCTTCAGACTTCTTATTTTTTTTTAGAATCGTATCTTCAAATATAACCAGAAGAGGGCATTGTGTACTAATGGCTTATTACGGTACTTGCTGTTTGGACTTCTAACTGGTTCTCAAGCTCAGGATGTAGCTGCCTTCTTGGTTCTGACACAGGAGAGAAAACAAGTGGATTTGGGGAACACTTTGGATGCCTTCCTCTGCCCCAGCTGAAACAAAACATGTCTCTTCTGCGTCAGTCTCTACAGCCACAGCAGGCGCCGCGACTCTCCAGTGGATTGACTTTACCCCCAAAGGTGCACTCCTTCATTGTCTCCTGAGACAGACGGGCACCAACCAATATTCTATTAGCTGAGGGTTGAGGGGGGGTCCCTTTTCTTATCCTCTGGACCCCCTTGGAAATTCAGCAAACCTGCTGCACCTGGAACTGGGTGTGGAGAGGGCAGCTGAATGGGACACAGCTACAGGCATCCACCTTGGGCCTGAATATATGGGGGTGGGTGGGAAATTGTGTACATTTAGAAACTGTGGTAGCATTAAGATAAGTTCAGTGGTGTAAACAGGTTTTGATGGATGTAACAATGAGTACTCACACCTTCCTTGTGGGCACTTTTTGCGTGACCGTGTGCAGCACTGCAGCCACTAGGACCCAGCTGGCTGGCCTGGCCTGCCTCCCTGTGGTAGTTATTGTAGGTTCCTGTCAAAACTCAGTTAGCCAATCAGCTCTGCAGGGAGGCGGGGCCAGCTGCTCTTGGGCGGAATCCTTTATCTTCCCTAAAGGGGTGTGTGTGTGTGTGTGTGTGTGAAGTGGTGACTCACCCCCTCCAACGGCGGCGATTCCAGGGTCCCCTCTTAAATGGGTTTTGCTGTGCACCCTCCCATATCCCATTCACCCTGAGGAGCCCCAGTTCCCCTGGGGCTGGGAGGCTGGGAGGGATACATGCCCAATGCCTAAGCCAAGGTCTTGCTACATCTGAAAGGTTTAATAAAGTTGTGGCCAATTTTTAATTCCATAACACGTTGTCGCGAGTCATTATTCCTTCTGGTGGTCTTTTGGGGCAGGGGGGTCTCTGCCTGGGCACTCAATGAAATACTGAATGGTTTAGTTCATGGGTAGGCAAACTAAGGCCCGGGGGCTGGATCCGGCCCAATCGCATTCTAAATCCGCCCCGCGGATGGTCCAGGAATCTGCCGGTTTTTACATGAGTAGAATGTGCCCTTTTATTTTAAAATGCATCTCTGGGTTATTTGTGGGGCATAGGAATTCGTTCATACCCTCACCCCCCAAAAAAAATACTCTGCCCCCCCCACAATGTCTGACTGTGCAGGACTGGCCCCCTGCTGAAAAAGTTTGCTGACTCCTGGTTTAGTTCATGTAAAATATGCAGGGATGTACGGTATGCAAAATGAGCCACGGAAAGAGAAGAAGGGAAGCCACTTATTTCAGGTTGTCTAAATGAATATTTTGAAATTAATAAAAGTTTGTTGTTGTTGTTGTTCAGTCGTTCAGTCATGTCCGACTCTTTGTGACCCCATGGACCAGAGCACGCCAGGCACCCCTATCCTCCACTGCCTCCCGCAGTTTGGCCAAACTCATGCCAGTCGCTTTGAGAACACTGTCCAACCATCTCATCCTCTGTCGTCCCCTTCTCCTTGTGCCCTCCATCTTTCCCAACATCAGGGTCTTTTCTAGAGAGTCTTCAAATATATATAAAATCTCACAGTGGCCAACCAGATGCCTATGAGAACGAATTCTTAATACAGCTCAATTTTTGAAGGAAGGACAGTGGGTTGTGATGAACTTCATTTCAATTCATTTTTAGACCTGAAATATTACTTTGGCAGGCCATGTCAAGGGCTGGGCACAGCTGTTTCGTTCTCTGAAGAAAGCAAGGAGATATATATATATATATATATATATATATATATATATATATAAAGACTGGTTTGCACATTCCCCCTTGGTGTCCTTTGTAATTTATTGCACATTCATGAAGCTTTGTGCTCATGGTGGCTATCTGGGTGGTTTTTTTTGGGAGCCCACTCTCACGATTGTGTGCACATGCAAATGTTTTGGGGTGGGCATGCCACGAGGCCCATGGAAGATGGAGCAAATTGTTTTGTGCTGCTGCAGACGATAGGAGACGAACCAATGAATTCAAATTATAAGAAAGCTGGTCCCGACTAAATGTTAGGAAGAACTTTCTGATGGTATGAGCTGCTTGACAGTGGAATGGACTACTTTTGGAAGGTGGTGAACTCTCATTCATTGCAGGTTTTTAAGCAGGGGTTGGATGGCCATCCATCAAGGATGCCTTAGGTGAGATTCCTGTGGGAACGCTTAGAAGTGTGGATGATGATATATTACTTTATATATCTCATCCCAGCTTGTGTTAACAAGCTCCAAACTTAGCAGAGTTCCATCCCCTTTCTAAAACACAGCAGAGACGGTTGCATAGGCTTGCTAAAGCCTCTAGAAGAATTTATATTCCTGGTATATTCCCCTTCTTCCCTCTTAAAAGTAAAGACACAACACAGTGCTTTATAAAAGATATAGAAAGTGTTTACTTACAGTCATCCTGAGTTACAGTACAGTCTCAGAAGGCAGGCTAGTTTAGATAAATGTATTTACATGTAGTGAAGCTGGTTCCATAGGGGAACAGGCTTCACCTGTGCTCCACTCGGCTGCAAGCCATGACAGCATCCTGCTCCTTGAAGAGACGAGTCCAAAAGAGAAAGATGGAGACTGCCCCCTGTGCTTTTGTGTAAACCTGCCCAGGTGAAGCCACACCCATCTCCAGTTACATAGAGGAAGTTGTCTCAGTCCAGGTCAACAGGAAGTTAAGGCTGAAGTACTGAGACACCTTCATGTCCACTCTAGCAATGTTGTGTTTTGACTGCTCTGTGTTTATATCCCACAATTCCTGAATTGCAGGGGGGTTGGACTAGATGACCCTTGGGGTCCCTTCCAACTCTGTGATTCTATGATGCTACTTCATTTCCAACCAGTGCATTGCCCATAGCTTCCCTCTGAAAAACTGCAACCTTTTATACCACCAATACATTTCTTTTGTTTCACTTTTGTTGTGCTCTGGTGCAAGCCTTCCCCTCCACCAATAGCAATAATGCAAATGTAACCGGGGAAGCGTCACAGAACAACTAATAAAGCAGAAAAATGTGGGGACAGCCCAAGATAAATCTACCACTAATGCACTATTATTGCATCAACGACATGTTGAAGAATATAGCAGTGGGGAAGGAGGGGGGGGGAGAAACATCCCAACTTGGCTTTCATCCTGTCCTGTTCTTCAGATTCAAAAATTGTCAGCAGGGTTCTGACAGCAGGACCTTTATTACCAGTGATAAGTGACACGTTGATTTCTGCTTTCATACTTCAGGTTACATTTACAGCAGCGCTGACAGGTTTGGTTTTCTCTCTCTTCCATTTCCTTTTCCAGAGGGAAACATGTCTTGACTTGCAACACAGTTATATAAATCTTTGATGGTCACCACTGTGGCAGCACTTTCGTGCTGAAAGCATGTGGGCCGTGGAGAAATTACCGAGTAAGAAAAGAATCGCTGAGGAACCGTTCTTAATTCCGGCACATCCGGCAGCCTGGAAAATGAACAGCTTGCAGAGATACATTTTGCTGCATTTAAATATTCAGATTCAAAGTGTGCGCTCTTTCAGACTGGTTTCTTTTTTTAATAGCTGGGGTTGATTCCTTTTGCAGTTAAGGGGAAGGGACATAGCTCAGTGCTGCAGCATCTGCATTTTAAAGGGGCATAGGATGTCAATCAAATCAACCAAAGGCCTGGTTAAAAAGGAACGTTTTTGCCTGACGCCTTTAGGTGCATATGTTGGGAGAGCACTATATGCAGCTCCCCCGGATCTCTGAGTGTCCTCTGGTGAGCATAGCTCTGGCAAAGGCAGCCCCTTCTCCTCCAGGGCACTCCAGCGACATAAACCAACTTGATTTATGCACACTAGCCTTCTCTCTCGACACAGCAAAAGAAAGTAGTAGAAAAAGAAGAATTTGGATTTGATATCCCGCTTTATCACTACCCGAAGGAGTCTCAAAGCGGCTAACACTCTCCTTTCCCTTCCTCCCCCACAACAAACACTCTGTGAGGTGAGTGGGGCTGAGAGACTTCAGAGAAGTGTGACTAGCCCAAGGTCACCCAGCAGCTGCATGTGGAGGAGGGGAGACACGAACCCGGTTCCCCAGATTACGAGTCTACCACTCTTAACCACTACACCACACTGGCTCTCCCACACTGTCTTTGCCAGTCATTGTAGTTCTAAACTACTGTGGTACTTCGGGTTAAGAATTTAATTCGTTCCAGAGGTCCATTCTTAACCTGAAACTGTTCTTAATCTGAAGCACCACTTTAGCCAATGGGGCCTCCCACTGCTGCTGTGCCGCTGCCACCTGATTTCTGTTCTCATCCTGAGGCAAAGTTCTTAACCTGAGGTACTATTTCTGGGTTAGCGGAGTCTGTAACCTGAAGCGCCTGTCACCTGAAGCGCCTGTAACCCGAGGTACCACTGTACTATTTATTTACAGACTATTTACAGACAACAGCATTCTGGCACCTGTTCTCTCCAGCTCCGAGAACAAACAGAACAGCTTAAAAGTGAAAGTACAGTCATGCCTTGGGTTACGGCCGCTTCAGGTTGTGTGTTTTCGGGTTGCGCACCGTCCCGAACCTGGAAGTTCCGGAACGGGTTACTTCTGGGTTTCGGCGCTCACACATGTGCAGAAGTATTGAATCGTGCTTTGCGCATGCACAGAAGCACCGAATCACAACTCGCACGTGCGCAGACGTGGTGCTGCGGGTTGCAAATGTGCCTCCCGTACGGATCACGTTTACAACCCGAGCGTCCACTGTATAGTTTCACAGACTCATACCGGAAGAGACATAAGACAGACTTCCCTTCTGTATCCCAAAACATTCCCACACCCATGTCAGTTTCAGCTTATTGGTTAATTTTTCTAGTAAGGCTGTTTCCCATACTATTTGGTACCATTGGTCCATGCTTACTCCTGACAGGTCTCTCCAGTGTCTGGTTATGATGTTTCTTGGTTGCTGAAGGTGCTTCTGAATGCCAGCTGCTGCACTCAGGTCCTGCTTGTTTCTGGTTGCCCATGGTGAAAACAGGATGCTAGACTAGATGGGCTCCTGGCCTGACACAGCAGTTTCTTCTTAAGTTCTTAAGCTATATTCCTCTGTCAGATCTTCCCTTTGTTTTCCCGTTCTTCAATGACAGACATACCATCAGTGTTGGGTGTCAAAAGAGCTCAGGGTGCTTTCTCAGAAGTATCCTTCACGCTTGCTCCAGGCAAAACAAATCTTGAAGCAAACCCCCGCCCCCCCCCACCTCCACTGGGCATGAGTAACACAGTTGCGTTGTAGAACATCACTCAGCGGTGTATACAAAGTGACTGAGAAAAATTTACAATGGTGATTTTTCAACTGACGGGGAAATTAATGCACTCTATTATGGGCATTTAATCAGTGCCAGCTTCTAAACACACCACAGAGATAGAAGATGGATTGCCCCAAATATATCATCTCTATAAAACAGGAGTAACAACCCCAGTGACGTCTTGGTTTTCAACAAAGGAAGCTCTGGAGCAATGTGAATTGGTAGCGTGTGTATGTGTGTTTATTTTGATTTAATTTAATTTTTGTTACGTTACATATTTTGTGTTTTGAGGCTGTGTTTTATCTTGTAAACTGCCCTGTGATCTTCGGATGAAGGGAGGTATATAAATGTAAATAATAATAATAATAATAATGACAATGATAATAATAATAATGCTGTATTTGTGTGTCTGTGGAATTGCCACAGTTGCGATCAGTAGGGCAAAATGAAGCATGTGGGGTTGAGGAAGCAAAGGCCAACATTTCTCACCACTTTGTGCAAATAAAATAAATAAATAGCTTTATTGTTGTGCTAGCTAGCCAAAGGCCAAATGACAAATTGAAAAGCAGAACACAAAATGGGGGTGGGGGGTGGGGTGGGAAACAGCACACATTATATACAACTAGGGCCATCAAGGCACAAGATGGATGAAAAAATATGCCATTACCTACCCCCCCCCCCTTTCGGCACATACAGTGGTACCCAGTGCTACGCACGCGATACGTTCCGGGTTGCGCTACGTAGCTTGGGCGTACGTAACGCAAACGTACCAAAGAAAAAAGAAAAAAAACCCAGAAGTTTGTGGGGTTTTGCGCTTCTGCGCATGCACGAAGTGCACAGAATGCTTTTGCACGCGCTCCATGGACGACTTCCAGGTCGTGTAGCTCCGTAACCCAAAAGTGCGGAACACGGAGCATATGCAACATGCTTCTGACGGTTCCCTCGCTGTGAGAAGCGAAGTACAGGGAATCAGGCAGAGGGCCTTCTCGGCAGTGGCACCTTCCCTGTGGAACGCCCTCCCGTCAGATGTCAAGGAGATAAAGAAGTACACAACTTTTGGAAGACACCTGAAGGCAGCCCTGTATTGGGAAGTTTTTAATGTTTGATGTTTTATTACCGGTATGTTTTTATATTGGAAGCCGCCCAAAGTGGCTGGGGAAACCAGTAATAAATATTACTACTACTGTACTACTACTACTTCTGTGCCCCAATGAAAGCAGCAGCAAAGGACTATACACCAGTATACTGCTCCAATTTTTTGCTTCTTTACTCTTGTGATTTTCCAGGTTAAGGGGTCTGTAAATGGATTCTGCTCCCTGTCCCGGAACCAGGTAACACAGAGATGAGCATTTATATGCTGTTCACTTCAGATGGTGACAGCAGTCATGAAATTAAAAGACGCCTGCTTCTTGGGAGGAAAGCAATGACAAACCTAGACAGCATCTTAAAAAGCAGAGACATCACCTTGCCGACAAAGGTCTGTATAGTTAAAGCTATGGTTTTCCCAGTAGTAATGTACAGAAGTGAGAGCTGGACCATAAAGAAGGCTGATCGCCGAAGAATTGATGCTTTTGAATTATGGTGCTGGAGGAGACTCTTGAGAGTCCCATGGACTGCAAAAAGATCAAACCTATCCATTCTTAAAGAAATCAGGCCTGAGTGCTCACTGGAAGGCCAGATCCTGAAGTTGAGGCTCCAGTACTTTGGCCACCTCATGAGAAGAGAAGACTCCCTGGAAAAGACCCTGATGTTGGGAAAGATGTAGGGCAAAAGGAGAAGGGGACGAAGAGGATGAGATGGTTGGACAGTGTTCTCGAAGCGACTAGCATGAGTCTGACTAAAGTGCGGGAGGCAGTGGAGGATAGGGGTGCCTGGTGTGGTCTGGTCCATTGGGTCACGAAGAATCGGACATGACTGAACGACTGAACAACAACAACAACAACAACAACAAAAGTTTTCCAGAAGCGGCTTTTATGTCATGTGAAAGCTCAAATCTAATGTGGAAATTCACAGCTAGGGAAACCTCTGGGAAATGGAACAAAGTGCTGTGCGAATGCAACTGTAGCTGAATGGTCCTCTTCCTGAATCATGCCCCCAAATTGGGTGCAGAATTTTGAGGGGCCGTTTCCCCACAGCTCCGCTCACAAGCTGGTTATCCAACAGAGTTGAGCTCAAGCTGGCAGAACACCAGTGCAGAGCGATGCCCGCGGTGCTGGAATCCATTGCTTTTTGAACACGGGGTTTACATTCCCCCCAAACAAGGCTCACGAGGGCCTCATTTATGGCGCAGTAAATCCAGGGTCGGTGTACTTGGCCTTCAGACTGGCGCTTAACAGCACACAAGGCGTGACTCGCCGCAGCCATTACTCATGCCCCGTCACAGCTTCTGGCTTAATTACAAAGCACTAAAACATGAAATAACAAAAATAACGATGGAAATAAAAACGGGCGAAATAAAATATGTATAGCTAAATTGGGGGTGGAGAGGGAAGGAAGCTCCACAGTGCCCAGTGGTCTCAAACATTAACCCATCTTCTTGTTGGGATTACAGTACACATAAATGTTGGATTTATCTGCCATTGGGTTCTAGCACTGGGTGGGAAAACTGCTTGGAATGAAGTAGGTTGGTCTAACGAAGTTTGCAGAACTAAGCCTGGAAGTAATTTCCATCATTGCTAAATGGACCGAATGTGAATTAACTTTGTTTTGGGGTAGAACTTGTTGGGTTTGAAATTATAGCTAAGCCGGTCTGATGTCAGTACTGTTTGTTTAAGAAATAGAAGACACAGGTGCTGGTGTTTTGTTCTTAATTAGCTGAAGCATGGGCATTACTCTGAGTATATAAGGCTCTGTTGCAAAGTGTTTAGTGCTCCTGGCCTTGGGAGTGAAAGTTCTTAGATAAAGTACAGTTGATTTAGTGTAACAGAGTCTCTGAAAAAGGCTAGAAATTGACAGAGAGTTTTTTACTTTGTTTATGGAAATTAAACTCTAGTTTGAGAAAGCCTTCCTTTCCCCCCCTCTGGTGCCTGCTTTAGTCAAGTTAATTTTTCTGTTGCGTTTATTCTTTAACTCTGCGGGAAGCATACTTTAAACTGTCAACTGGGGTGTAAGTTCTTCTTTTGCACCTCTTAGTTCAGTACCCAGTTATTTTTTTCCATTAGAACTTTGAATGACTTCTAATTCACTCTCTACGCTCTGGGATCTTTGGCTCTGTATAGCTACATTCGTACCTCGTTTTGTGGCCAGGATCTGTTCCGCTAGCCAAAAAGGACGCAGGGCAAAGTGCCGTGTTTGAGCGCGGAGCCATTTGCGCTTCTGCGCATGAGCGAGTGGAAAACCTGGAAGTAACCCATTCCGATACTTCCGGGTTTGCCGCGGATGTTTGCTGGAATGGACGCTAGACAAGGCGGACGTTCACGGAGATATTACTGTACAGTATTGCTTTTGCAGTTAGCAATGCAGAGTGGAAAGAGCGTATCTCCCTTTCCGCTCCCCTCTGAACAGTGTTTAAGCCAGAGTCTTTGGAGTACAGGAAGACCAGTATCAGAAACTTTGTTGTTGCCGCTGTTGTTTAGTTGTACACTGGTATTAGTTCGTCTGTCTTCCCAAGTGATGTGTAAATTTTTTCAGAGACACCGTTGATGGAATCTTTCGAGGAGTTGGAGATGGTGTTTATAAGTGGTCCATGTTTCACAAGCATACAGTAAGGTTGGTAGAACAGTAGCTTTGTAAACAATTATTATTATTAACCAACTACCAGACTTTTAGGAGACATCTGAAAGCAGCCCTGTTTAGGGAAGCTTTTAATGTTTAATAGATTATTGTATTTTAACATTCTGTTGGAAGCCGCCCAGAGCGGCTGGGGAAACTCAGCCAGATGGGTGGGGTATAAATAATAAGTTGTTGTTGTTGTTGTTGTTGTTGTTGTTGTTGTTGTTGTTGTTGTTGTTGTTGTTGTTTGTTGTTGTGATAGTTTCCCTGTGAGTTTTCCGGGTCTCATATCATCCATCGCCACACTTGCTCACTTGCAGAAAGTTCTTTGAGCTCTGTTCAGAAAGGAAGGGAGGGTCTTTATCCAGTCCTGGCATTCAATGAAATGTGGACATATTTAAGGGTGCATGCTCAATTTAGAAGAGACCAAATCAGTGCGTACAGAAACTGAGCAGGAGATGCACAGTCCCTTGTACCTGATGGGGATATTTTTTGAGGAGATATCAACTGATTCCTTTTGTGGGCACCATATTGGTAGGCACTCTGGAGGGACACGGGTGGCGCTGTGCTCTAAACCACTGAGCCTCCTGGGCTTGCCGATCCAGAAGGTTGGCGGTTCGAATCTCCGTAACGGGGTGAGCTCCCATTGCTCTGTCCCAGCTCCTGCCAACCTAGCAGTTTGAAAGCATACCAGTGTGAGTAGATAAATAGGCACCACTGCGGCGGGAAGGTTAACGGCATTTCTGTGTGCTCTGGTTTCTGTCACGGTGTTCTGTTGCACCAGAAGCGGTTTAGTCATGCTGGCCACATGACCCGGAAAGCTGTCTGTGGACAAATGTCGATTCCCTTGGCCTGAAAGCGAGATGAGCACCGCAACCCTTTGACTGGACTTAACTGTCCAGGGGTCCTTTATCTTTTACCTTACCTTAGGCACTATGGGTCCTGGAGACCCCTGCCTGACATCTTGAAGTGCCAGACCCCCCCACCCTTTTTTTTTTTATAAAGAAAATGAACTCCTGGTGTTCTCATTGCAAAGCCCAGGTATTGGGGGAGGAGATATGTGCACACATCTTGAAGTTTCTCCACAGAGCAATTTGCTCAATAGCACAGGAAAGATCATGTCAATGCTCCAGAATATCTGGATCGGATGCAGCAGGGTTTTTTTTATTGTATTCTTGGAGAAGGTTGAAGCTACTCTAGGGAGGAAGAGGTGGAAGCCCGAAACAATATCTCTCCGATTTTAAAGAGAGGTGAAAAGGAAATGAAACAATAATAGCGTTTGAGGCCAACGATTCACAGGTAACAGAGCACATTGAAAAGCTAATTTGGGGCTGGTGGGAACTTTTTCTCATATTGTATTGTGCAACCTACTTAATGATAACTTTAAATTCAAAATTTGGCATGCACGGCTTTCAGAACAAACCCCCGGAGGGTTGCGGGACTAACCACGGAAGTGAAATGTGTGGCTTCAGGTTTGCGTTCTTTGTTTTTCATTCAAAATGTAACTCCCATATTGAAAGCTACTCCCTAGTCAGGAGAAGAAAAGGACTTTAAAAAAAAGCTTTCATATTTAATTAGTTTTTGTGTCATAAAAACCTCCTCCCTTTTTTGGCAAAGTTTGCTCCAGTGAGGGTGGGGAGGGCTGGCAGTTAGATTTGAAATGTGGAAGAACTGGGGCTTAGCATGTGAAGTTTTTTTCAGAATCTCTGCACAACTGGCTGTAATTAATGGCACATGAGCCAGACCTGCAAAAAACAGGTAATCCTATGACTGATTTATATCCCATCTTTTTCACACAGGACTGCATGCATAGCTATCCACCTGTGAGGTAGGTTAGGCTGAGAGGCAGTGACTGGCCCAAGGTAACCTAGTGGGTTTCATGACCATCTGAACGATATTCTCTCTGACCCTAGTCTTGCATTCTTACCACTATACCAGGCACGTCCAACTCTATAGAGACTGTGATCTACTCCCAGTATAATGAAACTGGGAGTGATCTACCCATTGTCATTGCACATAGCTGTTGAGCTTTCTTTGTGGGGGGAACCAAAGTTGTTGAGCTTTTTTTAGGCAGCGGGGGGGGGGGGGAGAGAACCTTTAATTAAATAGCTCACCCTACAGTCCGCAGCTCTCAGTCCTTCACACACTTTCCCGGCAGCAGAGAGGGGAAATAGCAATGGGGGTGGGGCACGTCGTGATCAGTCAGGGTTCGTGCGATCAACTTGGATCAACCAGGGACACCCTGCGATCGACTGGTAGAAGAAGAAGAAGACGAAGAGGAGGAGGAGGAGGAGGAGTTTGGATTTGATATCCCTTTATCACTACCCGAAGGAGTCTCAAAGCGGCTAAACATTCTCCTTTCCCTTCCTCCCCCACAACAAACACTCTGTGAGAGACTTCAAAGAAGTGTGACTAGCCCAAGGTCACCCAGCAGCTGCATGTGGAGGAGTGGAGACGCGAACCTGGTTCACCAGATTACGAGTCTACTGCTCTTAACCACTATACCACACTGGCTCTGGTAGATCGCGATTGACATGTTGGACATGCCTGCATTATACCATACTGGCTGTTGTAAAGCAACATCAGTTTCCCTTGCACTCAGCAGCCAATTCAAGGGACGACACTACCATTAGACAGAGTGGTATTATGAAAGGACACCAAATGAACAACCTATTATTTCTGATTTTGTACTGCTAGTGAAAGGCACATTTCTTTTGCCCTAGGTGCCAATCGGCTGAGCCAGCCTTGGATGCAATGTGCTTTGAACTTGCGGGTTGATGGTGCATTCAATACTTTGCCTCAGGCAGCAAAATGTATTGGACCAGCCCTGGGCAATGCACTGGCAGAGGTGGCGGGCAGGCAGGGCACCCATGAATAGGCCACATGGGGAGCTTCTGGTGCCTAAAAACTGCCTAATGGCTAGGCTGGTTCTGCTAACTCCTAATAGGAGTGTCCCTAATCAGAATGCTTCGTTCCAAGATGATATAAACTAGAGACCGGTCCATTTTGGTTTTTTATTTTCCAACCTTACGCTCAGTTCTCCACATTTCTCCACTTGTTGTTGTTCAGTCGTTCAGTCATGTCCGACTCTTCGTGACCCCGTGGACCAGAGCACGCCAGGCACGCCTATTTTTCACTGCCTCCCGCAGTTTGGCCAAACTCATGCTAGTCGCTTCAAGAACACTGTCCAACCATCTCATCCTCTGTCGTCCCCTTCTCCTTGTGCCCTCCTTCATGGATCACTGCCTTGTTGTGGCGAAGGGGCTTGAATAACTCAGAGAAGCTATGAGCTATGCCGTGCAGGGCCACCCAAGATGGACAGGTCATAGTGGAGAGTTTTGACTAAACGTGATCCACCTGGAGAAGGAACTGGCAAGCCACACCCTTCCAAGAAAACTCCATTTCTCCACTAGTTGGCATTTTTTTTTTATTTTTTAAAAAGGTCTCACCAAACCTGTCAACATTGTGCAGTGAAGACAACACTCTTCTTGTTTGTTTGCTCCCTTACCTTGTCTTTCTTAGGGTTGAGATTTATTTTACTTTTAAAACACATCTGCGCTGTAGCCTTCATGGAACAGAGTTTTCCGTCAATCAATCAGAGGCACAGACATACTCGGGCTATTATTCATTCTGGAAAGTTATTCTCTCCCCTTGGATCACTGGCCTAACATTTCCTCCGTAAATTTACATTTGTAACTGTACTTAAGACAGGATATGTTTTATTTCACGTGGGTCGGATCATTTGTTGTCCCTGCTGATCAGGCATGCATGATTACCCCGCAGATTAAAACGAAGGAATTAATTGTCATCTTAATTACTTGCAACTTTTAATTAATACCCACAAGGGCAAAAAAGGTTCCAGGATGCAAAATATGATCATACTTGCAGGGAGTGGGGGGGGGAATAAGTGATAATCCTGGGTTCAGATCCATGAATATAACAGAAATTTCAGCTGGTTCTGATAAATATATCTTTGAACTGAATGCAAAAAATATGGTTCATTCTTGTCAGTCAGCAGAAGCTGATCATGCACGGACTGTAGGAGAGGAATGTGTATCATAGAATCACAGAGTTGGAAGGGATCCCAAGGGTCATCAAGCCCACCCCCCTGTTATGCAGGGATCTCATTCGTTCATTAGATTTGTGTACTATTTCCTGGATAATAATCATTCTGAGCATTCAAAAGGAAGGAAAAAACCTTCCCTTTAGGCAGAACCTTGCTGCTTGCTACCTGCTGACTCCAGGACTGCAAATCACCAAATCTACTGATGTAATTTGTGACATTGATTGATTGACAAGTAGGCAGCCCCGTCAAATTTGGCCTGCAAGGCAGATCCTGATCTGGCCTTTGGAGCCGAAAAGGTTTCCCATCAGTGGCGGAGGAGCCGCTTGGCCGCCCGGGGCAGCAAACGGAGGCACCCCCTGGGGGTGGGGTGTCCTGAGGCTTGCGTTGTGATGTCACGAGGCATGTCAGAATGGACTGTGCATGCGCACTGTCATCTGTGCTGGTGCTGCTGCTCCCGCAGCGACCTTGAAAGCCACCGACTGATCAGTGGCTCATGGGGCTGTCCCGTCTGTGCTGCTTTTCGCACGCGGCAGCCCCATGAGCTGCCAATCGCTCGGCGGGAGCAGCAGCGCCAGCCTGGACAGAGTGCGCATGTGCGACGTTCTGAACATGCACATTCCATCCGGGCCGGTGCTGCTGTTCCCGCAGCAACCTTATGAGCCACCGCTGCACGGACTGGGTGCCAGGTGGCGGGGCTCAACTTGGGGAGTGGAGGGAGGGGCCGCCGAATGTCACCCCCTCCCCTGGAACCCAGGGAGCCCCGTCCCCATCACCCCCACCTTCCTACGCCACTGTTTCCTACCTCCTAATGCAGAACTCATCCCTTTATTTTTTGCAGACCATGTCCACCTCCTCTTATAAGCCAAGAAGTCACAAATGCAGGCTGTTTTGAGCCAGAGAGAGCCAACAGAATCAGAAGCAAACAGATCCCCTCCCTATGAAAAATGTGAGCCTTGCATTGGCCTTCCTTCTTTAACATGCCAAGCAATGGCTGAGAGGCTATAAAGCCTGCCTGCCCTAGCCTTTCCTTCATTGCTGTGAAATATACACCCTCTTGAGACAGCAATGAAAGATTATTTGGTTTATGCACTTGCAGGGACAGAGGGAGGGTGATGGTGGCAGAGGGATGGGCAAGCAGTTCTCCATCCTCCTGGTGGTTAAACATTTAGTTTCCTGTGTTTATTGGGGCAATTTGATAAGAGGACATGGTTATAGCTCAGAGGTTTGCAAAAGATATGTGAGCTCTTGATGTAGCTGTGAAATTGATGGCTTGTAAAAGGTGGGACAGATCTTTCTCATGAGCAGATCTTCCCCCAGTAGCTAGTTTCTCTCTATTCTTCATCCAGACCCTCTCTATCCTTCATCCAGACAAGCAAGAGGCATTTTTCAGAGGTCCAGGGCATGTTCCAGTCAGGCAAAAACACTGTTGAGAGGGGCATAACATGGGAAGTGGGAGTATGGAGCAGGTTAGGAAAGAAGAAGAGTTTGAAGAAGAGTTTGGATTTGATATTCCCGCTTTTCACTACCTGAAGGAGTCTCAAAGCGGCTAACATTCTCCTTTCCCTTCCTCCACCATAACAAACACTCCGTGAGGTGAATGGGGCTGAGAGACTTCAGAGAAGTGTGACTAGCCCAAGGTCACCCAGCAGCTGCATGTGGAGGAGCGGAGACACGAACCCGGTTCCCCAGATTATGAGTCTACTGCTCTTAACCACTATACCACACTGGCCAAACAGAGAGGCTGGAGAGAGGCATTTGGCCCCTGGGCCTTGTTGGAAGCCAAGGCCCAAGTTTGGGGGAAGTACTCTTGGGTGAGAAAACCCCAGCAGAGATTTAACATCACAAGACATGCGGCAAAAAAAAACAACAAAAAAAAAACAGCATGGAAATGTAGGCTCTAAAATGCGCCTTTCAGATGAGTCCCAAAATTACCCACTTTTAAAAGCTCTTTCCAAGCTATTCCACTCCCCAAGCACAGAAATAGACCACACACTTGGTAAACCATAATATCGTTTACTTACAAAACTCCTCAAACATAAGATTCATGTGCTTTTACATGCAGCCGTCAGAAAAGATGCCCAGGCAGCTAAGCCATGATAATTTAAAACGGCACCATAGTGCTTTAAACACATGGCACGAAACACTGGACTTTCAATATGGTCCCTCAAATGGCATTTGAGGAGACAGCTTGGTGCACTTGGGAGAGCAATATTTTCTGATGCAGTCAGTTTGAAGACTGATTGATTGGCAGAGCAAGGAAGTGTTCAACAGAAGGAGGAGGGTCTGGCCGGCTATTTTCTCCATGGCTAATCTCCAAGAGGAGCTTCAGGAACGGAAGGGAAACAAAACAACAGTGGCTTTCTAAGGGGACAATATTGCGAAGTATCCAAGACTCAGGAGAATAAATTAGATAAAAGCTGGAAGTAACGAACCTGCAGAATTCACTTAACCTGTGTTTGATGGGCTGGAAAGGAAGAAATTAAAAGGCTAGAAGGAAAAGGTGGAAGCACCAGAATGTGAAAGTAATTAAAGAGACCATTTCACTTTAAAAATGAATCAAGACCGAGAGTGCTCTAAGAAGTCACAAATTAACGTGCAGCGCATGTCTGGGATGAGCAATGGTGGGGAAATGGATACAGTTAATATGGGTTAACAGGCATGGCGCCCTGGCACAAAAGGCAAATAGCATTCTAAACAATTCTTAAAAAAAAAAAAAAACCAGCCCTCCCGTCCATAGCATTTCTTGTATGAAACCTTTAGGTTGCAATCCTGCATCCTCTTAGCAGTGAACTCAACAGGACTTCCATCCTGATAGATATGTATAAGATTGCACTACTAACCTTGCAAGGTAGGCTGAGCTTGGAGATAGCGACTTGGTGAAATATGTGGCGGGCTTAATGAGTGAGTAAACTGAGCCTGGGTTTGGGAACAGATAGGAACACAGGAACTTTCCTTCCCTGCTTGCTTTTTTTTATACCCCACCTTTCTCCCAAGTTGGGATTCAAGGCAGCTTACAACATTAAAAAGCAACATGATAAAATACAAAGTAATAATAAAAAAACCTATCTAAAACTATTACAGTGGTGCCTCGCAAGATGAAATTAATTCGTTCCGCAAGACTTTTCGTCTTGCGAAAATTTCGTCTTGCGAGGCACCGTTTCCCATAGGAACGCATTTCCCATAGGAACCCGGCCAGATGGACGGGGTATAAATAATAAATTATTATTATTATTATTATTATTCCTATGGGAAAAAAAGTCCGGGCTGTTCGCTCGCTTCAGTTTTAAAACGCGGCGCGGCGCGGCTCCAGTGCCGTGCTGGTTGGAAGGGGCGCTGCCCGATCGCGCCTGCCCACCCAAGATGGTGGGCGCGATCGGCCGACGCCCCTTCCGACCGGCACTGGGACCGGAGCCGCATCGCGTATTAAGGCTGCAGTGGGTGAACAGCAGTGCTGCTGTTTGCTCGCTACAGCTTTAAAACGCGGCGCGGTGCGGTCCGGTGCCGGCTTACAGTGGTACCTTGCCAGACGAATTCGTCTTGCGGAAAACAGCCATAGACGAATTCGTCTCGTGAGTCAACTAAAAACTCGCAAACCCTTTCGTTTTGCGAGTTTTTCGTTGTGCGAGGCATTCATCATGCGGGGTACCACTATAATCAAAACACCTCTAAGCCAGCAATTAAAATGCAGTTTGCTCTGACAGCAGCCCAGTGACCAGCAACATCTGCACCCTCGTTTCCAAAAAACCAGCCTGACCTGGAAGGTTTTAGCCTGCCGGTGGAAGGACAACAAAAAGGGAGCCAGTCTCTCCGCTCTTGGGAGGGAATTCCACAATACGGGAGCAGCCACAGAAAAGGCTGTCCCTCGTGTCATCACCAATCGTGCTTCTGATGTTGATGCGAGTGAGAGAAGGTCCTTCCCTGAGTATCTTCGCACCCAGGTAGGTTCATACAGGAGGATACCAAGTCAGATGGTCTAGCTTAATGTTATCTACAACCAGAGGTGGATTTAGGAGAGTGTGGCTCCTTCACCCACGCTGGGCCTAGAGCCACAAGGGGCACAACGACTATGATTTAGAATGGAGCACGAGAAGTTGGGGTGTGTGTTGAATTTTGGCATTGCTGAAATTTGAGACCCCAAGGTCTGCTACTGCTACAACTGGGAGCTGCTCGGCAGGGTCTCATTTAAGGGATATTCCTAGCCCTGTTTGGAGATGTTGGGGTTGACCCCGGGATCTCCTTTGTTTAAAGCAGGTCCTCTACCCATAAGCTACAGCCATTCCCCTTCCCTACGCCCTGGACTTGAGTCAGTGGACAGCCCTGCCATTATTATTATTATCATTATTATTATTAGGGGGTAAAACACTTGCTATACTTCTTTGACACTAGGGCAGGCTTTAGGGTTGCTCCCTCCAAGCTGGTCTTTGGATAGAACTCTGTATCTGCCTGATCTTGTGCAGAACTAGGCTTTCTTAAGCCCAGTGAAATCTTGGAGAACTTTTACCTATAGCTGTGATATACATGACCTTCTCTACTGAGGGTGTCCTGCAAAGGGCTCCTGGGGCTGCTGTTCCTCATCCAGATCTCCTGTGGCTACATTTACAAGAAGCTGTCCATTGTGGCCGGTGCTGAGAGTTATCATTTCCAGGGGGCAACATGATAAGTATGTGACATAGCTCCATCAGCACACACATGCACCACTGTGACATACCAGGAGAGTATTCTTGGATGACCAATAAATCCCCCGACACCTCAAACTCTCACAGAAAGCTCCTCATTACCAAGCCAACTTTGAATCAAGCCACAGGGAATTTGCCCATCCCTAGAACTGTGTGTCTTTTTTAATACATCAATTTATTTATTTGGTTTTTCAGATTAAAGTTTTGCAGTCCCATATCCAGCATACAACACAGAAACCAGATTCCAAAGAACCTCCTGGACTTCCCTCCTCCCCTTTCTGTGTCCTATTTTTAATCATTTCCTCCTGCATCTTTTATAATAATCCAAATCTTTTACCTCTCCATTGTGTCCAAATTTTACCATTAAACTACAAGTGTTATTCCAATCCTACTAACGATTTTAACTGTTTGCAATGGTTTTTAAGATAAACTATAAATTTCCCCTGTTCCTTATTAAAATTTTGGTCTTCCTGATTTCTGGTTCTTCTGGTCATTTTAGTCATTTCGGCATAACCCGTCAACTTGATCTGCCATTCTTTATCCATCTCTGGGCCAATAACACCCACACAGCCGTGGTCACATACATAAATAGTCTTTTCTGCTCCCTTGGGATTTCGGCACCTAGAACTCCTAAAAGAAAGGCTTTGGGTTTTTTGTTTTGTTTTTAAAGAAAAGAGAACCGTGTGTCTTGACAACACTCCTAAATGGACAGAGAAGGAGAGAGATGCAGCCTTGCAACTCATAATTACAAAGCTCATAATTACCATGCCAATTATGACTCGAGCCACAGGGAGTTTGCCCAACGCTAGGAGGTTGTATCTTGGCCATACTCTTAACGCAGAGAAAGAGAGCAATGTAATTGTGGAGCTCATAATCACCAAGGATTGGTAGCCAAGTAGGACTATGTGACTTGTCCCATCAGGATTTCTGCTTGTGCAATGGAACTTTCACACTTCCTTCCTCTGCGCCTCCTCTAAATCTGTTCTAGCAGTCGTCACCCCCAACCCTCCGGAGCAGATTGGGTGAGGTCAAGGGGCATATGCAGAAGGAGGAGAGTGGCTAAGTTCCTGAGAACCTCCCCAAGCTCATAAATGCCAAGCCAACTCGGAATCAGGCCACAGGGAGTCTGCCCATCACTAGAAAGGCGCATCTTGGCTATGCTCCTGATAGAGAGAGAAAAAGAGAGAACTGTGACTCTCTGAAGTTCCCCAGGTAGGTAGTTCTCTCTGAAAGTAGAGCTAACCCTGCTTAGCTGCTCGGGTGAACAGATGAATCATACAGCTGCAGGAAAGCATTCAGAATATCAATGTCACTCAGAGAGGAAGGATTTGACATTGCATCCCTTGGGCATGGGCAGTGTGTCCACGGAGTGCCAGTAATAGAACATGAAACTAGAAAGGGTAATGCAGGACATATGGACAATGTCAGGAGTGCTCAGCATGTGCTTGCCTCCAGCCAGCAATGGAGACCGTTCCGAGTTATTTGCAAAGTGAGAAGGACCAAGAGCAGGGTTAAATGGCTCTGAAAGAGACCAGCCAGGTGGTATGTTTCCTTCAAACACAGTCAAAAATAATGAATGGCTGTTAGCCAGGTTGGTTGTGTTCTCTCTCTCCCCTGTTGGAGGCAGTATGCCTCTGAATGCCAGTTTCTGGGAGATTTAAGTGGGGGAAATGCTGTTGTGGTCAGGTTCTGCTTGTGAGTTTCCAACACTGGCATCCGGTCCTGGAAAGTCCCCTGCAAGGGAATCGTAGACAACTGCCAGGTTGGAAGGGGCCTGAAGGGTTATCAAGTCCAACCGCCTGCAATGTAGGAATCACAGCTGAAGAATCCCCGACACAGGCCCTTGTGCTGGAACTTCTAGGTTAGATTAAGGTAAAGGGACCCCTGACCATTAGGTCCAGTTGTGACCGACTCTGGGGTTGCGGTGCTCATCTCTCGTTACTGGCCGAGGGAGCTGGCGTACAGCTTCCGGGTCATGTGGCCAGCATGACTAAGCTGCTTCTGGCGAACCAGAGCAGCGCACGGGAATGCCATTTACCTTCCCACTGGAGCGGTACCTATTTATCTACTTGCACTGCTAGGTGGGCAGGAGCAGGGACTGAGCAACGGGAGCTCACCCCATTGCAGGGATTCGAACCATCGACCTTCTGATCAGCAAGCCCTAGTCTCTGTGGTTTAACCCACAGCGCCACCCGCTTCCCATCTAGGTTAGATTTCTGCAATGCATTAGGGGGCTGACTTAGGGTAGATTGAGGTCTGGTAGGATGCTTTAGGCTGGAGACAGACAATCAGTGAAGAGAAAGTGCTTTGATTTGACTGGTCTTGATTCCACAGTCAGACGCAGCAATGCTTCTGAATACCGGTTGCTGTAAACCACAGGAGCGGAGAGTGGTCTTATGCTCAGGTCCTGTTTGTGGGTTTTCTGCAAACATCTTGGTAGCCACCGTCATGTGCACATCATTCTTTTATTTGACTTTGCTTCTGGTCAAACAGTGTTTGCAGGTTGTCAAAACAGCAGCAAAACCTGCCAAACCCAGCTTTACCAGAGGCTGAAGTAGAATAAGCATACAATAATAATAATAATAATAATAATAATAATAATAATAATAATTTATTATTTATACCCTGTCCATCTGGCCGGGTCTCCCCAGCCACTCTGGGCGGCCTCCAACAAATACCAAAATACAATACAAAATCACAATTTAAAAACTTCCCTAAACAGGGCTATGGATAAATTTGGCTAGGTATTTGCAGTTTTAATTTTGGCTTTATTTAGCAGTATTGCTCATGGGGTTTTTGGGGTTTTTTTTGCTACTATTTTAAATTGCAACCCACCCAAGATCCGTGGGATTAAAAATGCAATCAATTAATCAATTAAAAAGAAAACATTTTGTGAGTACATTATCTGCAAGAGGAATGGCACTTCTTGCAATCAACCTAAGCTTTCACCCACTCTGCTAACAACCAACAATTTCTGAAGTACAGAACACGTAAATCTCTCCTCCATCAACCTAGCGGAAGTGGTCATTTGCATAAATATTGTTTGCAAAGAGCAATTAGCACTTCATTTACATGTAGGAAAGTAGTCATTTACACATTTTGCTCTCTCTCCCAAAAACAATTTCTTCACCCGTGTGCACAAGCCTGACATGTTGCGTTTGACATGCTAATAAAAAGATGCTAATAGATCATTTGAAAAGCTGGTGTCAGAGTTTGCTGAAATATTGATTCAGCCAACTGATGTTTTGATTCTGCATTACTTGAAAGCAAAAAAAAGCATAATAATTTTAAAAAGCTGCTTCCTTTAAAAAGAATAAAAATAAAATGCCAGTGTTTGTGTTTGATGAGTACAGAACATTTGCCTTCTAAGTGGGGCTTTAATGGATGGTTTTCCCAGAAAGATAATAAATGTCATTACTAAAGCAAACTCCAGAGATAGGTGCTGATTATTGCAAATATTAATACATCAGATTTCTGAGTGTTCAAAGTTTACAGACATTGTCTCAGGAAACACTGATAGCAGAAACACACACACACACACACTGCAAGGATTGGTGTTCCCAACACATTTCAACAATATCTTTATCAAGGGAAAATAATCTTCTGTAAAACCAATTAGAACAAGATTGCTAATCCCATGCTCAGAACCATTTACATGCAATCAGAGATCCTCAACGAGTTATGAAGCCTAGGAACACTGAAAACAAATGCCCTATTCACAGTGAACAGTTTGCAAAACTTGGTAGGAGGAAAAAGCTCTTAAAAGCCCTGCAGGGTAGGCTAGAATTGAGGTGTTCCATGGATTAGACGGGGGGTGGGGGGCGGACCCTGAGATCTGCTTTTCCACATATAAAATGTGGGTGCTGGGATGCTGGTGTTTTCTCCCCCCCCCAATAAATAAATGAAGGCTGCCATCTGTACTGGACACAGCGAATACATCAGCTGGTGTCTGCTGAATCTAGTTATTGGTAATCAACAGGAAATTGGGCCGCCCTATTGGCTTTCAAATCAATATGCTAGGGGGCCTTTCTGAAAACCAGCTGATTCTCTAATGACTCATGTCATTATTCTGGATCAAGCAGCACTGACCAATGCTTCACATTGTCTCACATTATTAACAAATATGGTATTTTTTTTTTTTTTAGGCATTTGCTAGAAGGGGAAGAATGCATGGTTTGGTGACAGGTGGCCACTATGTGCCCATCAGACAACGCTTCTTGGCAGAGAAGAAGTGAGAATGGCTCTGAGAGCACTGAGACGCTGCAAGGTGTCTCATACCAGGAACAAACTCAGTTGGTCTCTAAGGTGCTACTAGAAAGAATTTTCGATTTTGTTTTGACTATGGCAGACCAACACGGCTACCCACCTGTAACACACATCCTACTTCCTCTCCCACAACTCATAACATACTATAGAAGTTCCTAACAGTGCCTAGGATGGGGGATAGGGAATGGATTTGGAATCAGCCCTTAAGAGAAGCTCAGAAGGATTGTAGTTCAGTGGACGAGCCTCTGATTTGCATGCAAAAGGTTAGAATCATAGAATCATAGAGTTGGAAGAGACCACAAGGGCCATCCAGTCCAACCCCCTGCCAAGCAGGAAACACCATCAAAGCATTCCTGACAGATGGCTGTCAAGCCTCTGCTTAAAGACCTCCAAAGAAGGAGACTCCACCACACTCCTTGGCAGCAAATTCCACTGTCAGACAGCTCTTACTGTCAGGAAGTTCTTCCTAATGTTTAGGTGGAATCTTCTTTCTTGTAGTTTGAATCCATTGCCCCGTGTCCACTTCTCTGGAGCAGCAGAAAACAACCTTTCACCTTCCTCTATATGACATCCTTTGATATATTTGAACATGGCTATCATATCACCCCTTAACCATCTCTTGTGTCTCTAAGTAGGGTTGGGGTGGCCTGAGCATTTGAGCCAAGTCGAAAAAGGGGCGTGCAAGTCAGGTTTCCTCCAGGAGAAAGTTGCACAAACGAGGCACCAGCATGGTGAACAACCTACCTTGAGCTGCTCTTTACACACAATTCCTGCTGTTGGGAGTACAAGCAGGGCATTTCCAGCTGATCACAACACCCAGGTGAGATGGTATATGGGGAAATGCGCCTTTCAGTACTTGGGTATCCAAGGCAATTGGGACTTTATCTTGCTTTATATTTAAGGAAAGCCCCATAGCTCAGAGATGGAGTATCTCCTTTGCATCCAAATGGTCTGAAGCTCAATCTCCAGTGTCTCCAGAAAAGGCTGGGAAGCCCCAGAGAGCCACTGCAGGCATTGTAGACAATACTGAGCTAGATGGACCAATTTTTTTTTTTATAAGATTTTTATTATTTTCCGATAAAACAAGAGAAAAACATAACATAACATAAACACCAACATTAACACAATAAAAACACATTACATAAACACAATCGACAAAGAAAACAATTAAAACAAAACCAAAACCAATACATACCTAAACTGGAACACCAATCTATCTCTTACTACTTAACGAAATCTAGTTTCTGATCTTCTAAAGGGACCTCCCCCGCTTTCCCTCCTCTGCCTTCAATACTAATATACTTTGGTAACATCCATTTTTAACATTACAATTCATTATCCAACCTTTTATACTATCATAAAAACTTAACATCTTATAGTTTCATGAAATAATTCTTAAATCAATCTTATACTTCTTTTCACTTAAGCTGCTGCTATTAGTCAGTTACATATCTCTTCACTAATTCAAAATTCCCAAAATCGTGACATCAAAATCTTAAAACTTAACATCAAAATCCTAAAATCTTAACACACTATCTTCAGGGTACCATAAATCCATCCTAATTCAATTTTTATCATTTTCACCCTATTCCCCTTCTCACCATTTTTCTGCTCTCTCCCATGCCCCCCCACCATTCATCTTTACATTCCCCTCTGTTGTCCTTGTTCAGTATCATCTTATAGTTTATAAATCTCCTCCTTGGGCGCCTCAAGAGGCACCAACTCTCCTCTCCCAGCAACTCCATTTCGCAATTTTGATTTCCTTCCACTTGTGTCTTCAAAAATCTTCTCACCTTCATCTCTGGACTCCCACTCCAGAGACTGAATCTTGTAGCTCCAGTCAAAACATCAGCCCTGCGTCTCTCACTACACCAGGGCCGTCCATTTACCTGGGGTTGCTGAATCAATTCGTCCCATTTCTGCAGCACCTCCCCCAGTTCCCTGGAGAAGTCTGCTTCCAAGTTATCAAAATTCTCCCAAATCTGGCTGGTCTCTCCTGCTCCACAACAAATTTCTTTAAAATTGCGCCCTAGCCAATCCATTTTCCGATTCACAAACTCCAATTGCAGAAGGATTGTTCTTTGTTCCTGGGTAATACCCGGATCTAGAATCAGTTTAAAAGCGAAAGCAAGCATGGTTGGAGAAGACAAAGGGTGTCAGATGTCAGTAATTTTCCATCTTGCGTACTAGTTTTCCAGCGCCATTTTCCCTGAGACAGGGTGCCAAGAACAATTCCAAAAGCCACAGAAGAGATATTTCCAAAGTCTTCAATCCCCTCACAGGGATTTAATCCACTTCTCTGTCAAAGTGCTTCGTAGCAACATTGTATCTAGTGATGCAGCTGCAGCCACTTGAAACTTAATTACCTCCTCTGCACAACAAAGGAGAGGGACGGGCTTCCTTTTAACATCCCTCCCGGTTGCCAATTATTCAAATGTAAATCCAATTAGTCCCGTACTTACAGCAGCCGGGGTTCTTCTTTTTTCTTTGAAGTTAGCAGGAAAAGCTCGGTGCTCAGGTCTGGCAGAATCGCTGCTTTGATCTCCTGGGGGGGTGCATCCGCCTCTCCAGTCCCGTGTCGGAGCTCCGCTCGCTTGATTTCCCCCCCTTACGAGGGTCAATCAAGAGCAGAGACGGCACGTCTGGGACCCACGAGGCCGCGGTCCACGGGACGCTCTTCCCGTGGCTTTAAGGGGCCCTTGGCGCAGACAAGGAGACCCCTAAAACCCCCCGGGGACGGGAGCTGATTCAGCTCCGCTCCGCCATTATCCGGCACCAAACCGGAAGCCTAGATGGACCAATTTTAAGCCAGCTTATTCTGTTCTTAGGATCGAACATGGAGCATAATGCACACAAAGCATGTCCTTTATCGCTGAACTGTTCCCGGCTTCATCTTAAAAATGTCACCTCAAGTTGCAGCTGGAAACACTGTCACTGCACTGCAGTGCTTAACATCAGTCCAGTGCAAAAATACAAAAAATTACTCCAAATTGTTGAGATGATGATGATGTCTGCAACCATATTGCAACCTCCTTTGGCAGGAGGGAGGCTTAGTTTAAATTTCACAAGGTGGCCGTGTCTATTCTTTCCATTTTTGTGCCTTTTTAAATTTATAAGTGAGAGCCGTTGCTTCCAGCATAAAAGCTATGAAGACCAGCTCAGTGTTAATAATTGCCAGGGGAGGAGGGGAAATGCATGAAGAGGCTGTTTCTCACATCGGACTTCTCACCCTGCATGACAAATGCTAGCCTGGGCAGATTAAAAATCAATGCGCGGTACAATATGTCATACATAAAAGCAAGTACATGCAGTTAATTGGCAGGTCATCCATTAGTTGCTATTAGTGTGGTTGTCTATGGCTGTAGTACAGAAAACCATTGAGATAGGGAAGGAGACAGATTATTGGCTGGCGTAAATCAACAGAGATCTATCGAGCCCAATTGAGTCCCAAGGATTTAGGGCATTTCCACACCAGCATCTGTTTGCATGAGTTGCTCTGTTATGTACTGCTAGTACCTGGCATGGTTGACATCTAACACCATGTTGCCCCTGATTTGCAGCTTTTTCCTCTTTGTAACAAATTGGAACTTCTTGAAACAGGGAGTCAGGAACCGACTCTGGAACATAGATGGACGGATGTCATCAACATCGTGTTATGGATTTTTTTGGGGGGGGGTCCCCTGAACCCCAGAGATTAATAAATGCTATGATTTTGATTATGAGGACTGTGAAGGGAGAAATATAAGCTGCAGAGAGCCAGTGTGGTGTAGTGGTTAAGAGCGGTAGACTCGTAATCTGGTGAACCGGGTTCGCGTCTCCGCTCCTCCACATGCAGCTGCTGGGTGACCTTGGGCTAGTCACACCTCTCTGAAGTCTCTCAGCCCCACTCACCTCACAGAGTGTTTGTTGTGGGGGAGGAAGGGAAAGGAGATTGTTGGCTACTTTGAGACTCCTTTGAGATTGATAAAGCGGGATATCAAATCCAAACTTTTCTTCTTCTACCTGGGCTGGCTTACGCAAACCAACTAGGCTGGCCTATGGCTATCAAAAGAACAATAGAGGGTCATTAACAATAAAAGAGAACTCTTTTCCCTTCGCCATGAAGTGTGAACAGAGACAGGAGTTTAATAATAATAATAATAATAATAATAATAATAATAATAATAATAATTTATACCCCACCCATCTGGCTGGGTTTCCCCAGCTACTCTGGGCAGCTCCCAACAGAACATTAAAAATAATAAAACACCAAACACCAAAAACTTCCCTAAACAGGGCTGCCTTCAGATGTCTTCAAAAAGTCAGGTAGTTGTTTATTTCCTTGACATCTGATGGGAGGGTGTTCTGCAGGGCGGGTGCCACTACCGACAAGGCCCTCTGCCTGGTTCCCTGTAATTTCACTTCTCGCAGTGAGGGAACCGCCAGAAGGCCCTCGGAGCTGGACCTCAGTGTCCGGGCTGAATGATGGGGGTGGAGACGCTCCTTCAGGTTTAAAAGTTTGCCTGTGTAACTATGTACTTGAGGTGACAGGAAAAGGGAGGCTCAGAACAAGGGTTGTTGGGGAGAAGATGCAGGAAGAGGGGCTGAGATCCATTGGGGGGGAGAAGACTAGCTACAGGACTGGTAGCAGAAATGCCATGGGCCCCAGGGTTGCTCGGCTCTGGGGTACAAACCCCTCTTGAAATGATCGTGCAGTAGGACCTGGACTCCCTCCGTGCAGACTGAAGGTGTAAATAATCGAACAAACCATATTTCTTAAAGCCACAAAAGTCTCCACTGTGTCTTCAGTTCTCCAAAGGAGCACAGACCCTATGTGAGTGCCTGGGACCCCATGGGCTCTTGCCACCACTCAGCAGAGAGAGGGGCAGGAACCAGACTTTTGTAACAATATATGTGACACTCATACATTTCTCCTTGCAGGAAGCAATGAAAGAAGGCTAGGAAGCAGAATCCTGACAGGACAGAGGTACTGTGAATTAGGAAGGTGGCCTTTTCTAGACAGGGCTCCTCTCCTGAAGAATCAGGTCTGTCGTCTGGGAGTGCTCCTGGATTCAGGAGCATTGAGTGCCTCCCTGCTCCCTCCTCTGGTTCATCAGCTATGGCTGTTCCTGAACAGAGATAGCCTGGCCACAGCTAGATTCCTGCAACTCACTCTGCATGGTGTTGCCATTTAGAATAGTCCAGACGCAGGCATGGCCAAACTTCGCCCTCCAGCTGTTTTGGGACTACAATTCCCATCATCCCTGACCACTGCTCCTGTTAGCTAGGGATGATGGGAGATGTAGTCCAAGTTTGGCCATGCCTGGGACTCCAGAGGCTGCAGCTGGCACAAAGTGCAGCAACCAGAACATTAATGATGGCCTTTGCAAAAGACCATATAATGCCGGCAATCAAATAGCTGTGATTCCTGTATTGCAGAGGGTTGGACCAAATGAGTCTTTAGGAGTCCCAACTCTACAATTCTGTGATTCTATGAATAGCTGCACTGGCCGCCTATTTGTCACTGGAACCAATTCAAGGTTCCAGTTTTGAGAATTAGGACCCACTCAGATGAATTCCAGTCTTGAGCCTGACACCCACTTGATAATCAGCCTTTGTTGTTCACCATGTGTCCACAACCTCTGTCAACCCGAACCTGAAAGACCAAAAACTTCTGTATCTCTGTGTTCCTTCTTCTTGCAATATCTAAAGCTCCTCTTAGGAGTCTGGCCTTGCCTTTGTTCCATCTGCTTGGAAATGTACATTTTCTAATCCTGCTGAGCTGCCTCTGCTACTAACCTTCCCCCCCTCCCCGAACTCTGCTCCTTTGGCCTCCCCATTTCCAGTACTGTTTACTAGCTTGTGAAATCTAATGAAATGTCACCGAGTTCATGAATCTTTCTGTCCCAGGCTTGTGAGTTACTACCTGAATTATGGGTCAGTTTCAATCATCTGGGAGAGCTGATCTCTCTGGTTTCTCAAAGGGCTATGCTTTGTGTTGCTCAAATAACTGGAAAGCTGCTTTAAACAGACAACCGGGAATTCCCCGCCATTCACGCGAAACCCAGGAGTGGAGCAAAGCTGGCAGTGTTACTACGGATGCCAATATTTAACATTTATATAGTGCCAGCAGTGCAAAAAATAAATAAAATAAAATAAAATAAGGCTTTGTGCAGGACTCAGAAGTGACATGATCCTCGCTGAGAGGTCTTGCTTTATGGCACACCTTTGGTTTTCATAGAGTTATAGGATTATGGAGTTAGAAGAGCTCTTGGAGGTCATCAATAATAATAATAATAATAATTTATTTAAACCCCACCCATCTGGCTGGGTTTCTCCAGCCACTCTGGGGAACAACAAAAGATTAAAAATACATTAAAACATCAGTCATTAAAAGCTTCCCTAAATAGAGCTGCCTTCAGATGTCTTCTAAAAGTCAGATAGTTGTTTATTTCCTTGACACCTGGTGGGAGGGCGTTCCACAGGGTGGGCGCCACTACCGCGAAGGCCCTCTGCCTGGTTCTATGTAACCTCACTTCTTGCCGTGAGGGAACCAGCAGAAGGCCCCGGGAGATGGACCTCAGTGTCCGGGCAGAACGATGGGTGTGGAGACGCTCCTTCAGATATACTGGGCTGAGGCAGTTTAGGGCTTTAAAGGTCAGCACCAACACTTTGATTTGTGCTCGGAAACGTACTGGGAGCCAATGTAGGTCTTTCAAGACTGGTGTTATGCGGTTATGTGAAGGAATCTTGCGAGTACAGCACCATGTCTCAGTCTCTGCTTTAATCCCTCCAATGCAGGAGCAGCTCTGACTTTCCGAGGGCTCTTCCAGGTCATGCTTATTGATCATTCGTCCTGATTTGCTTGCACAAAGCTTAAATGGGAGTACAATGATATCTCATCCTTTATTGTATGTTTGCTATGATTTGTTTGCAAAGAGGGGCCATAGTTCAGTGGGGGAACATCTGCTTTGTGTGTAGAGGGTCCTGGGTTTAATCTCCAGCAACTCCTGTGTTCTTACAATTCCTGGATTATAAGACGAACATTCATTATGATTTGCTTGTGCAGTGGTTTTATGCCTCCCTATAATCAGTTGTTTATGCCACACTTTTTTTTAGTGCATTTCCCCATCTTCCTTCCTTCCTTCCTTCCTTCCTTCCTTCCTTCCTTCCTTCTTTCTTTCTTTGGATTGGTTTTTTCCCGTTTTTTTTTATTAAAGATTTTCTTGGTTTACAGAAGTGTACAATGTCTCTCGCATTTTTCCATGTAACATTACGCCAATTGCGACCTCTCACCGCCAAAGAAACACAAGCGAACAACAGAGAACCAGCACAAACGATGCCGACACCAAATCCTACATATACTAAGGAAAATAGAAACATCACCTCCCCACCCCACCCTCCCCCCCACCCCACCCCACCCACCTCCTCCTCCCCTTTCTGCCTAATGTTTCTTTGGATTTGTTGTGCCGAGAGAGCTTTGATTCATGTTCATTTTGCAAATCTAAATTTCCAGTACACAATCAAATCCCTATGGCAAAACATTGATAAGTGTTAAGACTGAGCTGAATTTTTTTATTACTACTACTACTACTGCTGCTGCTGCTGCTACTACTATAGTTGCCTCCTTGACCACCACCTCAAGGTGATTTACACATAAGAGCATTAAAAATGGTCAATAGCACAAAAGCAACAAATACATTTAAAACAAGACTAAAACACTAACCAGTGGACATGGTAAAGATCCAGCTGGGAAAACCAAAAATGTCTCCAGCTGTTTCCGAAAAGGGCAGATAGCGCACACTATCGGGAGACCCCTGGTTCAAATCTCGCCTTTGCTAATGAACTCAGTTTGTGATCTTAAGGCTCACCCAGATTTGCTTTTGTGCTGCATTTCATGGCACAGGTCCATGCTTTAAAGCTCCATGTCCAAGCACTCTTTTTGTGTTTTTGTTTGCTCCAGTGCTTTCCCTAGGAAAACCTGCTCTTTATTGCTGAATCAGAGCAATTGGCGGTCCACAGAAAACCTGAACTGCCATTTGTTCCAATTCAGCATTAAAGAGTGAGTATTCCTGGAGAAAGCAGCTGGGGGGGGGATGCTCGGACCTGTGCCTTGAAAGTGTGGGTGGAAAGGTAAGTGTGGATGAGCCCTTATATAAGCTCCCCCTCACTCTCTCCCCCCTTCCCCATAGTATCGGTAGAGAGGAGTTTGTGTGGAAAGGCTAAAACCAACAGTTGACAGCATTTCTGGTAGCAGAACACTGCCCTTAAGCATTCCTGCTTTGTTTGAGGAATGATAGATACATTAGACACGGCAATATATACAGTAGACAATGCAGCCACTTGAGGAGTTTATCTACCGGCTGTGTGTGTGACTGTATAAGGGATTTCATATAAGCCAAATATTTTTTTCCCTCTCCCTGAATGGCAAAGCTACTATTTGTTTTCGCTCTGGTTTTTCGCCTTCTAATTGTGACAGCAATACATCAGAGGAGTTCTGTTTGCTTACAATTATTTAGAATCCCAGGACTCGGCAGGCATATCTGTATCTGTTTGAATAAATTAGGGAATCATCTTCTGACATCAAGGCATTTGGGATAGACGGTAGTATTTTGGGGAGGCTGGGATGGGTGGGGGGGCAGGGAATGGGTTAGAACAACCATCTATCCTGGGGAAAAGATGCTCTTGAAACAAAATTGATGGCTGATTAATCAGCAAATTTCCTCCTAATAAAACATGTCTTAATGAGCTCTTTGGAGGAGAAGGAATCTATCATTTTGTTGTACAACTATCAACTGGAGAGCCTTGCTTATGTCAGACAGAATAATTAATGGCCTGAGAGGGATCAGGAAGCAACAGCTAGAAATGTGCTCGCCCATCAGTCATTCTGTGCAAAAAAACAGGAGATACAGTTTTGCTTGCCCTGTGGGGGATTTGGGAGAGGCGGGTAGACAGAGATACGAGGGGAGAGGGAATAACTTCAAAGCCTGCATATCATGCCTATCAAGATTTATCCGTGTTGTTTGCCACTCATCCTATAAGTCAGGAATGGTTGGATTTATTTATTTATTTATTTTTACACTTGGGGGCCACTCCAGGTTCCTGATAGCCATCCCAAGAATGGAGGGATAGCTTGGCATATACACTGAAGCTGCCGAAAGCAACTGAAATATATGAGAAGGCTGAGATCTTCTTCTTGGCCTTTCCTCAGAGCAAGGCAGATTGGAGGCAGAGAGTCCTGTAGAAGACTCTAAGAATTTGGGCTGCTTGCAGCAGCGGGTTTAGTATGGCCAGTGGTAGGTGGGGTATTGGGGGGGGTCACCAATTTGTCACTTCCCTGAACCCCACAACAAAGCTGATTTTCTTAGGTTGCATCATTATAGTGCCAGGCCTGGTTCCATGATAGAAGGTTCCATGATAGGACAATGGTAGGATATAAATGCACTGATTAAAATAATAATAATAATAATAATAATAATAATAATAATAATAATAATAATAATAATAATACTTTTTATTTGTACCCTGCCCATCTGGCTGGATTTCCCCAGCCACTCTGGGCGGCTTCCAACAAAAATCAGATACAAAAATATTACACATTAAAAACTTCCCTGAAAAGGGCTGCCTTCAGGTATTTTCTGAATGTCAGGTAGTTGTTTATCTCCTTGACCTGTGATGGGAGGGTGTTCGACAGGGCGGGTGCCACTACTGAGAAGGCCCTCTGCCTGGTTCCCTGTAGCTTTGCTTCTCGCAGTGAGGGAACCGCCAGAAGGCCCTCGGCACTGGATCTCAGTGTCCGGGCTGAATGATGGGGGTGGAGACACTCCTTCAGGTATACAGAAAATAATATTGGTACTGATACCTGCGGGTTTAAGATGATATGCAAAATATAATACTACTACTACTACTACTACTACTACTACTAATAATAATAATAATATGCCACTGTGTGTCCACTTCCAAATCTAGTCTAATGCTACATACCATTTCATGTTGTGCATTAAAAGCAGTCAGATACCAAGCACCATTTCATGTCAGTTTAAAAAATACTTAATATCATGTTTATGCCAAGGGGCAAGCTTTCCGTTGTAATTTGCATTTTTATTTTTAAGCTACCTTTAGGTCGATTGTCTCATGGAAAGGTAGGAGATAAGTGTTCCAACGTTGAACAACACACTACAAAATACTGGAATATACCGTAACACAGATATCAAATCGTTGGCTGGTTTGCGATCATTATTTGAATACTCCATGACTATTTGAAGGATAGCCAACAGCGAAATGCACACAGGACAGTTTTGGGGCATCGGAGATCAACAGCGTGAGCAACCTCGCTCAACACGGTACTGTACTTTGTCAAGATTACTACAAAATATTGCAAGCATTCTACTGATTTCCCCAAATTGCAACTGTTTTCCTGCCCGCTCCTGTCATCTTTGACACGGAGTACAGTTTTATTAGAGCTGAAAAGGTTACAGCAAAAGGTGAACACCAGATGCTGCCTCGCACAGAGAAGCTTGTGTCAGCAGGACTGCAGAATATACGATACCATCTCGGGGAGCAGAAACAGTCAAAATGAAATAAAAGCAAAAGCCTTCTCAGTTTCTATTGCCAGAGTGCGGGCAGCTTAGCAGCGTGGCTGAAAAGGTCAGCCTGGCCAGAACTGGAAAAACCAGCCTCCTGGGAAAGCAAGGAATATTCTCTTGCACGAGATCTCTTGACCCCTGTCTTTATAGGAGAAAGAAAGTGCTTTAAAATAATGCTGTAGCTGCCAACACTAGGGCTGGTGGCCAAATGCACAGGAGTGGAGGAGATTTTTTGGTGCATATTGCGCAAGGTAGAGAAAAGTTGCAGTTGCTGAAATTCCCCCTTTTAACCGCCTTCCGAATAAAGGTATAAGAACACGGCTTCTTTGCTCCTCATCACCAGATGGGCAAGTTTTGATTAAGAATGCTGTTTTTTGTGGACCTGTGTTAGCTACCAAAAGAAGAACGTCTGCTTAGGAGAGCTTTAAGCATGATGCTGGCCACAAGCAAAACTCTTTGCCATGTCATGATTCCACAGGGTTTGTTTCAAAGGTTCTTAGAATCATAGAATCATAGAGTTGGAAGAGACCACAAGGGCCATCCAGTCCAACCCCCTGCCAAGCAGGAAACACCATCAAAGCATTCCTGACAGATGGCTGTCAAGCTTCTGCTTAAAGACCTCCAAAGAAGGAGACTCCACCACACTCCTTGGTAGCAAATTCCACTGTCCAACAGCTCTCACTGTCAGGAAGTTCTTCCTAATGTTTAGGTGGAATCTTCTTTCTTGTAGTTTGAATCCATTGCCCCGTGTCCGCTTCTCTGGAGCAGCAGAAAACAACCTTTCACCCTCCTCTATATGACATCCTTTTATATATTGAACATGGCTATCATATCACCCCTTAACCTTCTCTTCTCCAGGCTAAACATACCCAGCTCCCTAAGCCGTTCCTCATAAGGCATCGTTTCCAGGCCTTTGACCATTTTGGTTGCCCTCTTATATGCATCAACCCACCACAATATGATGATATTCATATTGTGACTTAAAACTCACAAAACTTTTTTAAGTTGCAAAACTGATCAGAGCATAGAGGTGAGAAGGCAGGATGGTGACATCAAAGTCACTAGCCAATCCATGCTGTGCAGGAGCTGTTTCTACTTCCAGACCACAGAACCAATTCTTCCTGCATTGGTTCCTGAAAGGGAATAGGTACACCTGAGAACAATATGGTGGGCACCCTTTTACAGTGCAGTAACCCATGTTTTAAGGATCACATGTCTGTATCCTCCACCGCTTCTTTACAGGAAATCAAGTTTGATCTCTGGAGAGGAAATTGGAATGATTGTACTGGTTCTAAGAGGCTTGAGGACCATAGCCTAAGAGTAAAATTCTGCTCCACAATTGCCCACGGCATTATTATGAAAAAGTCTCAGTGACATCAACTGAGTCAGGTTTATATTCTGCATCTCCAGTATCCCCTACATTCAGCAACAAATTGGGCTCCATATCTAGATCGATCCCTATCTTGCTTTTAGAAAACACCTAGGAGACATAAAGCATTAGATTTCAAAGGAAAGAATTTGCCACCATTTTGCAGGTTTGGTTTTTTTCTCTCTCCCCTCTTCAGACTTCCAGGTAGTATAAAACCTCTGGGAACCTGATGCAAAGGCAGCTTCCCTTCACATTTCTCCTCACACGTAAAGCCCCGAATTATCAGCAAAATTGCTTTGCCCAGGGCACAATTTTGCGACTTTTTCATTCTCTGTGGAACTGCTGGATGGGCCTTTTCAGAAGTTCAATCAAGTTCTCAGCAGTGGAAATGAAATTTCCCACCAACTATTGAGAGTATAGCACGACACCTGGGATAAAACTGCAGCTTCTGGAAACAAAAGTGTCTCTTCTAACAGGGGGAATATTTGTGCCTGCAAAGCAATGATTTCTTAAATAATGATTTATCTTTTGGGAGGAGTTATCCCCACTGTGTCTGCAGAAGGCCCTGGAATGGCAGCTGCAGCAGTAGGAAGTTCAGAGAACTGGGGAAATGTCAGTCATGCTCTCATCTGGACTTGATGAGGAGAAGCCCTCTCCTAAATGACATCTGGTGCTTGACAAGACACTTCTACTCTTTATATGTATGTGGATTTTCCACGGGACTTCTAAGAACAGTGTAAGGCAGGCTTGGGACAGTTGTGTCTCCCCAGATGTTGTTGGACTTCAACCCCATCTACTCCAGCCATCATGGCCAATGGTCAAGGATATTGGGAGTTATATTCCAACAATGTTTGGAGGGCTGCAGGTTCTCCAACCCTGTTGTAAGGCATAGGTGGGTGAACTTCTGGCCCTGGGATACAACTCCTGGTCTGTGCTGGAGGAGGCAGTCTGCTAAGTCTCCCTGTCCCAAGTTGTGTAGGGCATTCAGTGTCAACAACAGAACCTTTAACCTGGCTTGGTAGCTGATAAGCTGCCAGTACAGATTGAATTAACACCATCATCACTATTATTATTAATGTAATCAATTTATACAAATGCAGTGAAGTGACTTCACAAGATAAAATATGAAGAGATGGAAAAAACAGAAAAGAATAAAAGAATAAAAAGAAAAACTAAACAATACAATTATATAAATTAATGACTCCCTCTCCTGCTTCTTTCATTATTATGCGGGCAGGATTTCAGCTTTCTTTTGTTTAATAGCAGTTGCATGCAGAATTCAGGACCGTGGACAGCAGTCTAAAGAGATTCAGCTTCCTAGAGGCAATCTGAATTGCTGAGCTGTCCATGGTGCTGATTAATGCAGTCAACCACCTATATTTCAGATTCTGTTTAAAATAGCGAAGTGGGACTATGGTTATTACGTTAGGATTTGACAAGATTGACTAATTATATTTAGAAATCACTGGAACCCCTGAGATCTAGCAAGAGGCAGTTCTCCTTCCTTCTGCTTTCTTGTAGAAGCACACAATGCAAAATGCTGGACCCAGAATGCAATAGATCTCTTCTGCTGCTTGGTGTGCCAGGAATAGGTGTGTGCACATCATGTATACACACCTCTCACTGCAGCGTGCATGCATGTATGTATGTATGTATGTGTGAACTCACACTGTAGGCTTCTTACCATATATTGTATTTGCACCACACTTGCACGAGACTTTCAAACTGGAATTAGAGCCATGTCATGAGCATATCTGATTCTTATAGATTACAAGCACCTTGAACTTCACTTACAATGGTCAACAATAATTTACAAATATATAAAATTATGCCTAACACGAGGGCAGTGAATAGGGAAATGTTCTTTCCCCCCTCTCATAATGCTAGAACTTGGGGATATCCAATGAAGCTAAGTTTTGGAAGATTCAAGACAGATTAAAAACTATGCAGAGCATAGTTAAACTATGGAACTCACTCCCACAGGAGGCAGTGATGGATGGCTTTAAAAGAGGATTAGACAAATTCATGGAGGACAAGGCTATCAAAAGGCTATCATTCATGGTGGCTATGTTCCACCTCCACTGTTGGAGCCAGTATGCTTCTGAATGCCAGTTCCTGGGAATTGCAGGTAGGCAGAGTGCTGTTGCACTCAGGCGCTGCTTGCAGGTTTCCCATAGGCATCTGGTTGGCCACTATGAGTACAGGATGCTGGATGGATTAGATGGGCCATTGGCCTCTTCTTATGTTCTTATCTCCACATGATGAAAACATGGAAACTGAGGATTCATTTGCACCTTCAAATTAAAGAGGGACCAGGAAGCAACTCAAACCTCCTTAGGAGTGGAGGAGCCAGCTTTTGGTCTGGAACAATGCATGGAAGAAATGAGAGAGGAAAAAGGATATGAGAAGAGCATTATTGCTTAAGAGCCAGTGTGGTGGTGTGGTTAAGAGCGGTAGACTTGTAATCTGGGGAACCGGGTTTGCGTCTCCGCTCCTCCACATGCAGCTGCTGGGTGACCTTGGGCTAGTCACACTTCTTTGAAGTCTCTCAGCCCCACTCACCTCACAGAGTGTTTGTTGTGGGGGAGGAAGGGAAAGGAGAATGTTAGCCGCTTTGAGACTCCTTCGGGTAGTGATAAAGTGGGATATCAATTCCAAACTCTTCTTCTTCTTCTAAAAAGAAAATCCAGCAGCTGCAATTGTGAATTGAAATGTATGCATGTCTATCATTCATTCATTCATTCATTCATTCATTTTTAAGCTGCTCTTCAGTCTAGCTCAGGCTTTCTCAACATCGGGTTGACAGATGTTGTTGGACTACATCTCCCAAAACTTACCAGGAGAATAAGAAATCAAGATAACATTTTTTAAAAGAATGGAAAT
Source organism: Lacerta agilis (assembly GCF_009819535.1). NCBI lineage: Eukaryota > Metazoa > Chordata > Lepidosauria > Squamata > Lacertidae > Lacerta > Lacerta agilis. Next base: position 12,061,717 of record NC_046312.1, read on the forward strand.
TGGTTATTGAATATTTACAAATAAGCTGTAAACAGATACGCTGCAGTTTTATAAGAGTATATATTTAAAGTAGATGAATAAACGAAGAAATTAAAACCAAAATTAAAAAATTAAAAAATTCCTTCCAGTAGCACCTTAGAGACCAACTAAGTTTGTTCTTGGTATGAGCTTTCGTGTGCATGTACACTTCTGTTTCAGATACACTGAAACAGAAGTCACCAGACCCTTATATATAGTGAGGAAATTAAGTTAATTTGGATATGCAGAAAATATTAAAAATAAATTTAAGGAACCGCAGAAAGAGGGGGGAGGAAGTCGAGTTTTGAAATGTTAAAATGATTGTAAAACTATTGAAATGTATAAAACTGAAAATCATAAAAAGACTACAACTCCCATCATACCTGACTATATATGTAATAGAATTGTAGAGTTGGAAGGGACCACGAGAGTCATCTAGTCCAACCCCCTGCAATGCAGGAGTCTTTTGCCCAACAGGGAGCGCGAACTCGCAACCTTGAGATTAAGAGTCTCATGTTCTACCAGTGGGATAATTGGTTATAAATAAAGTAAAATAAAATAAAACCTACCCACTGTCTCCACACCATGCATCATTCTGTGTGGGCGCACCCCCTGCCCTCTTGCCCTTCCCTGCTTTGCTAACACCTAAACTGAAAGGCGCACACCCACGCAAGAAGGCAGCTCCACGTGTTCACAAAAGCGGTGCGGGGGGTCCAAACTTCCCGACGAGCCCCGCCCCGTCTTGCCCTTGAGCTCCTCTACCTATCCATCCATCCATCCATCCACCCAGCCAGCCAGCCAGCCTGCCAGCCATCCATCCATCCTTGCTGGTTCGGCGCGGGCGGCGCTGGAGGGAGGCGCGCTCGCCATTGCGCATCCTCCTCTCGCTCCTCGGGCTGCTGCCTTCCTCCTCTTCTCTCCTCGGCTGGCGGCGGCAGGCAGGCAGGCAGCAAAGGCTGGCGACCATGGCGCTGAGCAACTTCCTCTTCGCGCAGTGCACCTGCTACTTCCTCGCCTTCCTCTTCAGCTTCATCGTGGTGGTGCCGCTGTCGGAGAACAGCAACGACTTCCACGGCCGCTGCCTGCTCTTCACCGAGGGCATGTGGCTCAACGCCAACCTGACGGCCGAGCGGCAGCGCTTCACCGTGCAGGAGTGGGGGCCCGAGTCCGCCTGCCGATTCAGCCTCTTCGCCGGCCTCCTCTCGCTGCTGCTCGCCGCAGTGCAGGCCTGGAGGACGCTCTTCTTCCTCTGCAAAGGCCACGAGGAGTAAGTGGCGGCCGGGAGGAGGGAGGGGAGAGAAGGGGAAGGGAGGGAGCTGGCTTAAAAGAGAGGGAGGGGTCCTCCCCCTCCCCTGGAAACGGAGGCTCCCCGTCGCCCACCAGATAGATGCCTTGCGCGCCAGACTCCAGGCAAAAAGGCTCCGTGCGCATTCCTCTGGGCTTGCAGCAGGATGAGCTGGGGTCGCTATTCAGCCCGGTTACCTCCTACGCTTGCCTGTTCTGAAATAAAGCCCCACTGGTCGGCCCCTGTGAGGACAGGATGCTGGATTAGATGGGCCTTTGGCCTGATCCTGCAGGGCTCTCCTTCTTACGCTCTGGTTTTGGCTGTCGTTGGGGAAGGGTGCATAGGGGGTTTGACTGCACACACACACACACACACACACACACACAATGACCATTTAAAACACTCACACGCTAAAGGCGGATTTAATGCTTACCTTTTGGAGTTGCGGAAAATGAATACCTTTCTGGACAGACCTACTGAATATTATGTGAATATGTACAGGCTGCGATTTCCCAAGATACCATAAAAGAGCTCCCCTATTGATACTCTATCCTGAAACCATTAATACTCATTTACAGCTGATTGCTACCCTGCTGACCACAGCAAAATTGCACAAAAAATGGGGATACATCCCCCTACCATAACTGTTTGGTTAGGGGAAACTATCTTAATGCTAAAGCTTATATATGAGAGAAACACAATGCTTAATAATAGAAGAGAACAAATTTATTGAGAGGTGGGCATTTTTACATTTCTGGAATGACAACATAAATGACATTTTCCCTTTTAATTTAATCAAGGTATTACAGAGTTTTGTTATGCTGTCCCCCCCCATCTGTAATTTCATTTCCCATTTTATCCCCCTCCCTCTTCTTTTTAAAAATTTCATCTGTTTTCTTCTTATTGCAAGGATGTTTGATTTATAATGGTTTATGCTACATATCGTTACAAAATAAGAGTAATAACATTCAAACAACAACAAGCAAACACGTACACAACCGATGCTGATATTGTGGGTGACAGCAGCTGCTTCTGTTTATGGTGCTTCTCATCCCAAAACTATGGTCCTCCAAAAGTTTTCTGCTACATTGAGTGAATCCCAACTTCTCCTGGCTCACCCACCCCCTCTGGGCCCCCCAAGCCAATTTTGATTCTTTTTTTAATGGTCTCAGTACCACAACTGGCTCTGTGAGTGGTACCCAACATGGTGGCTTCCGAATTTTTGGGGCTACAGCTCCCATCATCCCTGACTGTCAGCCATATTGGCTGGGACTGGTGAGAGCTGGACTCTTACCACTTGGGGGGGGGGGGGGTCACCAAATTAGCTATCTCTGAGATATTCCATTTATATGTTTCTTTTGGAAAAGTGGGAGAGCTAGCTATTATTGCTGAGAGCCGGTATGGAGTAGTGGTTAGAGAGATGGACTAGGACTTGGGAGAGCAGGGTTCAAATCCCCACTCAGCTCTGAAGGCCACTTGATGACTTTGGGGCAGTCACTGCATCTCAGCCTAACCTACCTCACAGGATAAAATGTGAAGATAAAATGGAAAGGGGGAGGCGATTTGAACCCTGGTCTTTGGAGAAAAGGTGGGATATACATGTATAATAATAATATTAAATAGATTATTTATGGTGAGATCTTTTCTCTCCAAATGTTTGCAAGCAACCAGGAGGACCTAAGAGCCCCATCTCCATTAGGCAATTTTCTATTTTCTTAAGGTCAAGATCCCTCCCATCCCCAGTTAGTCCCGAGCAAAATGGCAACCAGAAGATAAAAAGCAGGCAACATGTTCTGTAACAGTGTCTGTGGAGCAGACAGTTCCAGAGGCTTTGGGCAAGTGATCCAAGCCACAGGCTTATAATAGAATGTACCATTGATCTCCATGGTGATGTGTGCCTGCAGCACTGGTAATGTTTTGTACACTGCATGCAGTTGGCTTTCGAGATCTCTCTGGGGTGCTGCAATTTAGCTCAAAGTACCACAAGCTATGAAGAGGCCTTTGCCTGTCCATGTGTTCACCTGCGTAACATGAACTGGTCAAGGCTGATAGAATGGGCAGGGGGTGGATGATGATGAAGCTTTCCAACTAGATATGGTGAACCGGCTGCCTTCCTGACATTGCTGAACTCTGGCTCTCATCAGCTCCAGCTGCCATGGGCAATTTTCAGTGATGATAGGCTTTGTAGTCTGAGAACATCAGGTTGCCCACAAGCCTTGTCTTAAACTCACAAAGAGGCCTGGTGGATGATTTTGTCCATGGGTGTCTAACTAGTAGATCAGAGGGAAGGCTGTCAAGAACGGAAAGGTGTGGTTGCCAAATTATGGTGAGCTTCTGTGGAACGTAGTTTTGGATTACTGATTTCTTGCCTGCAGTTTGATTTGCTGCCATTTTATTCTGCGTTATACATTATTCTCTGTCCTCTTTGGGTTGAAGCTCCTAAATTAGGTTGGTTTACTTGTATTGCTTTACATAAGTGAGCTTATGATAATTCTTAATAGTTTCTTAGTATGTTTTTTTGGATTGTTACATTTATTGCACTTAGTTTGATATGCTGTGAGTCACGCTTTGCAGAAAAGTGGTTTACAAATAAACTGGTGGTGATTATGATGGCAGGCATCCAGCTTGTAATATTCCGGGCACATATCTAAGTATTTAAACTAGAAAGCTGGATACATAAAGGACCTGGATACATAAAGGACCACTTGCTACGGCATGAAGCTGTTTAGATTTTAAGACCAGTCTCAAGGGGCCTTGCTCCAAGTCTAGCCACCATCTGAAGAAAGGTGGGGGAAGGTAGAACATCTGCAAAACATTCCCAGCTTCTCCAAACCATAGCTGTCAACTTTTCCTTTTTCTTGCAAGGAATCCTATTTGGAATAAGGGAAGTTCCCTTAAAAAAGGGAAAAGTTGACAGCTGTCCTCCAAACTTTCATAATAGGATTCGTTTTCCATATGACTGGCTATCTAGTTGCAGGTAGGTAGCTGTGTTGGTCTGCCATAGTCAAAACAAAAAAATAAAATAAAAAATTCCTTCCAGTAGCACCTTAGAGACCAACTAAGTTTGTTCTGTGTATCTGACGAAGTGTGCATGCACATGAAAGCCTCATACCAAGAACAAACGTAGTTGGTCTCTAAGGTGCTACTGGAAGGAATTTTTTATTTTATTTTGTTTTGACTGGCTATCTAGGTTGAAGAAACTGGGTGTTGTTGTTGTTGTTGTTGTTGTTTTGCCTGGCAAAGAGCAGGCTGAGTGGGGTGTGTGATAGGGTTAGGGTTACTGGGCTAAGTTCAAGGTGCTGGTTTGGGTGCATATAGTTGTATACAGCTTGAGGGATGGATACCTGAAAGATTGTCTCACCCCTTCTATGACCAATTTGATGACTGCTCTGCAGGTGAGGGCCTTCTGCAGAGACCACCTTATCAGGTGATCCATCCCACACAAACTAGGAATCAAGCTTTTAGTGGTATGGCCCCTGCCCTTGGGAATACTTTCCCCATGCATATCAGACAGGTGCAGTCTCTGTTGTCCTTTTGCCACCTGGTCAGCAGACTTTTTAAATTGAGGTCTCTCCCAGTCTGCATCTGCAGTGGGACATTTTAAAAGTTGTTGCTTACCATCCTTGCCTGCTTTGGGAAGAAGGGCGGGATATGCATTTAATAAATGAACGGATAAATAATAGTCTCTCTCAATTATTCCAAAATTCAGCTGCATTGAATGTACTTGTACTGTATAATTCCTCTTCTCCTACATTGTGTTCACAGTCTGGGTCTACCCTCCCCAGTTGCTGCTTATTTGTGAAATAGAAAGCAGCTGCAAAATACTAAACTCTGACAAACCTCACATGTTATTTAGTGCTGATTTGTTTGCAAGTCAGAGCATGGACAAAGTATAAACTAGCCTCCCCCAATCTAGTGCTCTTTGTGTGGTTTGACTAATACCCCCTATTCAGCCTAGTTGTGGTGGCCTAGGCTAAAAGCAAATGTTTGAGGCCTGCCACCAAAAATACATAGGAGTGGGGAAGGAGATTGCAGGATACGCTTCTTAAACCCAGATCTGTCAGTGTCAATCTGTCAAAAGGCAAAGGAGCGCCTCGCATGGATTTTGCTGCCTTGGCACTGAGAAAACTTTTAGCATCCCAGACATATCTGAACTGGTGATCTGGTGCTGTAAACACAGAGTTGCTGGATTCGCTCCCACAAGAGGCAGCCACTGAAGAAGAAGAAGAAGGAGGAGGAGGAGGAGGAGGAGGAGGAGTTTGGATTTGATATCCTGCTTTTCACTACCCGAAGGAGTCTCAAAGCGGCTAACATTCTCCTTTCCCTTCCTCCCCCACAACAAACACTCTGTGAGGTGAGTGGGGCTGAGATACCTCAAAGAAGTGTGACTAAACCAAGGAAACCCAGTAGCTGCATGTGGAGGAGCAGGGAATCGAACCTGGTTCACCAGATTACAAGTCCACCGCTCTTAACCGCTACACCACACTGGCTCTCACTGGTGGCTACCAGTTTGGATGGCTTTGAAAGAGGATCCGACAAATTGATTTGTAAAATCGTAAAATGATGCATGGCATGGAGAAGGTGGATAGAGAGGGGGGGGAAAATTCTCCCTCTCTCATAGCACTAGAACTTGCAGACATCAAATGAAGCTGAATGCTGGAAGAGTTAGGATAGGTAAAAGAAAGTGCATGAACTATGGAACTCCCTGCCGCAGGAGCCAGCGATGGCCACCGACCTAGATTGCTTTAAAAGAGGATTGCAATAATTCATGGATGAGAGGGCGGTTGATGTCTACTGGCCATGACGCATATGTTCTCCCTCCACAGTGGTAGGCAAAATAAAATAGGAAATTCTTTCCAGTAGCACCTTAGAGACCAACTGAGTTTGTTCTTGGTATGAGTTTTCGTGTGCATGCACACTTCTTCAGATACACACAGTAATGTAGGCAGTAATGTTTCTGAATAGCAGTAGCTGGAAATCCCTAGTGGGGCGAATGCTGTTGCACTCAGGACTTGCTTGTTAGCTTCCCAGAAGCACCTGGTCAGCCACTGTGAGATAACAGGAAGCTGCATTGGTCCTAACGTTGCTTACAAGTTCATAGAATCATAGAGTTGGAAGAGACAACAAGGGCCATCTAGTCCAACCCCCTGCCAAGCAGGAAACACCACCAAAGCATTCCTGACAGATGGCTGTCAAGCCTCTGCTTAAAGACCTCCAAAGAAGGAGACTCCACTACACTCCTTGGTAGCAAATTCCACTGCCGAACAGCTCTCACTGTCAGGAAGTTCTTCCTAATGTTTAGGTGGAATCTTCTTTCTTGTAGTTTGAATCCATTGCTCCGTGTCCGCTTCTCTGGAGCAGCAGAAAACAACCTTTCTCCCTCCTCTATATGACATCCTTTTATGATTCCCCTTTCTTCTCTCCCCCCCCCACCTCCCACTTTCCTCTCGCAGCTCTTTCTTTTACGCCTTCCTGAATCTGCTCGTCAGCGCTTTTGTGGTGTTCGTCATCTTCATCGCCAGCACGATCGTAAGCGTTGGCTTTAACATGTGGTGCGACGCCATCACCGAAAAAGGAAGCATGCCCAACAGGTGAGTGTGGCAGGGGAGAGTCCTTTCCATTGATGCATGCAGGCAGGTAGATGGGAGGCAATAAGCAAAGGGCAGCTATGGAAGCAAGGGAAACAGGCAAAAAGAGGTGTGAGCTGGAAATAATCTCCTAACAGTACGATGGGTAGATACAGCGAGGCCAACGGAAGAAGAAATTGCCCCTTCTTTGGCTTACGCTGTCAGATGCAACACGGGACAGAGATCCAGTGCCTTTAAGAATTATTTAGCAGCATTGCAATGGGAGAAGCTAACTCTCCCCTTTTCTCTGATTTGATTAAAAAAAAAAAGTAGACTACTGGAGGTCAGTCGTGTATTGAATTTGGCAGTTTGGACCTTGAAACTGCAGCACCCTTCGTCAAACAAAGCAAGATATGGAAGGAGGAGAAGGGAGAATGGTTAAGCACTTCTGTACCACACGGGAAGTGAAAATTTGGATGTGCAGAGCATTTGATTACTACAATTATATTCCTTGTCCCTCAAAATCCAGGACGTGATGTGCATCCTGAAAGAGTTAAGCTAATTTAGGGATGGGGAACCTCAGGCAAGGCGACCCAATGTTTCCCCTAGGCTTCTCTACTATATGTGGCCCTTGGAACTGTCCTCAGACCACACCACTCCATAGCCATGTCCCCCCCATCTCCAGGTCACAGCCCTCACCCAGCCCTTCTCTCCACTCTCCTTGAGTGGTTTCGCCTGGCTGGAATGTGCTGTTGAACCCCAATAGGGCTTTTTGCTGGAGGATAGAGAGGGATGGTGGAGGTTAGGGAGGGACACTTGCGTGTGTTTATAAAGTAGCCTATGAAGGTGAATTTCACGCTTGTTACTCCACCCACTTTTCCCTCTGGCCCCGCCCATCACAGATCCATGACTCCCAGCAGGTTGCCCAGAATGGCACGTCGCCCCCAGAATGAAGAAAGCTTCTTTGCCCCTGAGCTAGTACTAGCCTATCTAAAAATCTGAAATATACGCACCTATCCTATTCTGGATAAATGAAAAATGGGACATAATTTGTTTCATAATGAAGGGCAGTAATCCACATTAACATGGCTGGGTGGGGAAAACGCTGTTGTTCCTTTACACAACTGAATTAGCTTGGCAAGGGATGGGGGGTGGGGGTTGATTTTCAGAAGCAACTAGGAATCTGCATCTAAAATGCTTCCAGGCTGCAATTTAAATTTATTACTGTTGTAGAGTATTAAAGGCCAGCAATATTGTACAATTGAGAAATTATCCAGTGTATTGAACCACTCTGCGTGTTTGGTACTAGAATTTTTATTTATTTATTGAGAGGCTAAATTTCTTTCCCTTCATGTGTTGTTTTTTTTAAATAAAAAAAAATCCACTGGCTCATAAAGTAGAAGATAAAATGGTGACATTTTATGTCATATGATACAGATAAACTGCATTGCTAAAGCATTTACTTTGTTTCACCTTGTCATATGTTGTAAAATGCCATTAGTGAATGTTCTGTTTAGGGCTGCAACGGTTATTCGAATATTCCGTTAAAAGGGGAGGTTTTTTTTAAAAACAAAAAAATCTCTGGACTAATAGAATATTCGGATAAGCATCCAAGATGGCTGACAACACTGGAAAGGAAGGAAAGAAAAAGAGAGACAGAGAGAGACAGAGAAAGAAAGAGAAGAGGCCTTCTGAAACCTCAGAATCCCGGGGAATTGTTCACAGCACCAAGTAGAAATCCAAGTTACCTGTAAACAAACCAACCCAAAACCACCCATAGGCAGACTCTATCTGAACAACTCTTTGCTCTGGAGCATCTGAAACAAACAAAACAAAAACCGCACACATGCGCACACAAACACTCCCTTCTTCTGAAGTCTTCTCTGGTGATGTCAAAAGGTAATTAATGGAGGCTCGTAACTCAGTTTCATTGTGGGGTGATGCCAAAGTGGGGATTGTCTGTGTGGGTGGTTGAGTCGGTGGGACAGACTAAAAGAGGTTGTGCTTAAGGCTTTTCAAATGCTGGTTTTAGGTAAGATGGAGAACTTTCCCTGCACATTTTTGCTTCATTTGCATTGCATGCTCCCCCCCCCCATCCCCAGTAGTCATTGTAAGTCTGGGGGGCACCAGCAGAGTTTTTCTCTCTCTCTGTGTTTTTTTTTTTAAATGTACGGTGCTTATGGGGTCTAAAGGTCTCCTCCAGTTTGGCATGATGATTGTTGAACTCGAGTGTAAGGACGTTCAGTGGTTGCTCATGAGAAAAGCAGACGAACGCAGCACTTCTAAAAACTAAGTTCTTTATTGTGCAGATATTTACAGTGGAGCAAAAGTTCAAACGTCCATCTCATCCCTCTGCAGAGTCCGGGAATGAACCCTTCCGGTTCTTGGTCCAGCAAAAGAGGCGCGGGATCCTGAACCCCCGCCTCCCCCTTCCACGTCTTTCCTGTCTGCAAACTCGGGGCGCGGGAAACTGTCCCTGTTCCCCGCTTCCCCCTTGGTGCTCAGGCTCTGCGATCTCTTCACAGCCCCTGCGTCGACTTCCTGCCTCTAACTCCCCCTCCCCATTGGAGGAATGGTCGCTTCCTGCTGAGGAGGGGGATGACGAACTGGTGAACAAAGGGGGTGGTTCCCTGTACTGCAAGCTCTCCCGGGATGCTACCAGCCGTGGGGAGGGGGGTTTCCTGACATCGAGGATAGTCCGTGAACTCTGTGTTGGGATACCATCGGACAAGATGGTGGACTCAACCTTTCTAAACTGCACTGTAACCCAATTTTGCACGATGGTTCCTGAAATTAGGAAGCCAATCATCACCAAATTCGGCCTGATGGTTCATGAGATCAAGGAGCAGGTACGGGGTAGGTTAGGCTGAGAGAATCTTGATGGGCCCAGGTTCATTTCATGAGCTTCATGGCTGAGCAGGAATTTGAACCTGATTCTCCGAAGTCGTAGTCAAAGCTCTAACCACTACACCACACTGGCCAGAGGTCAATTCAGTCTGATACAAGAAGGCTCTTCTGACATTCTTATGCTGAGGCTGGTATGTTGTGCTAATTGTGGCTGTAAACTCCCTTGTGTACCCATTTCACAATTATTGTGCAATGGCCAAAATGCATGCTGGTCCCCTATTTTTATTTTTTTACAATTCCATGGAAAGGTCCTGCCAGATTAGAGACCCAATTTAGTTTCAGAATGCAGACACGGATGAAACATTCATACAGCTTCTCTCTTTCTCTTAATCTGCAGGAAATTGATCAAAGTGGGAACACTTGGCAAAGTATTTGAAGGGACGTTGACATTTTGGCCTTTGCTCCATTATTTCTGGTTGAGATCAAACCGCAATAAACTCTGACTGGTTCAGTGGCCTGCGCTGAGAGACAGAGGCTGCAATATGAAAGTTTATCTGTGTTTCAAGGATAGCAGGATGATTGTTTTATAATGAAGATGTTGTCACCCAGATGTTATATATGGCAGAGGGCTATTGCTTCTTGGGAACGGAGCTTTATTGGACAGGATTTAGAGGTCTGATTCAGCTGGAGCTCAGAAAAGGTCATTTGGAATTGCTGAAATGATTTTCATTTCTTCCCTTCCCCCTCATCCAAAATGTCTTCTCCCTCTAGCTGTGAAGAATTACAGGATATAGATCTTGAGCTGAATTTAGAAAACTCAGCATTCTATGACCAGTTTGCCATCACACAGGTAAGTCAAGTGATCTCCCCCAAAGTCTCTTTGTTTGTCCATAGAGCTGATAAGTTGCGGCTCCGGAAAGGAATACTGATTGTTGGCTGTAATAAAGAGATTGATTAATTGATTGCTCGATCTCTGGAAAGGTTCTCAGTGTCATCTTGTCTTCTCTGGGAATCAAAAGTAGCATCCCTTCTGAGGATGGGGTAGAAATTCAATTCAGTATATATTTAAAGGAGGATCCATCAAAATCGCACTTTCTTGGGCAACGCGAGAAGCAAAAATTGGTCAGATAAATTTGCATTGATCTAAACTTTGCAGATCTGAACTTTGAAACCAGCCATTTTTTTCCAAAAAATGCATGTATTAAGAGAAAGGTCACCCAGTGAGCTTCATGGCCAGGTGGGGATTTGAATTCTGCCCATCCAGGTCCAACACTCTAGCCACTACACCACACTGCCTCTCGGTTGGAGTTGGAGTCAAATACCACCTGGAAGGCACCATGTTGGCCACCTCTGTATAATTCAGTCAAAAACTTCCCTGTATAAACAGACTTACATGTACAGTGGTACCTTGGTTTACGAACTTAATCCATTTCCGAAGTCCGTTCTTAAACCAAAGCGTTCTTAAACCAAGGTGTGCTTTCCCATAGTAGCGGGGGACTCAATTTACAAATGGAACGCACTCAACAGGAAGCGAAACATGTTCTTATTCCAAGGCAAAGTTCACAAACCAAAACACCTACTTCCAGGTTTGCAGCGTTCTTAATCCAAGTTGTTCATAAACCAAGGTACCACTGTAAACAAATTGGTATTAGGAATTGCTTGACCTTGTTACTCTCTCTCTCTCTCTCTCTAGTTTGGCCTTTGGGCTGCCTGGCTCACTTGGCTCGGAATTACCATTTTGGCCTTTTTGAAAGTTTACCATAACTACCGGCAGGAGGACCTTGTGGAGAGCCTGATTCATGAGAAGGAGCTCTTGCTAGGAAGATCCTCATCACGAACTTCTTTCCAGGAGGAGAAAAGTGGCATGATCTAATGGGCAGACAAGCCAGTCTATCTAGCAGGTTGTAGGGGTTTTTTGTTTCTTTAATAAAATAAAATAAAATAAAAATAATTATAATAATTTGGCAGTTCTAAGTGGAATTCGAGAAAATGGTATTGGTTTTAAGAAAGGAAAGTGAATCTGGATCCCGTTAAGGAGACGGTGTGTGTAGACGCATCCCCATTAGCATTGACACATAGGACTGGTTCACACAGGCATGTCCATCACTCTCTCTCTCTCTCATCAGCTGACCTGAGGAATCTCAGCCAAATGTACAAACTCGCTTGAAAAAAACTGGGTTATATTGAAAGTCCATCCCTAGGGATTTGTTTATGATGGCCCATTCACACACACGCAAACCATCCTTTGATGCTGCAGTTGCCATGTGATGGCTATGCCCGCATGAACCATTCCGTAGACAGCAAGCTGTGTGCCACTACTTTGAAATAGATTCTCTTTCTTGGCTGTCATGATCCTTCTCCAGATGTTGGATGAGATAAGCCTGAGTCATACACTCCTCCACTCCATCACAAATAGAGTGTCATGCATGATGTGGGCACTCAACGCTGATGTCCAGTTATGTTGGATGCCCAGTTATTCTCCCCCCTCAAAGAGGAGGAATGAGGGTGAGAATTAACCAAACTGAGCGCTCATGGGATTGGGGAATCTGTATTTAGTGCCTGCATCGTATGTGTGATGTTATCTTTTTGTTGAGTTTCTCCTCTCCCACCTGACGGCTCTTTCTGATCCAGTGAGTGGATGGTCTGTAGTTTGCAACACTTGCAAACTCATGCTCAAAATGCACCTCTAAAGAATTGTCTTGTGACTCAGACATTATCTCTAGGTGTGACCACCAGTGCTACCTTTTGGTAGACTCCACTAATAAGCCTTAGGCATCGATGCTCCCTTGTTGTGTGTGCCAAGTAGCTCAGCCATGTGCCCTTGAATGAAGAGTGCAACTGAGTCTTTGTACATACTGCAGTACAGTGGTAGCTTGGTTCTCAAACGTAATCCATTCTGGAAGTCCGTTCAGCTTCCGAAAACATTTGAAAACCAAGGCGCAGCTTCCGATTGGCTGCGGGAGCTTCCTGCACTCACTCGCAAGCCACGGAAGCTATGTCAGACGTTCGACTTCCAAAAAATGTTTGCAAACCGGAACACTCACTTCCGGGCTTGCGATGTTTGGAGCCAAAACCTACGAGTACCAAGGCGTTCGAGAACCAAGGTGTGACTGTACATGCAAAAGCTTCCTTGAAATCCAAATGCCCTGATTGCGCAGAGTTCTGGTTTACAATGGAAGCCTTCTTGCATGCAGCTGAAGGCGAAGAAACTCATTACAGGCTAAAACAAAATAAAAAATAAAAAATATTTCCCCCCCTTCCAGGAGCACCTTAGAGACCAACTAAGTTTGTTCTTGGTATGAGCTTTCGTGTGCATGCACACTTCAGATACATTGAAACAGAAGTCACCAGACCCTTATATATAGTGAGAGAGTGGGGAGGGGTATTACTCAGAAGTAATACTCCTCCCCACTCTCTCTGAGTAATACCCCTCTCCACTCTCTCACTGTTTCAGTGTATCTGAAGAAGTGTGCATGCACACGAAAGCTCATACCAAGAACAAACTTAGTTGGTCTCTAAGGTGCTACTGGAAGGAATTTATATTTTATATTTTATTTTGTTTTGACTATGGCAGACCAACACAGCTACCTACCTGTAACTGTCATTACAGGCTGTCACACCCTTTGCACAAGGACTAGTGGGCAGAGTTACTTGTTATCACTCCCCTGTTGATAAACACAGGAGCATTAACACCCAAGCAGGACTTATTGCATCCCTGGAACAAGCTCCATTCAAATGTAGAGGGGTTGTGTATGAGCTTTGCCTAGAAGACTTAAAAACCCTATGTTCTATCTACCCTGCGTCTGACATCTGTGGGTCAAATCACAGAACTTTCATACATTGACAGTTACTGGGGAAGGGAGGGTTTTTGTAAATTCAGCCATGATGCACAGGATTTATCAGTTACAGGTGGGTAGCCGTGTTGGTCTGCCATAGTCAAAACAAAATCGAAAATTCTTTCTGGTAGCACCTAAGAGACCAACTGAGTTTGTTCCTGGTATGAGCTTTCGTGTGCATGCACACTTCTTCAGGATTTATCAGTCAGCTGTTTAGATGTGACCATTGTGGTCCTGTGTTGAAAGTGTGCTGCATTAGGTCATATGCAAATAATGTAGGCCCTGGGAACAGATGTGGTGATGATTTCAAAGTGTATTACCAGCTACAGAAACCCAAGTTTTTTCTAAGTATCAGCGCCATCTTACTGATTTATTTACAAAATGATATGTTTGAAAAGAAACTCGAAAGCTTGCAGCAATGAGTATTGCTTACAGCAAAACCAGATACTGGTACTTTCATGGATATTGCCCTGTGTGAAATAGGTACATAAGTGCCACATGAACACATTTACTGAAGCAAAGTTGCACATTCATTCATTCATGAATGAATGAAAGAATTCCAGATTGGAGTTCCTGATTCCAAAATGTTGAAAACCAAGGGGTTAAAAACCATGAGTATTTATGCAAAGTTTGAGGTGCTCCCCCTCAAAAAAAAACAACCTTGAATCAACACTTTAAAAAGATTTTTTTTTAAAATCTGAAGCATCATTTTACCAAATTTAATTTGTTGCAAACAGCAGCCAAGCTGAAAAACCTGCAGATCGGAGTTTTGCTTTTAAATTTGTTTCAGTTCCATTAAAAAAAAAATCTGCTCCTGGATTCAGTTGAGAAGATACGGAGCAGCATGGCTTGTTAGACACTTGTCTAGATTATGATAAAGATGTGTATTTGAAATGGGGTGGGAGGTGAAACTCATTGCATTATATTAGCTGCTCTCCGTAGATCTTCCCAGGGGATTACGGAGGGCACTTTTGCTTAGCTTCGAGGTTGGCATGCAAAATATATTATTATTGCTTAGTAAAATGTAGTGAAATGGGCTATAGGTATAACAGCTTGCCTTGTAAAGCGATTGATATATAATTCTTGCTTCTTCATATATACAAGTAGAAACTTAATGACATATTCTAATGTAGCATTGTTCCTCTCTAACGTTGCCTCCATACAGTATGTGGAATTATTCTAAGTTACAAAGTACAGTTATCTGCGTGCATAACAAAACAAGCAGGCTGTTTGTGGTTGAATTGGGGCACTCTCCCTCTTTTAGCAAACTACTGGAGATGGAAGTTGCACTTCGGAATTATGGGATTAGGATTGGATTCAGGATTTGATTTCAAGATCAGGCAAACCCGAGGAGGTTTATCACTAACCAGAGCTAGATACTTTGGCTGTTGCTGTCGTCTGCTCTTATGGGTAAGTGGGGTTGGGTTGGGAGTCAGCATCTTCTCTCCCACACCTCCTTCCCCACCCCACCCCAGCCACCTTGAGAGCAGTACATATGAAAAGGATCTAGGAGTCTTGGTAGACCACAAACTTGACATGAGTCAACAGTGTGATGCAGCAGCTAAAAAAGCCAATGCAATTCTGGGCTGCATCAATAGGAGTATAGCATCTAGATCAAGGGAAGTAATAGTACCACTGTATTCTGCTCTGGTCAGACCTCACCTGGAATATTGTGTCCAGTTCTGGGCACCACAGTTCAAGAAGGATACTGACAAGCTGGAACGTGTCCAGAGGAGGGCAACCAAAATGGTCAAAGGCCTGGAAACGATGCCTTATGAGGAACGGCTTAGGGAGCTGGGTATGTTTAGCCTGGAGAAGAGAAGGTTAAGGGGTGACATGATAGCCATGTTCAAATATATAAAAGGATGTCATATAGAGGAGGGAGAAAGGTTGTTTTCTGCTGCTCCAGAGAAGCGGACACAGTGCAATGGATTCAAACTACAAGAAAGAAGATTCCACCTAAACATTAGGAAGAACTTCCTGGCAGTAAGAGCTGTTGGACAGTGGAATTTGCTGCCAAGGAATGTGGTGGAGTCTCCTTCTTTGGAGGTCTTTAAGTGGAGGCTTGACAGCCATCTGACAAGAATGCTTTCTTGGTGTTTCCTGCTTGGCAGGGGGTTGGACTGGATGGCCCTTGTGGTCTCTTCCAACTCTGTGATTCTATGATTCTATGAAATGTGTCCTCTTTTTTGCTCTTCAGCATATGGCAACCTTACCTATGCACCCTATACTGCCTGAGTAGAACTCTCAAAAACTCAGAAAAGAGGGCCACCCATCAAGGCAATTTTAAGGGTGTGGAAGATGTCACCTTCTATCTGCAATCATGCAGCCACCACGTTTTTGACATTTTCAGCGAGAAAGCAAAAACCTTTGCTTGTCAGTGTTTACATTTTGATGTCAAGTGTGAGAGTTTCGAAATGTAGCTTTAAAGCAGAAACGCAACCTGAGATTTTCAGATTTCTTTCCTTCAGCCCAGCTCCACAATTTAATGTTCTGTGGAGTTGAAGATGCTGCAGAGGAGCCAACAGATGGAACCCTGGATCTTTTGCATCCATAACACATTCCCTACCACTCGGCTCAACCTTCCTTTCCTGCAATGCCCAGTAGTAAAAAAAAGCAAATTCAGTGTACATTTAATGATAACTTTCTACTGATAGATGTTTGAACTCTGACATTTATTGTATATTTGTGTACATAAAGGAGGGGATGAATGCTTCTGTTTTTGAATCGATGCCCTGTGATATGTGTGTTTGTGTGTGTGTGTGCATTCCCTAGCCCAAACTTGAACTTCTTCTGGATTCAGGAGCAAAGCATCAAACTAGGCATAATGTCAGGTGGTCCACAAGTGGTTTTAAGAAAGATCTCTAAGTCACCTTCTGGGAGAGGGGCTCAAAATGCAGTTGTGTGTATGTATCACATCCACCAACTTTTATGCCCTAAGATTTAGAACCTGACCTTCTGAACAAATTTACTATTGCACAATGCATAACAGTCAAATTCAAAATATTTAAGAAATTGGGACTGGAATAGGTTGCGTTCATTTCAGAGCTTGTTATGCACTCACAATCTGCATTGTCTTTTTTTGCTGTCTAGTTGGGCATGGATTGCATGCAAAGTGCAGGGAAACCGTTGAGCTTGGAAATGCAAAGTGCTGCTTGTTTTATACAAAACTGAACAGGGAGTAGGGTTTTTTTTTTAAGATGTACCCCAAATCACCATTGATGACCTTCTGCTGTAATAATTTGTATACATCAAGCAAATCTGAGATTGCAAGGCCCATTCTCCTTGTTTCAACCAACGATTGAGATTCCGTTGTCTTTGGTGGGGACAGAGTTGCCAGAATCAGGAAATTATTGTTTTATATCAATTGTTTGCCCACCCCCACCCCCTTCTGGAGAGCGTATTGGGCTTCTGATCTGGTGCCATATAAAAATAAATTGTCTGAAAATTTAATGCGTTTTGGTGTTTTATTTAAACACAATCAGAATAATTACATTTTTTAGCACAAGACATATGAAGAAGAAGAAGAGTTTGGATTTGATATCCCGCTTTATCACTACCCAAAGGAGTCTCAAAGCGGCTAACATTCTCCTTTCCCTTCCTCCCCGACAACAAACACTCTGTGAGGTGAGTGGGGCTGAGAGACTTCAGAGAAGTGTGACTAGCCCAAGGTCACCCAGCAGCTGCATGTGGAGGAGCGGAGACGTGAACCCGGTTCCCCAGATTACGAGTCTACCGCTCTTAACCACTACACCACACTGGCAACTGATGGTTGGGAACTGAATAGTGTGCCTCCGTTATAAGCTATACGTGTCTTGCTGGCAAGTATTGTGCAGATCTAGGAATCTAACAAGGATATAATTCTTTTTTCTTTTTAAAAAAAATGAAAATAAAACCTTTTCTTGTGTGTCTAATCTCATTTTTCAGATTTTTTTTTCTTGCACAGTTCTATAGAAGCTGGGAGGGCTGTTCTCCATTTTCATTTTCCAGCTGCTGACATGTATTAAATGGCAGCTAAAATAAACTCCTTTTCATGTATATATATATATTTTATTTTTGCTATGTAAACAAGAACTGTTTGTCGCAGCAGGGGTAATGCCGGAATACGAAGAGAAGTCAAATATGGTTCACATAATCAGTGCAGGCAGGTGGTCTCAATTATGGTGCAGAACCCACACCAGGAAGAACATTGCTTACATTGACCTTTAATGCCCTCGTACAATTGGGTCAGTGTGTATTTTAAAAGGTTCCCAGCAATGCACCACCCATTAATGCCACCCTCCGAGGCAAGTGTTATAAATATGGTTAGAATAATTCCTTTAAATGCTCTCCATATTATTATTATTACTATTATTATTATTATTATTATTATTTTGTGGGGGATGTTTCCACCGGAAAACAAAAATGGTAACCTGCAAATGACTTTCCATCTTCAGTCAATGGCTACTCAACACATTTTCACCTGCCATGTAATGTTCCTTCTGCACTTGCAATGAATCAACCCTTCGGTGTGGTAGCATCAGGCCAATGGCCCTCAGCCCAGCATGTGCAAAATAAAAAGCGCCAAAATTCTGACACGCTTTTTCCACACCAAAGGTGGTAAACATATACCAGCAGTACTGGAAAGTCGTTCCAAGCTAAACCCCTAGCACAGTTATTATATGGGGCTCTGATTTGGACAGGCACTCACTTTGACTGTACGGAAGCTGTCCAATCAAAGTTCTTAAGGCAAATTTCCTCCGTGGCACCCTCTGTTCCAAACGCATCATTGAGCCTAGAGGCTAATCTTTCCTCGGTAGAATTACGGATCTGGTGTAGGATACTTAACTATTGGCTTCGCCTAAACGCAAATCTCTCCCCCCCCCCCCCCGGTCTAATATCCCTAGTGCTGCAAGAATGTCACAAGAGCACCTGGACTAAAATTGTCTATCAAAAACTTCACTCTTGCAGCTTATCACCACAACAGCTACTCACTTTGGGTTTTAGTAAAGCAAACAGTCTTAATTTGTCAGTGCCTAAATGATGTTGAGCATCAGAACAACTTGGCCACAATAAGGAAATTTTGCCCATGGTATGACTATTCTTCACCTTCCCATTTTGACTCTCTGGCACCCTATCTGCATAAACTAGCAATTCTAAAACATAGACGTGCTTTTACTCTTGCAAGATTGAATGTATTGCCCCTGGCTGTACTCGAGGGACGATTGCACCAGATTCCGCACGAAAAATGGCAATACCAAATTGGTGGCGCATGCCCTTCTGGCTTGCACTCTTGTTATGTACTGAGTTGAATAGGATCCAAACTGCAGCAGTCTGATTGGTCCTAGAACAATAGGATTGAGATTGCAGCAGTCTGACTGGTCCCAGAACAATAGGATTGAGATTGCAGCAGTCTGATTGGTCCCAGAACAATAGGATTGAGATTGCAGCAGTCTGATTGGTCTGCAGGAGCCACCCAATCCAGCTCCAGGTGGAAGTGAATCCGCACTCTGATTGGCATACAGGAGTATCCCGGAATTAGCCAATCACGTGGGGCCCATTGTGTAAATAGTGTATATAAAGCAAACGTTTTGGGGGAACTACATTCCTCACTACTATGAGCTGAATAAAGAGAATGAAAATCACACTGGACTCCGAGTATCTTTCAACTCTTTATAAAGACTTGAGGATTGAGGTTATCACCAGGGGCGTCGCTAGGGGGGTGCGGTGGGGGCGGTACGCCCCCGGGCGACAGGGGTGAGAAGCGGCGGGTGGGGGCGACAAGCGGCGGGTGGGGGCGACAAGCGGCGCCCCTCCCGCCACTCCCCAGGCAACGCCGGTCACCCCGGGAGCAGCAGCGCTGCACGGACGGGGTGCTCCCTCGGCCGTGCGCTGTTGCTCCCGGGGCGA
Organism: Lacerta agilis; assembly: GCF_009819535.1. NCBI lineage: Eukaryota > Metazoa > Chordata > Lepidosauria > Squamata > Lacertidae > Lacerta > Lacerta agilis. The sequence goes on from NC_046312.1 coordinate 12,081,159, forward strand.
CCGGAGCGAGCGGCGGCGCATGGGGGTGACAAGCGGCAGCCCCTCCCGCCATTCCCAAGCGCTGCCGCTCCCTCCATCACCCCAGGAGCAACAGCGCACGGCCGAGGGAGCACCCCGTCCGTGCAGCGCTGCTGCTCCCGGGGTGACCGGCAGCATGGGGAGTGGTAGGAGGGGCCGGCGCTTGTCAGCCCCACGCGCTGCCGCTGGCTCTGTCCCCCCGGGAGCAGCAGCGCACGGTGTGTGCGGTGCTGCTGCTCCTGGGACAACGGAGCGAACGGCGGCACGTGGGGGTGACAAGAGGCAGCCCCTCCCACCATTCCCACGCGCTGCCGCTCCCTCCGTCACCCTGGGAGCGGCAGCGCACGGCCCGACGACGGAGTGCGCCTGCACGCGCAGGCGCACTCTGTCATCGGATCGCCGCTTCCACAGCCTCCTTTTGAGCCGGAGAGCTTAAAAGCGAGCTCTTCGGCTTAAAAGAGGGCTGCAAAAGCGGCGCCGGCACCCCCGGAAACGCCCTGGGGGCGGAGCGTCATGACGTCACAATGTGATGTCGCGACGCCCCGCCCCCGGGGCGTTTCCTTTGCCGCCCCGGGTACCGCGGAGCCTTACTCCGCCACTGGTTATCACCCCTCTTTTATTGTCCATTCTGGGTCGCCCAACCACTGCCACAGTGTCCTTCCTTTTGGCAGATCAAGATGAGCAGGTGACAGCAAAGGTTGCAAGGTTTTTAGCTGGGGCAATCAGAATAAGATCCACTATTTGACTACTGATTCAAAATCCTAAAATGTATTTTATACAATTGACTTTTTATTTGTATTCTGTGTATATCGTATTGTTGTTTTATTGCTATGGCCGATAGCTGATGCAAATAAAGATTCATTCATTCATTCATTCATTCATTCATTCATTCATTCCTGTTCTCATAGGGCCAACCAGATAATAGAGTTATAAGACTATAGAGCCGGAAGGGATCATCTGGTCCAACCCCCTGCAATGCAGATACCGGTGGGAAACCAGCAACCAGGATTCAAGTTCTCTCCCATCCTGTGGTTTAATTCCTGCCGCCGACTGTGGAGCCAAAGCATAGCCATTGTGGCTAGTGTTCATCAATAGCCTTGTCCTCCATGGATTTGCCAAAATCTTTTTTAAAGCGCTCATCACCGACTCCTGTGGGTGTGAGTTTCACAGTTCTAACTTCCAAAATTCTCAATGCCATGCATAATCTTAGAAAGTTTCTATCCTGACTTTTCAGCAGAGGCTGGTCCATTAGGGCAAATAGGGCAGTGGCCCACCGGCCTCATTCTGCCCTCAGCCAACCCATTCTTCTTTGGCGATCACTTGTAGCCGAGTAAGATTGTCTTCCATAAACATGGTTTTAACAATGAGTCTGTAAGCGACCGTGGAGGCCAATTCTGGATCCACACGTCCTTCCACAGTGGGGACATTGGTTTCCTGGCGGGAGTTGATCCCAGTGTGGATTTGCCAAGCGTGTCTTCCTCTTAGCATGTTTCTCCCTTGCGTTCTGAGTTTGAGTGTCTTCAAAGCCCACGACACCTTTGGTAAAGGCATGTTCTGCAATTGGAGCGCACACAGGCAAGTGTTTGCCAATTGTTGGTGTTTATACTACATTTTTAAAAAATTGCCTTGAGAGAGTCTTTCAACCACTTTTGTTGACCACCAGCATTACGCTTTCCATTTTTAAGTTCGGAATAGAGTAGTTGCTTTGGAAAACTCCTGTGGGTGCGAGTTCCACAGTTTTAGCTATCCACTTTCTCAATGCCATGCTTATAACCTTAGAAAGTTTCTATCCTGGCTTTTCAGAAGTGGCTGGTCCATTAGGGCAAATAGGGCAGCGGCCCACTGGCTTCATTCTGCCCTCAGCAAACCCATACCTGCCTACTGTCAGGATGCTGTCAGCGGCTCCCGTCTGGTTGCCCAGGGAAGTATAAAGACAAGGGAAAGTTTCTTACAGTCCTTTTTTTTATTTCAAACTTTATAGAGAGAGGCTATAGAACCCAGCCTCTTGGATAATGGTGTTGTCCCAAGTGAATCTCCACCCCTCCCATCTCTCCCATTCCTAATTCGTCATCATCACCATCATCTCCTCTATGGGTGCTGCTATGTGCCCTCTGTCTTTGAGCTCTTTGCTCTCCTACTTTTTTTTTTTTTTATAAGAATTTATTGGTTTTACAACAAACAACATACAAATATAACACCCACATTAACCCACCCCCAGCTAGAAATAAACAAATACACAAATACCAATAATTCTTCTTATGCTGTAAAAAAAAAAAAAATTTCTTGGTCGAATCTTGGTACAGACTTCCCCTGCCTTTTCACCTTCGGTTCCAATCCCAAATATTACTTTCATAACATCTTATACCATCTTAATCTTAAAGATCCAAATATCTAAAAATTAAAATCAAAAGCTTCCTTTTAACAAATCTTGTTTCATAATAAACAATATTTTCCCATTCTTAACTTAACATAGATCAGATCATGTTATAACTTAATATTAATTCCATACAAGATTCTGGTTCTTATCCACTTATTTTCAAAATAAATCATAACAAATATCTTCATTCACTATAACTGCTGTTAGTAACAAAAATTTAGAATACCTCTTTTCTTTCTCTAAAAACTTAAAGTCTTGACACACCGGTTTCAGGTTACCATAATGCAATCTTTTCCTTTATACCTTAATATCATTCACCCTATCCCCCTTCTGTCCATTTTCTTTGGTCGTCTTGCTCCAGAGCTGCTCCTCGAAGTGTCCTTTTTCTTTACATAACCACAGATCCAGACTAGGTCCAAAGTAGTCCTTGCATAGAACATCAGGGTGCGCACCTTTTCCCCCAGCCTCTCCGGTTCATCATCACATTCTTCTTCTATTTGTAGATATAAACATAAAGTTCTCACCTTCACTCCCAAGCTCTCACCTCGGGAGTTAGTTATAACAATTTTCTCCGTCCTGGGTCTGCCACCCCCAAGGGACGATCCATTACTCCGGAGTAGCCATACCTTTTCATCCTGTTGTTCAATCAGTCCCTTCAGTTCTGTGCCAAGGCTCTCCTCCAATGCAGCCATTTCCTGTACAGTCTCCTCTGTGGGATATAACTTTTTTGACATATGACAGTTCAATATCTCCAATTTTCGGTTGAGCAGTTCCAGTCTCAATAAAATAGTCCTTTCTTCATGGGTCATTTCACAGTTCGTAACCAAGTCAAAAACAAAGCCGAGCATGGCAGAAGCAGGCATAGGTGTCAAATTACAGTTTCGGTTCTCAGACTTCTCCATCTTGCCAGTAACTTTCCATTCAGTCAAAGTCTTTCACGGCCATTTTCCCCGAATCCAGGGTGCAAGAGCCAAAAATTTTAAAAAGAGATACTGTCCACCAGTTTAGTCCCCAAAGGGGAAAACCATAAGTCTCACTTATCAAATTTTGAATACTTTGTTGCCATCGCTGTAACAGCAGTCTCTTAAGCTGGTTATTTTCTATCTCGCGAAGGGAAAGAGGCAGGCTCCCTTTCCAAATGTCCCCCAGGTCGTCAACAAGGCACAAAAACAAGTCCGATCCAGTACTCACGACACCGGGATTCTTAAACTCCAACTTTGACAGGTAGAACGTTAACGCACATCGCGGGGGCAACCGCCGCTTCGCGTCCCGGTTGGGGCTTGTCCCCTGAAGCCCGGCTCCATTTTTCCCTCCTTTGCTCTCCTACTTTTAAGGCTTGCTGGGTTCTGGGAGATGGAGGGTTTGGAGTGATTTCTACTGACAACATGTCAGCCACCTGTTCCTCTGGCTCTCCCATGGTTTCCCAACTTTACCCCTCATCTGCCTCTGAGCTGTGACCTCCCTCAACCCCCCTGTTGTAAATCTAGACTGTCTTCCTCCTCCTCTTCCTCCCTGGAAGGGTCAGGATGGGGAGGCGGTTTCCACCATTCCTGTCCCTGACATCTCCCTTCTTACAGCCAATTTGGGGTGTGTGTGTGTGTGATGCTGGCCATCAGCTTCCTCCTTCTCAGTCTATTTTGCCCTTGTACAACTCAGCAGGGAGGCAGCGAACAGGGACAAACCTAGAATTGGTTGGCCCCAGCTACTCTTGGCCTCTTCACCTTCCATTGCACTAGTCCCACCAGTTCCATTCCACCTGCAGTACCTACTTTTTGGAACTCCCTGTCCATTGATTTTAGGCAGGTGTCTTCACTGCATTGTTTTCAGCATCTGCTAAAAACTATTCAGGCCTGGAATTTTAACATGCCATTGTTCATACACAATATTATTGTGTATATATATATTTTAAAAGTTGCTGATTTTATTTGTTTATGTTTTGCTAAGATTGTGTGCCAGCCTCGTTTAAACATTTGCTTTTATTGTCATTGTTAGACTAATCTTTTATATAGTTCTTTGTAGACCTTTCAGAGGCAGGGACTTTAAATGTATAGTGCAGACAGGACCACAATGTGTGACAAGGAGATTTAGTAACTGTTACCAGCATTTATTCATTCTTAATCATAATTTTACAATACAGAAGGCATTTTTGCATTGTGTTCATTTTTTAAAGAGTCCTGGTGTGATTCCAGTAAGCTAAAAATGGCATCTGTCTTAAGAAACACCTTTTTATAACTAATTTGTATTAGTATTTACAATATTTTATTAAACCACGAACCAATGATAGTGGAGACTGCTGCATTCCTGTAATTTTTAATTGTGTGGTTAGACACTTGGTCGCCTATCTTTTGAAAGCTAGCAGCAACTATCCATAAGCTGACATATATGGAAAAGATTTCAAACCGTGCAATGGATAAAATGTGATGTTTATACATACCACTCACAAATACCCACATTGCTTAACCCTCACCTCAAAATATACACCAGACACAAAGGGGCTTGACTTAGCTCCAGCTAAACACTTTTACTCCCCATTGATTCCAGTGGGAGAGAGTAAAATACACACAGCTACTCTCAGTTTCATCCAAGCCAAAAATTGAGTTGAATTCAAAGGCTCCTCCCTGAAGAAACCGCTGGGGAATTTCAAAGGAAGCAAGTTTTGATAAGGTTATGCACCCTGTCTGTCCACACGTTCCTCTGTAAGCAACACCCAACATTTATCATTTAAAAATAAGTCATTTTTGAAGACTAGTCTTTTGTATGGTCTAGCTCATGGGTTTATTATTATTATTATTATTATTATTATTATTATTATTATTATTATTTTAAGACGTTTGATTGGCAATACTTTGAAATCCTGTTTGCAGCTCCCACACATCCCCAGGTTGGAAATAAAGAATATTCTCAGTACTTCAAGGCTCTTACACAATGGGCCTCTAATTGCAATTGAGATTGCTAGGAGACGATAATGGCATTATGAAAAGAAATGCAGAACCCAAGTGACAGCGATAAGAAAGGAAAAATGCCCACCGTGGGTAGCGTCGCAATTTTGCGAGAAGACAGCTGCTTCATTTTCCGTTTAATTTTTTTTTCTTAAATAAAGAAGCTCCTTTTCTCAGACACATTCGGGCGGTATCCCAGAGGAAGCGAGCCATTGTCCCCAACCCTGCGTGGTTTCCGTGCGCGTGGCTTTCTAGAGCCTCATAAACCAGGCCCAACATATCGCAGCAACGCGCCTGATCTGAAGGAAGGCGATAACAAGCTGGGTGTGGAATTCTTCCAAGACTTTGAAATCTCGCCTCACGTTGCTGTAGTAGAGACTTAAAGCCAAAAGCAGGAGCGCACAAAGGGAAATCCCCAGGAACAAAGGCAGTACGCTTGTGGGCCTCTTGTGCGCTGGGATGTAGTGGAGGAGAACAGAAAGAAGCGAGGTTAAAATTTGGTCCTCCCCAGTCATATTGAAACATCCCCCGCCTCCCCTTTTGCTGGAGAAATCTTACTTTCAGTGTCATATGATATATCACAAGTGTCCTGATTCCACACACACACACACACACACCATGAGGTTGGGGAGGCTGAGAGGTTGCAGTTGACTCAAAGTGACCAATGTAGATGTGGATGTGATGTCTTTGTGTGCAGGAGATCCAACACGGGAGAAACTGAATAGAATAGAATAGAATGTCCCTATTTTCATCTCAGAAATGTTGGAAGGTAGGGTATCACTATCCATTTCTTTTTATTTGGGGGCGATTAAGCATGCTGCTCTCAGAGGAACTCTCTCTGAGGACACTGCCTCCTCCTCCTCCTTGTGGGAATGTTGTGGATAGTAGGAGAGGATATATTGATTAAATATATTGATTAAATATTATCCTTCCTCACTCACGCTAGTGAGCTGCTAGCAGAGTACATCTCCCCTGTATATTGCAGGAAGCTAGTTGGTAAGATTTGTTTGAATCTCTTGAGTTAAGCAATCCAGCCTGGCTTGTCCAGATTGGATTTGTTCCTGGTAAATCCCCTTCGTTCCCTCTTAAAAAGAATGAAGACACAACAGTCTTCTCTTAAAAGTAATAAGAAGTTTACTTACATTCAGTTCACAGTATGATCCTGAATGTAAGTAGTTTGTAGTTACAGAAGAGAGTGTGGGTTCATCCCATATGGGGATTGAGCCCATGTGCTGCTGGCTGAGAGCCAGCAGACAGCAAAAGCATCAAGGTGGAATAAAGTGAAGAAGAAGGGTCAAGAGAGAAGGGAAGATGGCTGTGTCACCAGCCCTTTCATGGTCACCCCCCCCCCCCCCCAAGGTCATGGTACCTTTACCTTTACATGAATTTTGCCTGTTCTTTTAAAGCCATCCAAGTCGGTGGCCATCACTGCCTCTTGTGGCAGTGAGTTCCATGGTTTAACCATCCCTACACCTCAGCTTTTTGGGCAGCCAGGAGGCCTGCTTCTTGAACAGTATAAAGGCAGCACAGGAAGCAGGAGAGAGAGAGAGAGAGAGAGAGAGAGAGAGAGAGAGAGAGAGAGAGAGAGAGAGAGGAGGAGGAGGAGGAGCGTTGATCTGCACATGGAAATGCGACTCTCCCCCCCCCCCACCTCCTGTGCTTGCCCAGGATTTGCTATAAAGCGGCCCTCGCTCAGCTTCTTTGCAGCTGTGTGGCAGCAATTCCCAGGCCTGTCTCTGCCCACTGCATGTGTTCCTCTGGCCTCCTGCCCTCGAATACAGCTCTTTGGCAGGCCTAGCTCAAATAGCAACAACACACACCTCCCTCCGAAAGGGGACTGAATAACAATGATGAAATCTAATGGAGCGTTGAAAGGATTTGATTATATACAACAAGAACAGGATTACCATAATTAATGCGTGCACTTGGATACCCTCGCTGCCATCTTTGAAAAACAAAACGAAAACCTTTCAGCAAAACGTGAGCACTTAAATACTTCTGAACGCTAGGCAGCTCTGGCAAATTATTTAATGCTCATTGGCAGCTTATAAAGAAACGAGATTCCGTGCCTCCTGCCTGTAACACGAGCCCTTTATATCCAGTCCTTTCAAACTGGGAAAAAAGAGAGTTAGTTGCGCACTTGGTGCCGCATAAAATACAAGCAGGCTTAAAATGATCATCCGAGTAAACATTTGACATGTTTTAATTTTCACAGGCTGATCTAGGAAAGCTTTCTCTTTCTTTTAATGAAATGCTCTTGTGTGTGTGTTGTAAGCGTTCATCTTAATTTGTATTAATTTTGGTATTTAATGGCATTTGCAATGTTTCCATTTGCATTCCTATTTCTATTTAAGTTTTCTGTGAAGCCTTTGGGGAGGATACCACTAGTCTCAATACTCTCGTAGAATCATAGAATTGTAGAGTTGGAAGGGGTCCCGAGGGTCATCTAGTCCAACCCCCTGCAATGCTGGAATCTCAACCACCCCTGACAGATGGCCATCCAACCCCTGCTTATAAACCTCCAGGGATGGAGAGTCCATCACCTCCTAAGGGAGTCTGTTCCACTGCTGAACAGCTCTTACCCTCAGAAAGTTTTTTTTTCTGTATGTTTAGTCGGAATCTCCTTTCTTGCAACTTGAATTCATTGGATCGAGTCCTACCCTCTGGAGAAGGAGAAAACAAGCTTATTGTTCCCTCTTCCATGGGTCAGCCCTTGAGATACTAGAAGATGACCATCATATCTCCTCTCGGTCTCCTCTTCTCCTGGCTAAACCTACCCACTTCCCTCAACCGTTCCTCATATGGCATGGTTTCCAAATTCTTGACCCCTGTTGTAAAGGTAAAGGTAAAGGGACCCCTGACCATTAGGTCCAGTCGTGTCTGACTCTGGGGTTGCAGCGTACAGCTTCCGGGTCATGTGGCCAGCATGACAAAGCCGCTTCTGGCAAACCAGAGCAGCGCACGGAAATGCCGTTTACCTTCCCGCCAGAGCGGTACCTATTTATCTACTTGCACTTTGACATGCTTTCGAACTGCGAGGTTAGCAGGAGCTGGGACCCAGCAACGGGAGCTCACCCCATTGCAGGGATTCGAACCACCGACCTTCTGATCAGCAAGCCCTAGGCTCTGTGGTTTAACCCACAGCACCACCCGCGTCCCGACCCCTGTTGTAGGGACAGCCAATTCTGATGCTCACCTTCCAGATGATGATTGACTCCAGCTCTTATCAGCCCTACCCAGTGGCGGAGCTTCATGCTCTGGCACCAGGGGCGGAGAGCAGGCAAGGGCGTGGTGTGCCACATGTGGGGGCGTGGCACCCAGCACGGGGAGGGCAGCTGCGATGGCACCCCACCGGGATCGTGGTGACGGTGGCAGTACGCTCCTCCCACCCCCCTTTTCCTCTGCCAGTGGCCCTACCCAGCTTGGCTGATTGGCAGGGATGACGGAAGCTGCAATCCAGCAACACCTGGAGTGACATCCTGTCTGTGAAGACACTGCTAGTCAGTACAGACAATGGTAAAGTGGGTGAACCAGTGGTAGAAGGTAGCTGTTTATTATTATAGGCTGCGTGGGGTTTAGCCTGGATGATATACATGGGTCCTTTCCAGGCCTGTGATTGCACATCTACAGTAGTGAGGTTTGGAATCTAGCAGAAGCAGCTGTCAGAAAAGTCTCTTTGTCGGGTAATGGCCTTGGCATGGCTGGCTGGCGAAGTGCCCTCATCAGCATCTCAAAGGGTGAGCTACGTTTCCATAGAGACAAATAGGTGGGCCTTTTGCGACCTCACCTGGCTGGGTGCCATGTCATCCTGGGATGCAGAGCAATAGGCCAAGGGAGGTTGTGCGTGTGAGCGGATGTGGGGTGACGCTGGAAGCCGGAGAAACAGAGACATGCCTTGCTCTGTGCTGGATCCAAAACTGTGACCTGGGGCTTCCCTGGAGACCCAAGGGTGAAGCAAGATCTTTGAGAGTGTTGGTGCTGTGAGCCCCTTCGCCCTCTGCTTAGGTTGCATATATGTGTAAATAAAACCATATGTCCCCGAGGACACCACAATCTCTGTTGACCTTCATTAAGTGCAAACTATTTAATTATCAGGGACCCAGGTGGCACTGTGGGTTAAACCACAGAGTCTAGGGCTTGCTGATCAGAAGGTCGGTGGTTCAAATCCCTGCCACGGGGTGAGATCCCATTGCTCAGTCCCAGCTCCTGCCAACCTAGCAGTTCGAAAGCACATCAAAGTGCAAGTAGATAAATAGGTACCGCTCCGGCAGGAAGGTAAACAGCGTTTCCATGCTCTGTTCTGGTTCACCAGAAGCGGCTTAGTCATGCTGGCCACATGACCCGGAAGCTGTCTGCGGACAAATGCCAGCTCCCTCAGCCTATAGAGCGAGATGAGCGCCGCAACCCCAGAGTCGGACACGACTGGACCTGATGGTCAGGGGCCCCTTTACCTTTTACTATTTAATTATCATTTGCTGATTTAAATTTATTCTTTACTATTATATTCTAATGGTGTCAGGGAAAGAGTGCCTCCTCGTGAGGAGGAGGGGGAGAGAGGGCAACAGCCCAGAGATGGGGGGAGAGAAAGTGACTCATCAAGGGAAGAGGGTTCACTGTGTTATAGGGAACCGCAGCCAATAATCTCCATGGACACTTCATCCTCACCCAGCCCACGTCATGAGATATCTCCTGAGGAAAGGGAGGTGCCAGAGCTTGAGAGGGAAGGACAGAGACCCAGCACCGTCAGCCACAGACAGGCGGATGGTGAGATGCCAGTTCCGGAGGAGGACCGGCGGAGAGGGGGAAGAAGGCGACGCAGACATCATCTAAGAATGCCAAGGCTGTGGTGTTGGCAGGCGAACTGATACCGATTGAGCAGACATGTTTTGCAGAGCTCTTGCTGTAAATAGCTAAGGCACAATAAATAGTTATTGTTATTGCAGGTATCGGTGGTTACTCATGAGCAACACACTACAAAGGGAACGAGACCCTGACAAATGGATTATTGAATATTGCTTGATTTGCTATTACATTGTTCATTTGAAAGTTATGTTTTTATTGTGACTTTTTTGTATTGGATCAGATGGTTATTAGGTATGTGATCTTTGCTGCTTATTTTGTTGTTTCTTCAGCTTGTAAACTGCCTTGTGTGTAGCGATTTAGAAAGGTGATATCATACCCTTCAACATTTCTCCAATGGGCATAGGGACACCCCATTACATAAGGAAATTTTTTACTATTTATACCCCACACATCTTACTGGGTTGATCCAGCCACTCTGGGCAGCTTCCAACATATATAAAAACGTAATAAAACATTAAACTTCCCTATACAGGATTGCCTTCAGGTGGCTTGGGGGTTTCAAATAATTCCATACCCTCCAACATTTCTCCAGTGAAAATAGAGACATCCTAAGGAAAAGCGGGACATTCCGGGATCAAATCAGAAACCGGGATGGCTTCTCTAGATCAGGGAAGTCCTTGGAAAATAGGGACACTTGGAGGGTCTGTGGTACGCAAATAAAAAGTGAAATGAAAAAAATGAAAAATGTAATGAAATGGTGTTAAAGGCACAGGAAGGGGCAGAGCTCAATGGCAGATCATGTGATTTGCAGAGAGTTGGTCCTTGGCTCAACCTCTGGCATCTTCAGTCAGGCCAGTTGCTGGTTCTTGTACTTGTGTCCTGCTTGGTAGCTTCCTATGGCCATTGTGAGAACAGGATGCTGGACTAGATGGGCCATTGGTCTGATCCACTAGACTAGTCTCTTCTTATGTTCTACAATCCTGGAAAAGCACTGCCAGTCAGAGTAAAGGAAAAGGACCCCTGGATGGTTAAGTCCAGTCAAAGGCAACTACAGGGTTGCGGCGCTCATCTCGCTTTTAGGCCAAGGGAGCCGGCGTTTGTCCACAGACAGCTTTCCGGGTCATGTGGCCAGCATGACTAAACGGCTCCTGGCACAACGGGACAACGGGATGGAAACCAGAGCGCACAAAAATGCCATTTACCTTCCCCCGGCAGCGGTACCTATTTATCTGCTTGCACTGGTGTGCTTTCGAACTGCTAGGTTGGCAGGAGCTGGGACCGAGCAACGGGAGCTCACCCCGTCGCAGGGATTTGAACCGCCAACCTTCTGATCGGCAAGCCCAAGAGGCTCCGTGGTTTAGACCACAATCAGTGGCGTAGCAAGGGAGGGGTGATGGGGCGGGGCGCCCTGGGTTCCAGGGGAGGGGGGCGACACTCGCCGGCCCCTCCCGCCACTCCCAAAGCCGAGCCCCGCCACCCGGTACCCGGTCCATGCTGCTTTACGGACGGACGGGGCAGCCCCACCAGCCGCCGCTCGCTCGGTGGCTCGCTCGGTCGCCGCGGGAGCAGCAGCGCCGGCCCAGATGGACCACGCATGCGCGGCATTTCCGTGCATGCGCAGTGTGTCCGACATGCGCCGTGACGTCACGCGCGGCGTTTGCAAGTGGCTTCCTCTGCCCCTGACCACAGTGCCACCCGCGTCTCCAGTCAGTGTAGACTGAGCTCAATGGACCAACAGTCTGACTTGGCAGAAAGCAGCTCCCCCTGTTCTTATATGCCCTGTTGGTGATCCTGTGTGAGACACGCCGTCACACCAATGTCTACTGACAAGCTGCTGAGTGAGACAGAACATCGCTCTGACCCAGCGTGGCGATTTTTATGAGAGTTTCATTGCCACTATTTTATAACAACAGCCTTCTTTTATAAAGCTGCTTGGATACGGAAAGCGCTACCAAACGCCCGATCTATGCATCGGATAATAACCTTTTTTTAAAAAAAATACTATACAGAGTTATAACCATTTGCCTGGTATACGAGTGCACCCAGTATGGGTAAGATTAAAAATATACATATAAACGCCGCTGTGGTCTGTATCCTTATGGCTAAAGGTCCGCTGTTCGCTCTGGCCTATTTAAATTAGCTGCTATTACTGGTCCCAGAATTCATGGTAAACAATTAAGCTGTCATAAAGGCAGGCAACCCAACCCATAATAATGTATCAAAAAGTGTGTGTGTTGGGGGGGGGGAGGCAGAATGCTAAGAGCAAATCATTTTAAAGAACCCGAGAAAGCGAATCAATGTTCTCTAATAGAGTCGGGGGGAACTATTTGCAGCAAATGATTTATTCATCTCGAACGAAGCCCTCCTTTCCGCTTGCAAATTATCTCTGAACAGGCTTCCATTTTCTTTGTTAAATCGATTGCTATTTAAAATTACTCTCTTTGTGCTTTCTGTGAATAAATGTCAGCCTGTGGCTCGCTCGCTAACTCCTTCCTGTGAGGGACTGATTCAAATGTTATTGCACTTGTAGACTGAATATATATATATATATATGAATATATATATATATTCAGTCTACAAGTGCAATAACATTTGAATCAGTCCCTCACAGGAAGGAGTTAGCGAGCGAGCCACAGGCTGACATTTATTCACAGAAAGCACAAAGAGAGTAATTTTAAATAGCAATCGATTTAACAAAGAAAATGGAAGCCTGTTCAGAGATAATTTGCAAGCGGAAAGGATATATATACCCCTTCATGGATCACTGCCTTGTCGTGGCGAAGGGGCTTGAATTACTCAGGCAAGCTATGGACAGGTCAAGATGGACAGGTCATAGCGGAGAGTTTGGACCAAACGTGATCCACCTGGAGAAGGAACTGGCAAGCCGCTCCAGTATCCCTGCCAAGAAAACTCCATGGACAAAGACAACAGGCATATAAAAGATATGACGCTGGAAGATGAGCCCCTCAGGTCGGAAGGCGTCCAACTTGCTACTGGGGAAGAGCGGAGGACAAGTACAAGTAGATCCAGAGCTGATGAAGCGGCTGGGCCAAAGCCGAAAGGACGCACAGTTGCGGATATGCCTGGAAGCGAAAGGAAAGTCCAATGCTGTAAAGAAAAGTATTGCATAGGAACCTGGAATGTAAGAACCATGAACCTTGGTAAGCTGGATGTGGTAAAAAATGAGATGGCAAGAATAAACATTGACATCCTAGGCATCAGTGAACTAAAATGGACAGGAATGGGCAAATTCAGTTCGGATGACTATCATATCTACTACTGTGGGCAGGAATCCCGTAAAAGAAATGGAGTGGCCCTCATAGTCAACAAAAGAGTGGCGAAAGCTGTCCTGGGATGCAACTTCAAAAATGATAGAATGATCTCGATACGAATCCAAGGCAGTCCTTTTAACATCACAGTAATCCAAGTTTATGCACCAACTACCAGTGCTGAAGAAACCGAAATTGATCAATTCTATGAAGACTTACAACACCTTATAGAAATGACACCAAAGAAGGATGTTCTTCTCATTATAGGGGATTGGAATGCTAAAGTAGGAAGCCAAGAGATAAAAGGAACAACTGGCAAGTTTGGCCTTGGAGATCAAAATGAAGCAGGGCAAAGGCTAATAGAGTTCTGTCAAGAGAACAAGCTGGTCATCACAAACACTCTTTTCCAACAACACAAGAGACGACTCTACACATGGACATCACCAGATGGGCAACATCGAAATCAGATTGATTATATTCTCTGCAGCCAGAGATGGAGAAGCTCTATACACTCAGCAAAAACAAGACCTGGAGCTGACTGTGGCTCAGATCATCAGCTTCTTATAGCAAAATTCCAGCTTAAACTGAAGAAAGTAGGAAAAACCACTGGGCCAGTAAGATTCAATCTAAATCAAATTCCTTATGAATACACAGTTGAAGTGAAGAACAGGTTCAAGGATTTAGATTTGGTGGATAGAGTACCTGAAGAACTGTGGATGGAGGCTCGTAACATTATACAGGAGACAGCAACGAAAACCATCCCAATGGAAAAGAAATGCAAGAAAGCAAAGTGGCTGACCAATGAGGCCTTACAAATAGCGGGGGAGAGAAGACAAGCAAAATGCGAAGGAGATCGTGAAAGATACAGGAAATTGAATGCAGATTTCCAAAGAATAGCAAGGAGAGACAAGAGGGCCTTTCTAAACGAGCAATGCAAAGAAATAGAGGAAAACAACAGAATGGGAAAAACCAGAGATTTATTCAAGAAAATTGGAGATATGAAAGGAACATTTCGTACAAAGATTACCACAATTAAGGACAAAAGTGGAAAGGACCTAACAGAAGCAGAAGACATCAAGAAGAGGTGGCAAGAATACACAGAGGAATTATACCAGAAAGATATGGAGGTCTCATACACCCCAGGAAATGTGGTTGCTGACCTTGAGCCAGACATCCTGGAGAGTGAAGTCAAATGGGCCTTAGAAAGCCTTGCTAACAACAAGGCCAGTGGAAGTGATGATATTCCAGCTGAACTATTTAAAATTTTAAAAGAGGATGCTGTTAAGGTGCTGCACTCAATATGCCAGCAAGTTTGGAAAACTCAGCAGTGGCCAGAGGATTGGAGAAGATCAGTCTACATCCCAATCCCAAAGAAGGGCAGTGCCAAAGAATGCTCCAACTACCGCACAATTGCACTCATTTCACACGCTAGCAAGGTTATGCTTAAAATTCTACAAGGCAGGCTTAAGCAGTATGTGGACCGAGAACTCCCAGAAGTGCAAGCTGGATTTCGAAGGGGCAGAGGAACCAGAGACCAAATTGCAAACATGCGCTGGATTATGGAGAAAGCCAGAGAGTTCCAGAAAAACATCTACTTCTGCTTCATTGATTATGCAAAAGCATTTGACTGTGTCGACCACAGCAAACTATGGCAAGTTCTTAAAGAAATGGGAGTGCCGGATCACCTCATTTGCCTCCTGAGAAATCTCTATGTGGGACAAGAAGCTACAGTTAGAACTGGATATGGAACAACTGATTGGTTCAAAATTGGGAAAGGAGTACGACAAGGCTGTATATTGTCTCCCTGCTTATTTAACTTATATGCAGAATACATCATGCGAAAGGCTGGACTGGATGAATCCCCAACCGGAATTAAGATTGCCGGAAAAAATATCAACAACCTCAGATATGCTGATGATACTACCTTGATGGCAGAAAGTGAGGAAGAATTGAAGAACCTTTTAATGAGGGTGAAAGAAGAGAGCGCAAAATATGGTCTGAAGCTCAACATCAAAAAAACTAAGATCATGGCCACTGGTCCCATCACCTCCTGGCAAGTAGAAGGGGAAGAAATGGAGGCAGTGAGAGATTTCACTTTCTTGGGTTCCATGATCACTGCAGATGGTGACAGCAGTCACGAAATCAGAAGACGCCTGCTTCTTGGGAGAAAAGCAATGACAAACCTAGACAGCATCTTAAAAAGCAAAGACATCACCTTGCCGACAAAAGTCCGTATAGTTAAAGCTATGGTTTTCCCAGTAGTAATGTACGGAAGTGAGAGCTGGACCATAAAGAAGGCTGATCGCCGTAGAATTGATGCTTTTGAATTATGGTGCTGGAGGAGACTCTTGAGAGTCCCGTGGACTGCAAGAAGATCAAACCTATCCATTCTCAAAGAAATCAGCCCTGAGTACTCACTAGAAGGACAGATCCTGAAGTTGAGGCTCCAGTACTTTGGCCACCTCATGAGAAGAGAAGAATCCCTAGAAAAGACCCTGATGTTGGGAAAGATGGAGGGCACAAGGAGAAGGGGACGACAGAGGATGAGATGGTTGGACAGTGTTCTTGAAGCTACTAACATGAGTTTGGCCAAACTGCGAGAGGCAGTGAAGGATAGGCGTGCCTGGCGTGCTCTGGTCCATGGGGTCACGAAGAGTCGGACACGACTGAACGACTGAACAACAACAACAACAACATATATATATATCGCACTGTAGTAGATAGCATCTGAAACACACAGTGTGAAATTGCTTTTAGACACAGAAAACTGCTCCGTTCTCAATGCTGGAGCTGGGGTTGCTCAAACTGTGTCCTGGGGAACAGTTATTTTGAAGCTTATCAGGGTGGTAAATGATGAACGCTAAAAAACAGGGTGCCCAGCATGACCAACTGTCCCTTAAGATGCAAAGCTATGGGGAAGTGCTATAGGGCACATGAAGATTTGGGTAGCCAATGAAGTGCCCCCCCCCAGCATGATTGTCATGAACTGGTTGGACGCAGAGGAATGGTGGAAGGAACCAACTGAGGAACCGCCAAGGGAAGAAGGTTCAGAGCTTGGAGATTGGGGGTGGAATTACAATGAGTGGTCAGAGGGAGAAAAGGGAGAAGGCTGGGAGGAGAATGGGAAGAGGGGTTAGTAAACTGGGAGAGCCCGTGGCTGAGAGAAATCCAGAATCAGAGGCAGAAGCTGAAGCAAGAAAGTAGGAGGAAGCGCAAAAGGCAGAGTTGAGTCAGGCTGGTGAAGAGTCACGAGGGTCTTCCCCTCCTGCTGCAACAAGCTCCCCTCCCAGCTTGTCTCCCAGAACCAGAAGAGGCATGAAAAGGGCGGAGGAGAGGCTGGTTCACACAGGCGCAGTCTCTGATTGCTTGGGAAATACCCTGGAGAGGCAGGGACTTTCAGTCTCGGCAACTGATCCGTGGGGCATGGGCAAGACCTACTAGGGGTGAACTGTTGCGTTCATTGGGCCCGTCTGCCAAGTCTGTGCATATCATGTTCTTGCTAATAAAGACTTAACTTCAACTTGCACGGTGTGATTTACTGCCGGCTGGCTCCTAACAATGACCAACGGACAGGGATGATGGGAGTTGTAGTCCAGCAACATCTGGAGGGCACCAGAAGTGATGTCAGCTGCTTGACAGGTGGTTGTGGTTGGGGTGGGGGAATGGCCTCATGGGCCAAATTGGATCAACCCAGTGTGGCCCGAGATTAGCCTGCTGTCTGGAGATTAAAAACTTTAAATGAGTCCAACTAGTCCAGCATCCTGTTCTCACAATGGCCAAACAGAAGCTCATGGAAAACATACAAACAGGACCTGAGCACACAATCATTCTCCCCTCCCATGGTTTCCAGCAACTGGTATCCCCAAATATTGCTGCCTCTGACTGTGAAGGCAGAGCACAGACATCATTGCTAGTAGCCATTGATAACTCTATAAGCAACCCACCCCTAGCTAAGTGTCTTTTTTAGAACAGCAGTGCAAGTAGCTCACTATTACCACCCCCATATTATAGATGAAGTATGTCGAAGGAGACCTAATGTGAATTGCTACTCTCAGCTAATGTTTTATTCCTTTTGCAAACCTAGGCTATTAATAATCCAAGCAGCAAGCCATCATCAGTCAGTTCCACAAATGGCCCACGGTGAACACGTTAGAGATTTCAACTTACCAACTATGTAGTCACAGCAGGAAATGTCTAGATAGAAAACAGAATGAAAGGGATGTATTATTAGCACTGC
The DNA here is from genome assembly GCF_009819535.1 of Lacerta agilis. Lineage (NCBI taxonomy): Eukaryota > Metazoa > Chordata > Lepidosauria > Squamata > Lacertidae > Lacerta > Lacerta agilis. The sequence continues at coordinate 12,098,802 of NC_046312.1, forward strand.
AAAGAAGGAACCTCTTTGGACTAATAAAAAAGGGCAAATTTGGTAGAGGACCTAGCTGCAGGTTGGAAATTGCTCAGCTAAAAGGCAAATGCAGATTTTACACAGTTCACTTGCAAAAATAATGAGCTAGATTTTCACTGAGAAAATAATTAAAGCTGCTTCAGCTGATTCCACTTTCTTCCTATATACCAGGTTGGGTAGGGCTGCCGTATGTCCGGAATTTTTCCTGGCATAGCTGGGATTTGTCTGTCCAAAATGGTGTCCGGGCGTAATTATTGGGGCCAGAGTCAGAAGTGGGTGGGGCAACACATGCCAAAACAACAACAACAACAACAACAACAACAACAACAACAACAACAACAACAACAACGTTTGTATACTGCCCTTTGTCTCAAGGTCACAGGGTGATTTACAGCACCAAGATAGAAAATGAGAACACAAAATACAAAAACAAACCAATAAATGCCCCCCTCCCCAAACACTTTTAAAAGTGTTTAGCTGCTTTAGCTAAGATTCCTGCATTGCAAGGGTCTGGACTAGATGCAGACCCTCCAAGTGCCCCTATTTTCTAGGGACAGCCCTCGATTTACAGAAGACACCCTGGTTTATGGTTTGATCCCGGAATGTCCTGCATCTCCTCAGGATGTCCCTATGTTCATCAGAGAATACCAAAGGCCTGGTTATAGAGGAATGTTCTTGCCTGGTGCCTAAATATATGTAATAAAGGTGACAGGCGAGCCTCCCTTGGGAGAGCATTCAACAATCCGGGTGCCACCACAGAAAAGGCCCGTTCTCATGTTGCTGCCCTCCAGACCTCCCATGGAGAGGGCACACAAATAGATGATATTGCAGGGTCTGGGTCAGTTCTTACGAGGAGAAGCAATCCCTGAGGTATTGCAGCCCTGAGCTGTTTAGAGCTTAATAGGTCAAAGCCAGCACTTTGAACTGAGCCCAGAAACTAATTGGCAGCAAGTGCAGTCAGGTCAGGATTGGTGTAATATGCTCAAACCATTTTACCCTGGTGAGCAACCTGGCGCCACCCAGTTATGCACCAACTGAAGTTTCTGAACAATCTTCTGAGGCAGCCCCACATATAATACATTGCAGTCATCTAGCCTAGAGGTTACCAGAGCAGAGACACCAGGTGTTAGGCCCTCCTTGTCCAGATAGGGGCATCACTGGACCACCAGTCAAAGCTGATGGAAGGCACTCTGTGGTACAAAGGCTACCTGAGCCCCAAGCGGCAACAACGAATCCAAGAGTGTTGAAGCTATATGTTTAACTTACATAAAATATTGTTTTTAATTGCATTGTCTGTAAGTTGTTGTAAAAGAAAGCTTTAGGCATATAGCCATTACTTTTCCATAGGGTGTGTTAAGTCAGGTCGGGACTCCTCTCCTGACTTTGTCACGAGTTAAATCTTAAGACAGTGGGAAGAGATGCAATCTGAGTGCCTTACAAGTGTTTGTAAATGTAGTAGTTTTTTATTATGGTCGACGACCAGCACACACACACACACACACACACACACACAAAGACGCATACAGAATCAATAATAAATGCAATTTAAAATTAATCTGAGATTTGATCTAAAAGGGGTTGGCCGTCTCAAAATTAAAGTACATTAAAATTAATAATTATTGCTTTAAAAGAATAAATTTAAAATTAATTAAAAGAATCGACAATTTAGATTATTATAATACTTAAATCGAAAGAAGGATCAGGAGCCACCTATTTGTGCAGACCGAAGCTTAATAGCGACAGCACAGAACTTTGCCACCGCAGCTGTGACCTTAGGGTTGGCATCTGAGAGGAGCCAATGAGTGTTCTTTGGGACACCCAGTAGCGGAGAGATAAGTTCATTCCGTAAAGCCCTATAAAAGCGGCAACGGAGAAGCACGTGGTCTGTAGTCTCTACTTCTCCGGAGTTGCATGGACAGAGTCTGTCACCCAAAGGAACCCACCTATACCTCCCATCCAATACGGCAGATGGCAGAACATGATTTCGGGCCAGTGTGAATGCCCTTCTGTGGGATGGGACCTCGAGCTGAGTAAAATACCTAGCTGGGAGTTGTAAGTATCTCTGCTCCTCCGGGGTTTGTAAATGTAAATGAGGTTGCATGCAACACAGAGCTGTACACAGTCAGTTGTACATAGTCAGGAGAAAAAGAGACAGTACAGTCGTACCTTGGATCCCAAACGCCTTGGTATTTGGACGTTTCGCCTCCCGAACGCCGCAAACCCGGAAGTGAGTGTTGCAGTTTGCGAACGTTCTTTGGAACCTGAACGTCCAACGCGGCTTCCGCGGCTTCCGCGGCTTCCGATTGGTTGCAGGAGCTTCCTGCAACCAATCAGAAGCTGCGCTTTGTGTTTTCCGAATGTTTTGGGAGTCAAAAGGACTCCCAGAACGGATTCCGTTTGACTTCCGAGGTACCACTGTATGCGATTTTCAGCAGAGAAGCTACATTTTAGTAAAGATGTTTAGAACCTCACCCTGGTATCAGTTTGTAAAACTGAAACCAGTTGCTTTTCTCTTCTTCTTTTGTGTGTGTGCAATGTATCAAATTATCCCTAGCCCCAAAATTGAGAAAAAATAGTCTTGCAAGAGGAGAATAGATGGGTATAGGAATGATTAAGCCCAGAAGTGCCATCTTGGCCCCCACAACTGTGGGTGCCTGGGGCCATGGGTGCCATGCAGCATGCATGGCCCTGGCACCGAAATTTGTGCATGCCCGGCCCCTTCATGGGGAATTTTGTGGGTGTTTGGGCACCCAGGACCCCAGGGAGTTGGCACCTGTGATTAAGCCCAGGGGTCGGAAACCTAAGGCCCATGGGTCACAAGCGGCCCAGGGGGGTCATTTAACCAGCCCACAAGCCACCCCCAAACCGAGCCATCTGCGGGCTGTGCTAAACCGGCACAGCGCGGCACGGGAACTCGCTTCCGCGGCACTGGAAATCGCATCTGTGCAGATGCAGACGATGGAAATTGCGGTCGTGCATTCTCACGCTCACGCACGAGCCGGGCCACAGAGAAATCTCCGCTGGACTGAACCGTCCCAGGCTAGGTAAACCTTGCCGACCCCTGATTAAGCCTCTTCTCTTCCCACCCACCATTCTCCCTTTTCCTGTCTTATTCTGTCCCCCCCCCCCCGCCGTCTCCATCATTAACTCAGCAGCTGTGGGATTCAGACTGTGAGTTTGCTGAGTTAACATGCAGCTTGTCCTTGATGACAATCAGCAGATGTGCCGCTAAACGGAACAGTCTGTTGTGAAAGGGGAAATTCCAACACATGTGTTGGGATCTGTTCTCAGATAAACATTCTCCCGTCTCTGTTGAAGCTTTGTGATGAGACAGAACATACACACACACACGTGCAAGAAGAGCCATGACGGGTGAAACAAGGAAATGGAACTTTCTGAAAACATTACAGGGAGCAGATAATAATGTCATAGTATTTATAGCTGCAAATGGAAAGCATTCTGAGAGTTTATAGGGGTGAGAGGGCTCTTTGGTGCTGTAGGGAAGCTGAAATGTTATTTTTCATTGGAACATCTTGCACAAACACCCACAGGTCTTTGCAAAGTATCGTTTTTAGGGGGAGGGGGAATCCCAATTGTGTCCATCATATCAAAGTGTTTAGATACGTGCCATGAAGGATAGGACTGGCTGCAAGTTCATGGGAGTCGAGGAGTATCGTGCTGTAAAAAATGCCCCCCCCCCCGTCCCCACTGCAACCGATTAAAAAACTGGCGATTTGTAACCCACTTTGACCTATTCTCTCTCCGTCCCTCTGTGCTCCCAGCACAATTTTATATTTATTTTCCAATTATAATACATACACATATTTCCGACAAGACATACACAACCTACAAACATTTTTAAACATCTTAAAAACCAAACACTCCATCATACTTTCCTTATCTTCATCACACTCTACCCACCACCTTGAAAAATTATGTTGAAAAGTTAAATCTCCTATTATAATGAACAAGTTCCGTTACAACTATTGGGTATTAAATAAGTTAGACAACAAAGGGGAACTGTAAATAAACAAGAAATTGGAATAATAGTGTGTTAGAAGAAAGAAAAAAGAAATAGAAATAGAAATAGAAAGAAATTACAGCTGAGTTGACTGGAAGTCATGCACAGGGTGGGGTGTGGGGTGTTGAACGGTGGTGCCCAGCACAATTTTTATAGCATTCGCTTGCCTATGCAAACCCCACCTCCCATGCTAAAATACCAACAACAGCTGCAATTGGAAAGGCAGGAAAACATGAATTGAAAACTTTGCAAGGATATTGATATTCAGAGAATTGAGAACCCTCCCCCCTTTCCCCTCCAAAGAGATTACACGATTTAATTCCTCAGACCCTAGATTATGCATTTGTGGTAGTTATCTTAAAGCTCCGTTTCAGGATTTTAAAACATAATCATGCCCGGCGATTGGAAAGATAGGAGTTTTATTGAATGTCTCGAGCAGAGAATACTTTGGGTAAATGTTCATTTCGTCTCAAAGATGAATGGCAATGTTGATGGGTTTGCTCTTGTTGCAGAAATATAGCCCATTGCAAGAAAACAAGGACTTTGTAACCAGTCCTCTGTATTATTTCCCAAAAGAAAATGTAACACAATAAAATGCTAGGAGGTGGGTGGGTGTGAGGGGAATAAGCTCCTCTTCTTTTTTTTTAAAGCGACTCTTATTACATTGTGGATCTATCATCCAACAGTGTTTTGGAATGGCATTTGTTGATAAAAAAAAAGCACACCCACACAAGTTGAGATTTAGGAAGAAATGTACTGCAAATGGAAAAATGTCTTTGGTGCCAGAAAGTTTTTATTTCCCAATCCGTAGCTCAGCTGTATTGATGGCGTGTGTGTTAATACACAGCAAAATCACATTTGTCAGAGACTGTGTACGCTGAAGCACACAAGTGGCGGAGCTGGCAGCCAAAAAATGAGGATCCTTTACCCTGTTCCCCGCTCCCCTCCCTGTCTTACCAAAACATTTCAGGTGTGAGTTTTCCATTTTGGACTTAGGGCTCCAGATAACTCTATAACAGCTGGTGTAAATGACAGAAGGCAGAATGTGGGTTGAAAAGATGCAGTCCTAAGCATGATGTCTGCTGCTGGGAACTACTGAACTCAGCTCTGTTACTACATAGGAAGCTGCCTTACCGAGTCAGTCCTGTCAGTCCATCCAGCTGAGTATTGTCTACACCAGGGGTTGGCAACGTGCGGCCCATGGACCGGGTACAGCCCACGAAGACCGTTTTACTGGCCCCCAAGCCACCCCTGAGCTGAGCTGCCCACTCAGTGAGTCCCCCATGCGGGGACTCACCGAGTGGCGCCGGAAATCGCATCTGTGCATGCACAGATACTGGAAATCACTTCTGTGCATGCCCAGACGCCGAAAATTGCTTCTGCGCAGGCACGATTTCCATTGTCTGGGCATGCACAGAAGTGATTTCTGGTGCCGCGGACATGCGCAGACCTGATTTCTGGCGTCGCGCTGCGCTGGTCTGCCCACGGACAATCTCTACGGGAGTGATCCGGCCCATGGCCGGTAAGCCTTGCCAGCCCCTGGTCTACACTGACTGACAGTGGCTTTCCAGGGTCCCAGGCAGGAGGCATTCCCAGCCCTACCTGGAGATTCTGGGGATTGAGCCTATGACCTTCTGCATGCAAGCCAGATGTTCTATCACTAAGCTATGGCCCTTCCCAGTTGTAATGTTGAGGTGTGCTGTAGTGCTTATCTTACTGTATGCTTGTGAAACATGGACCACTTATAAAAACCATCTCCAACTCCTCGAAAGATTCCATCAACATTGTCCCCAAAAATGATTACACATCACTTGGGAAGACAGGCCAACTAATGCCAGTGTACTGGAAGAAGCAAAGATCACCAGTGTCGAAGCGATGATTCTTCAACATCAACTTCGTTGGACATGTTGTACGGATGCCTGATTATTGTCTTCCAAAGCAACTACTGTATTACCAACTTAAAAATGGAAAGCATAATGCTGGTCCAGGTCAACAAATGAGGTTCAAAGACTCTCTCAAGGCAAATCTTAAAAAAAAATGTAGTATAAACACCGACAACTGGGAAACACTGGCCTGAGAGCGCTCCAGTTGGAGAACAGCCTTTAAAGATGCTCAAACTCAAGATGAAAGGGAGAAACATGCTAAGAGGAAGACACGTTTGGCAAACCCTCACCATGGTCAACCCCAACCCAGAACCTATGTCCCCACTGTGGAAGGACATGTGAATCCAGAATTGGCTTCCACAGTCACTTACGGACCCACTGTTAAAACCGAGTTTATGGAAGACAATCTTATTTGGCCATGAGTGATTGCCAAAGAGAGAGAGAGAGAAAGAGAGAGAGAGAGAGAGAGAGAGAGAGAGAGAGAGAGAGAGAGAGAGAGAGCTTAGCATCATCTCTATCAGGCAAATTGTTGTACTAGCTTCCTTGGACTGGATGACACCAAGGTTCCTTCCCAAAGCTATGGTTCCATGGCTTACAGAAACACACTCCTGCAGATTCTGTCTCTGTGCATTTCACTCTTAACTCTGGCAGCATAAAGAGGAGAATATGAAACCCGGTCAATATTTGTGAAATTAGAGCAGGCTTTTTTTTTTTTTTTTTATAAGATTTTATTATTTTCCAATAAAACACCAAAGAACAAAATTAAACAACAACACAAGGCATAAAAACAACAATCAAAACAATAACAATAACAATACCAATAAACATAAAAAGAAAAAAGAACATATACATACCTTAACCATTACCTATCTTTGTACTTTCCTTGTTACTAACTTCTTAATTTGGGGACTTCCCCCATTCCCTCCACTGTCGTCAAAGTCAAAAACATCTTAAAGGTAGCTTTATATCTTGTTCATTTAACAATTGCTCGAATTTTTGATATGCTTAACTTTACACAATCAAGATCTTAATCAACTATAAATCTTATCTTAATATCAAAACTTAACTCCTATTTGACAAATAAATCATTCATTCAAAAATTTTCTTTTGCCAATTTTATCAAATATAACCCTACTAAAGCCTCTAATTATCTCTGCTCAAATATTCAATTTTACTGATTTAACTAAATAGTCTTTAAATTTTTTCCACTCTCGTGACACCGTCTCCTCCCTCTGGTCCCGGATTCTGCCGGTCAGTTCTGCGAGTTCCATGTATTCCATCATCTTCATCTGCCATTCTTCCACCGTTGGTATCTCTTCCCCTTTCCATGTTCTTGCCAATAATATTCTAGCTGCTGTTGTGGCATACATAAAAAACACTCTGTCCTGACTGGGTATCTCTTCGTTGGTCATGCTCAGAAGAAATGCCTCTGGTTTCTTACAAAAGGTAACTTTCATTACCTTCTTCAACTCATTGTAAATCTTATCCCAGAAAGCATTTACCGCTGGGCACAGCCACCACATATGATAAAAGGTACCTTTCGCATGTTTACATTTCCAACATACATCTGACATTTTGGTATTCATCTTAGCTATCTTAACTGGTGTCAAGTACCATCTATAAACCATTTTCATTATGTTTTCTCTTAAACTATGACAAGCAGTAAATTTGATACCTTTTTGCCACAATCTCTCCCAGTCATCCATCATGATGTTATGTCCTATATCTTTCGCCCAATCTATCATTGATGATTTAACCAGTTCATCTTTCGTATGCCACTCTAGCAAAAGATTATACATTTTGGAAAGGTTCTTAAAGTTCGATTCTATCAGTTCTGTTTCCAGTTTTGATTTTTCTACTTGAAAACCAACTTTTTTGTCCATCTTAAATGTTTCAAACACCTGATGATAGTGCAGCCAGTCGGGGACCTGGCTTTTCACCTGATCATAGCTTTTTAGCTTAAAAGAGTCCCCTTCCTGCTGCAATATGTCCATATATCTTAACCAGTTTGCAGACATGTTCGGTCTCTTATAGGCCTTGGCCTCCACTGGAGAGATCCATCTAGGGGTCTTTCTCTCTAACAAGTCTTTATATCTAGTCCAAACCTGATACAAGGATTTTCTAACTATATGAGTCTTAAAAGTTCTGTGGATCTTAACCTTGTCGTACCAAAGGTATGCGTGCCACCCAAACATATTATCATGACCTTCCAAGTCCAACACATCGACGTTCTCTAACTTAAACCAATCTTTTAGCCAGCAAAAGGCCGCTGCTTCAAAGTAAAGTCTTAAGTCCGGCAGGGCAAAGCCTCCTCTGTCTTTAGAATCTGTTAAAATCTTAAATTTTATTCTTGGCTTTTTGCCCTGCCATATAAATTTCGATAGGTCCTTTTGCCATTTCTTAAAACAGTCTAGTTTATCCAGAATTGGTATGGCTTGGAATAAAAACAGCATCCTTGGTAGGACATTCATTTTAACCACTGCTATTCTTCCCATTAACGATAGTTTAAGTCTTGTCCAGATCTCCATGTCTTTTTTTATCTCCGTCCACAATTTTTCATAATTATCCTTATACAGGTTCAAGTTCTTATTTGTGAGATTGATACCTAGATATTTTACAGATTTGACAAAATTGAGGCCTGTGGCATCTTGAATTCTTTGAATCTGTTCTGCACTCATATTTTTACCTAAAACTTTGGTTTTCTGCTTATTTAATTTGAAGCCAGCTACAAGTCCAAATTGTTCAATTAATTCCAAAGCTCTGGGGACACTGCTTTCTGGTTCTTGCAGGGATAGCATCAAATCGTCCGCGAAGGCGCGTAATTTGTATTCCTTCTCTCCCACTTTAATTCCTTTTGTCTGTTTATCTTTCCGAATCATATTTAGAAGGACTTCCAGGACCGTAATGAAAAGTAAAGGGGAAATAGGGCACCCTTGTCTTGTTCCTTTCTCTACTTCAATCTCCTCCGATATCACACTGTTCACAATGACTTTTGCTCTTTGTTCTGTATAAATGGCCTTAATGCCATTTAAGAATTTTTCTCCAACTCCCATTTTTTCCAAATTCTTTTTCATAAATATCCAAGATACTTTATCAAAAGCTTTCTCTGCATCAACAAACAATAGTGCTGCATCTGTATTTATGTCTCTCTCCAGTTTTTCTAAAATGTCCACAATAATTCTCGTATTATTACTTATTTGTCTTCCTGGTAAGAAACCTGCTTGGTCTCTATGAATATGGTCTTTCAGCACTCTTTTCAACCTTGTAGCCAAAACATTTGCAAAAATTTTATAATCCACATTCAAAAGGGATATTGGACGATAGTTTTTCATTAGAGTCTTATCAGTATCTGGTTTTAAAATCAGTGTGATAAAGGCTTCTTTCCACGTTTCTGGTGCCCTATTTCCTTCTAGTATTCCATTGCAAATTTCTCTTAACGGCTGTGATAGCCAGTCTTTCAATATCTTATAATATTTTGCTGTTAATCCATCCGGTCCTGGAGCCTTCCCCAATTGCATGTTGTTTATTGCATCTTCTATTTCTTGTGTCGTTATTGGGTGGTTGAGAGTTATTAATTTTTCCTCTGGGACCTTTTGCAGTCCATTCTTTTCCAGAAATCGGTCTATCTCTGCTTCATCTATCTTCTCCTCCTTGTACAGTTGCTTATAAAATCTCTGAAAACACCATCTGATTTCCTCCGGTTTCTCTACATTTTTTCCATTTACTACCAATTTACTGATGACATTTGCCTTTTGTCTTTTCTTTAATTGCCAAGCTAGTAGTTTTCCACATTTATTTGCAGATTCAAATGTTCTTTGTTTCATCATTTTCACTTTCCATTCGATATCTTGATTCATAATATTCGCATATTGAGATTGCAAGTATTTAATTTCTTTTTGGATTTTAACACATCTGGGATGTCCTCTTAATTCTTTTTCCTTTCCTTTGATTAATTTCAACAATCTCTCCATTTCTGCATTTTGTTGTTTCTTCTTTTTTGCCTTTTCACTAATGAGGAATCCTCTCATTACTGCTTTACTTGCATCCCAAGCAATCCTTTTCTCCACTTCTGAGTTCCAATTTATTTGAAAATATTCTTTCATCTTTTTCGCCGCTCTTTCTACTAGCTTGGTATCTCTCATCAATGCATCATCCATTCTCCACCTGAAAGAATCCTTGGAAATCATTTTTAAGTTTACCTGCACCGGATTATGGTCTGAAAGCGTTTTGGGACCGATTTCTGCTTTTTGTAGTTTTGGAGCCAATTCATTCGAGATCCAGATATAATCTATCCTCGACCATGACTTCTGCGATTCACTGAAGTACGTTGCCTCTGTTTCTGTGGGGTTTTTTAATCTCCAAGAGTCCACCAAATTCAGATTGTCCACCATTTCAAAAAAAGTCTTTGGGAGTTTCCCATCATTTGTTAGTTTTGTTCTCTGAGATCTATCCATTAATGTGGAAACTGCCCCATTAAAATCTCCGAGGCAAACTACCTTATAGTCCAAATAATCCAGCAGCAAATCATGTATTTTTTTGTAAAAAATCGACTTTCCATCATTTGGTGCATAAAGTCCCAGAATCAGAAATTTTTCGCCTTGTACGTTAATTTCAATTGCGATGTATCTCCCTTCTTCATCTTTAAATAGCTGTCTTGGGCTATATTTCTCCTTTGCATAAATCACTACTCCTCTCTTCTTGACCTTGTCCGATGATATGAACTCTTGGCCTAATTTTTTGTTCTGTAGTAGTCTTCTGTGACGCCGGACTATGTGGGTTTCCTGTAAACATATTATGTCCAAATTCTTCTTTTCTATGCTGTAAAATACTCTGCGTCTCTTTGGTCTCTGATTCAATCCCCGAACATTCCAGGTCATTAACTTGAGCGCCATTTCTTTGTTTATTCCTCTCCTCCAGTTGCCTCTCCTTTCTTTTCTTGTTCTGGATCTTGGCTTGGTCCTGGTGATCCCGACGGTGGTGGGAATACCTCTGGAAACTTGTAGAGCTGTGCTGAGTCTAATGGGGTTCCTTTAAAGAATTCCAGATGCTTGTCCAAGAACTTTTGCTTTTCCGCCAGGGACCTTATTTTTATCTTTTTCCCTTCAAACGTAAATGCCAGGCCTTCTGGAAATTCCCAACTGAAGGAGATTTTTCTTCTTCTTAGCTCCGTCACCAGGTCGTTATAAGGAGCTCTTTTTTCCAAAAAAAATCTGGGGATATCCTTATAAAAAATTACTTTGTTCTGCTGTACCACCAGGTTGTTTCTGTAGTGTAAATCCAGAAAATAATCTCTGTCGTGTCTATCATGCAGCACAATCAAACAGTCACTGACTGTTTTAGTGCTTTTCTTTCCTCTGGAGCCTCTTGGTCCAAATCTGAAGGCCTTCACTATGCGTGCTGAGACATTCACCTCTTCTAACTCCCAAAAAGTTGAAAATAGTTCCACAATATAGGCTTTTAGGTCTTCCCCCTCCAATTCTGGAAGACCCCTTATTCTTATGTTTCCTTCCCTCTGATGTAGTTGCAGAAAAGCGAGAGACTCTTCCACAGTTCTCTGCCGTGTTCCAATATTTTCTAGCTGCTCCAAATCTAAATTGTCCAATTTTTCCTCCACCTTTTTTATTTTTTCTCTGACCACTTTGATTTCCTCAGAATCCTTTTTTAACGTAGTCACCTCCTGCCCAATTTTATTAATTTCTTCTCTGTTCTTTTTTACATTTTCCTCAATTTGACCAATTGATTTTTCTAAAATCTGGGTAGAGGTTTTAATATCAGCCTTAATATCCACTTGGAGTTTTTCAATTGCAGAGTTGACTGTGGTATTTACTGATGCACCAATAGTATTCACCGATTCTTGTGTTTGCTTCAGCCCATCGGTGACACTTTTCAAACCTGCTGCGATTTCTGCAACACTTGCAACCAGTTTCTCCATTTGTTCCTGCAGGGTTAAGGAAACAGAGCCTTTCCTTTTTTCAGAGCCAGTTCCTTTAGATCTAAGTTCCATTCCCTGTGGGCTCTGTAACTGTAATCTCAAGGTCACTCCAGTTGCTGTAGTGACAATCTCAGACATTCACAGCAGAAGACCAACAGTCCCAAAAGTAAACACCAGGTGGCCTGCAGCTAGCTTCTGAGAACAAAGAGGCTGCTGAGCCAGGAATCCACAACAGTCCAGTAATCCAACTTTTAGGCAAGAGTTCAGATTTTTCAAAAGTTATAAGTTCCTTAAAGCCAAGAAGAGTCTATTTTAAATAGCCCAAGTCAGTATCTGTTTCTCACTTGCAATGTAACCACCAAGTCTATAAAATAGCTTGTATCTGGCTGCAAAAGAGTCAAAGTATCTCCACTGGTAAACAGTCACTGTAACACTGGAACACCAACAAAGAAAAAAATGGCAACAATATATCCCAGCCCGCTACTGACCCGGAATCCTAATCCAGAGGGTGAGGGGCTTCTTCTTTTGCCATATCAACTGTTTTTGGATCTTTAAACAAACTTTAAACAACTTTTAAATCACTTTTAAAAAGTTTGGCAGAGTTCGCAAAACTTTCCCGTTAGCCGCGGCTTTGGTCTTTTAGCGCTACCAAGCTCGCGCAAACAGTTCAAAGGGAACAGGCTTCCTTTTAAAGTTTCCTCTGCAAGCAGTGCTCTTTAAACTTGTAGAATAATCCAATATTTTAACTTACAGAGTTTCTTTGGAAGTTTCTGTGTAGGAAGTGCCGGGTGCTCAAGTCTGGCGGGATCGCTGCTTTGATCCTCCGCAGGCAGTCGCTTCTTCAGTCCCGTGCTGGGGCTCCGCTCACCCGATTCTCCCCCTTACGAGGGTAAATCAGGAGCGGAGACAGCACGTCTGGGACCCACGAAGCCGTCGGTCCACGGGACGCTCTTCCCGTGGCTTTAAGGGACCCGTGGCGCAGGCACGGAGATCCCTATCGCCTAACGGAGGACGGAGCCATCGGACTCCCGTCCGCCATTGACTCGGCACCTAACCGGAAGACTAGAGCAGGCTTTTTGGGTTTGTGTGGCCTCCACACAAGCCAACGGAGCCTTGACGTGCATCTGCCTTCCCAGAGTGCTCTTCTTCTCAGCCTCTAGTTATACCTTGTTCAATCCAGCAACTGATTTCTTATAATTAGTTTCTATTCCAGTCAACCATGCCTCTGGAAGTCCCAAGAGGGTCTTCAGCGTGGCTCTAGGTACAATGAAAAGGCCTCAGTGACAGTTCTAGGGTAAACAGATGGTTAGAGCTTGCAAATAAAACCTCAAAGGGACAGGGTATGAGAAAGACCAACTTGGAGTTGTTAGTGTCATATTTCAAGCATACCATGAACACGTCCAATAATTTCTTCTGGTTCCTGGAAACGAACTCTTCTCCCTACTTTTTGCTTCTGGCTGAGAGCTTTGTTCACGGACGATCTTTTCCTCAATATGGAAGGAGGGCTTTTGGTGTAGTGAGTCTAAAAAGATAAACAGTATCTATATCTATCTATGCACACATGCACACAGACGACCAGAGCTACATTGAATTATTGAACCCATCTTTTTACTGGGGCAAAACGTCTGTTTCTGAGGGGGCGGCACTCCTCAACTTCCCACTTATGGGAAAGGTTTTGTCACTATTTGGGTATGCTGCTTCAGCACCAATCCGCTCTCTTACAATCACAGGATTGCAGAGTTGGAAGGGACCTTGAGGATCATCTAGTCCAGGCCCTCAAGCTGTTTTGGGACTACAATTCTCATCATCCCTGACCACTGGTCCTGTTAACTAGGGATGATGGGAGTTGTAGTCCCAAAAGAGTTTTGCCATGCCTGATCTAGTCCAACTGAATATGCAGCTGTCCTATACGGGGATAGAACCTGCAACCTTGGCATTATCGGCGCCACGCTCTAACCAACTGAGCTATCTTCTTAGTTAAACATTTTTTCGCATTCATTCTGTGATCCCAGCCATTAAGGGATGGCGTAATGAATATGATGACCAGACAGCCAATGAGTATGGAGCATGTGGTGTCATCTCGTGAGGGCATATAAAATACTGGTACTTTGCTCTCATCCTCAATGGTGGGGGGAGAATTCATGCATATATTATTATTATATGTTGTCTCAGCAGTAGGCGAACACATTCTTCCCGCTGCCCACCAAACACTTTCATGCCCCCCATGAAACATTGCCATGGGTGGCTATTTCTGGGGAGCGGGGATGACCAAAATCATGAACCTCAACCCCATGTTTCAGCTGAGCTCCAACGGCAACCTCGCTTTCACCAATGGATACATAAACACCCAAACCCATCCAAGACAAAAGAAGAACCTGCTGGACCAGGCCAATGGCCCATCTAGTCCAGCATCCTGTTCTCACAGTGGCCGACCAGATGCCTATGAGAAGTCAAAAAGCAGGACCTGATTGCAACATCACTCTCCCCACTTGGGATTCCCAGAAGCTGGCATTCAGAGGCATGCTGCCCCTGACAGTGGGGGCAGAACATAGCCATTGTGCCTAGTAGCCTAGGCCTCTTTTTTCTAGTGAGTGTGGAGGATGAGAAAGAAAAATCTCAGATCTTCTCTGAAAAATGTCCTCTGAGCGATTGCAGCTCAGCTCAAACACAGGAAGCTGCCTTATACAGCTTCGGAGCATCGGCCCATCCAGCTCACTACTGTTTACACTGACTGGCGGCAGCTCTCCGTGGTCTTGGTTAGGGAACATTTCCAGCCCTACCTAGAGATGCCAGAGATTTAACCTGGGGCCTTTTCATACCTGCTAACTGTCCCGTTTTAAGTGGGACATCCCGGAATCAGAGAAGTCAATCCAGGCTTCTGTTTGCATCCCAGAACATCCTGTTGTTTGGTCCAAAAGATGCTCACTCTGGGGCGAGTTAGCAGGGTCAGGCCAGAGCACCAGACCAGAAGGCGCTCTGGCGCAATCCTGATGACCCTTCTGACTCATGCCAGAGTGGCAAACCTGAAGGTGCTCCGGCACTGACAAAAATGTTGCAGGGTATGCCTTTTGCATGCAAAACAAGTGTTCTCCCACTGAGTGTGGGCACTTACTCTGCTTTCAACAGTTCTCTCTCTCTCTCTCTCTCTCTCTCTCTCTCTCTCTCTCTCCCTCTCTCTCTCCCTCCCCCCAATAGAATGATTGCCCTCATTCCTTTGTCTTGGTTTTTCTCTAGGAATTAAAATAGCCCAGGGCTGCCATACTTCTGGATTTCAAAGGCGGAACTGATGTCCGGGGCAATTTCCAAAAGTTGGTGCCTTGTCCTGGATCTTAGACAAGTCAAATTGTGGGTTTTTGTTGTGTGGTTTTTTTATTGCATTTTTGTAAAAGCTCAACAACTTTCGAGGCGCCCTGGTTTTATTTACTTTTTGAAATAAAGCAACCCTAACATAGCCAGAAGACAACCTAGCTGGGAAGGGATTGTATATCTCTCCCATGCCAATATCGTTAAGGCCACATTTTATCTGTTTTACAAATTAGATCCATTATTACAGTAATAAAGCGGGATTTGAACATTAGGATTTCCTACAGATATTTCAGTAAAACTATTGATGGAATTTTAGTTGGGAAAAGGCATGATTTACTGTTGCAGAGGATTTGCTTTAAAAAGTCCTTGGTAAAACTCTGGGGATCTGCCATAATTAAACATACATCTTTCAGTCAAGATGGCTCGGCGATGATTGCTGAAATATGTTTTTTTATTATTATTGTTCCTGCCACGTCAATAGCACATGCAAGAGCTGATTCTTTTGTTTTCCTAGGGCTATTTGTCGACCCCGTTGCCTTTGTGTTCTTCCTAAGACCAGGACGAAAGCCCTATAAAAGCCTTTCAGATATGAAGCCTCTTTATTGCTGGGTGAGATGGAGAAGTCTAATGCTGATCTCGATTACCATAAAACTGCCAAGTTATGAATGCCTCAGGAATAGCTACACGGACAAAATAGTTACTGGGTCACTATAAGCTGCACAACAATGGAAGCTTTGTCCGTCATTTGGGAAGTTTGTGGGCTGCAGCCCCTTTGCAACAATATATATATGTAGTAAAGGTAAAGGTTCCCCGAACCGTTAGGTCCAGTCGCGGACGACTCTGGGGTTGCGGCGCTCATCTTGCTCTATAGGCCGAGGGAGCCTGCATTTGTCCGCAGACAGCTTCCGGGTCACGTGGCCAGCATGACTAAGCCGCTTCTGGCGAACCAGAACAGTGCATGGAAACGCCGTTTACCTTCCCGCCGGAGTGGTACCTATTTATCTACTTGCACTTTGACGTGCTTTCGAACTGCTAGGTTGGCAGGAGCTGGGACCAAACAACGGGAGCTCGCCCCGTCGCAGGGATTCAAACCGCTGATCTTCTGATCGGCAAGCCCTAGGCTCTGTGGTTTAACCCACAGTGCCACCCGCGTCCCTAAGTGCCATTTGCTCATTGTTTCTAGAATGCATACCCTGGAAGTGTCCCAGAAAACCGTGACGTCCTGTTTTTATCACGAGAGAACGGCGGCCTTTTTGGTTGATGTGATCTCGTGTGATTTCGTAGCATGACCCCCCCCCAGCAAGGTTTTCTCGTGTGATTTCGTAGCATGACCCCCCCCCCCCCAGCAATATTTTGGTTGTGGCAATTTCGCAAAATCTCGCGAAATTGCCACAACCAAAATGGCTGCCCTGCTCTTGCAATTAAAAAAATAATGGGGGGGGGGGGGGAGACGGCATCCAGAAAGATGGCGTCCCAGATTTTGACTTCAAAGTGTTGGAGAGTATGAGAAGGTTACTGAAATTTCACATTTCTTCCCTACACCATGAGGTCCCAGGGCAAGTTACAACAATTTAAAACTAAAAATTAAAAACAATGCAAAACTAGCCCATGGTTTGTTACCATTACTAGCACTTTGGACTCAGTTACATTAGTCAAACAACAGTGTTTTGGATGCGTTATAAACATGCAACACCAGATGGCGGTGTAGAGTAAAAAAAAATCTATGCGATTTTACATAATGGTTTTTTCTTTTGTTAACACGATTTAATTTCTGACTCATAGTGTGTGTGTGTTTTTTTTTTTGCTGTGTGTAGATCCACCCCCACATTTAAAAAACAGCTCATGTAACCTGGAAATTCAAATAGGTTCTCCAAGTCCCTAACTCTAGAGCCCCACATCACTGCAACTGAGCCAATCTCTGCCTATTCCTGTCCATGGACATAGTGACAGCAGCACAGGTCCATCTCTTGCCACCAGAGAATGCCCAGTGCTTCTGTGGGCTGGGAACACAATGGTAGCAACAGCTTGGAGAAGTATTCCAAGAATCCACCTTACCTTTCTTTCACAGTGCATTGGAGAATCTGCAGGAATGCCTTCATGCTGCAAAAAATGGACACCTGCGGAACTTCCGAAAGTCCTGGGAACTTTGCTGGTTCATGGCTTCTGCAAGGATTGCATAACTCAGTTAGCACAGATTGGCCAAGTTACTAGTGAGAGGCTCTTCTGCATAAGACCCACCGAAATGAATGCGAGCTGCACAGATGTTGAACCCTGCCCAGAGTAGCTGGGGAAACTCAGCCAGATGGGTGGGGTACAAATAAATTATTATTATTATTATTATTATTATTATTATTATTATTATTATTATCTGCAAAATGAGATGCTTTGGGTGGGTTGTGCACACAAAGTATTCAGGGGAAGAAGCCCTGTAGCTCAGTGGCAGAGCACATGCACTGCACCCGAATGGTCCCAGGCTCTATCTCCAGCATCTCAAGGTATGGCTGGGAAAGACTTCCATATGAAGTCCTGGGAAACCCCTGCCAGTATAGAGAATACTGAGTGAGATAGACCAAGACGGACTCTCTATAAGGCAGCTTCCTAGGTTCTTAGTCAGAACTGGCTTTATGTGGTCCTTGGCAAGGTGGTCTCTGTTGGGCCCTCTCCTACATCAGCTTGGTGGCGGCAGCAGGACGATGCCACGGGACACTGCTCCATCAGGGGCATTCTGGGAAATTAAAAATGGTGGCTTGCAGAATTAGCCATTCAGCACTGCCAGTATGCATGTCACAGGACAGGCAGTGGTATGGGCTGGCCCTATTTTTGTTATATCCCACCTTTCCTTCAAGGAGCTGAAGGTGGTGTTCATGGTTCCTCCCCTCCCCTTGCGATCCTCACCACAACCTTCTCAGGTAGGGTTCTTCTGCATATAGACTCTATATGCCAACAATACCGAACCAGCTAGACCAATGCTCAGAAATCCTAGTCCAACCACTGCAACCACGGGCTATCTAAAACTGCTGGGTACCAGGCCTGCCCAAAGTGCGATTACATGCGATTACAGAGTTTGCAGCAGTTACCTGGGCACTTATGTCCTTCCTGCTCCAGCAAAAACACGCAGCTTCCTCACAGCCACTGCCCCATGGTCACGGAGATGCTCTCAAGCAGACCTGAAGCCATGACAATCAAAAACATTGATGATGGGTATGAAAACCATTAGAGCTCAGCTCCTGGCCGAAGACATTTTGCTGCCATTGGCCATCAGCCTGGCAGTTGAATCTTACTTTGATGTGGACAACAGAACAAAAGAAGACCAATAGAGTCTGCTGGACCAAAGGGCCACCTAGTCCAAGAAAGTGCTGGGTGAGCATTTCTTCATATTTCATGTTTAGAGAGGCACAGAAAAGACTATGAAGAGGGTACCAGTTTGATACGTAACATGGGGGGAATTTGTAGGGTAGGTGCCTGGTTTCGACATCATGTGGAAAGGGGCTCTTGATCAGATGGTATCTGCATGTTGCTCTCTCCTGCAGAATGCACTGATCCATTGGGTATATAAGGGCAAGATGATATTTTTTGATACAAGCTGTATATGTGTATGTTGACTGTTTAAATGAATAGTACGTGAACAGGCACTTACAACGTTTGTTGAGTGAGCGAGAGGTCTTCTCGATCACTGCCAACTCTTCTAAAGAGGAATGTGAATCAACAGAAGCTCACAGTTCCACTCTTGCCCTTTCCAAGGGAGGAAATGGGAAGTCTAACAGTAGACATTGTGTGTGTGTGGATAGATAGATGATGATAGATACAGTGGTGCCCCGCTAGACAAAAATAATTCGTTCTATGAGTGTCTTCGTAGAGCGATTTTTTCGTCTAGCGAAGTACCAATACAAGTAGCGGTTTTTTGCTTAAAAAATCGTCTTGCGAGGCAGCCCCATTGACATTTTCGTCTTGCGGGGCAGCCTTCCGCTAGCGAATGCCATTCGTCTAGTGAGTTTTTCATCTAGCGAGGCATTCGTCTAGCGGGGCACCACTGTAGATGATACATAGATAGATAGAGAGAGGATACATAGATAGATAGATGATAGATATAGATAAAGACAGAGAATGCACATAGGAAAACAGCATAAACAATATGAACTCTTCTTCCCCCCCATTTCCTTCTGCAGGAATAAATACTTGAGACAAGCAAAGTACTTTGTAAATGATGCCTTTGTACGGGTTCATGCAGCCTGGTTCAATTATTCCAAAACCCAGCAATTTTCTCATATCATTGAATCTGGTTTTATTGCAAATAGGGTCATAGAAATAGTCATTCCCAGTGATAATGGACTTAGTTTATCTTAACTATTAACACTTCCAGAGGCTGTGTGCTCCGGCACAGATACAACATTTATGTATATATATGTGTGCAGTTGTGCATATATTAATAATGAAGTAACCTTATCTCGTACAATCTGAAAACAAAATCGTGTAATAGCAGGCAGCAAAGTGTGCTGGTGTAACTGGAAGCCGGTGTATCAGGCTCGCCCAACGGGCTGATAATGAATTAATCAGGAAGGATGCTTCCACTGTTCTGCTAGCTTCCCACGCGTCAACCGATCCTCCGTTCAACGTTCCAGCTCTAATGTTCTGGACGCATTTGGTAAATAATAGGGTATAGCCTCTTTTCGCAGCAAGAGCAAAGGATGGGGTTCCCCTTTGTCAGGTGCAATTATACAGAGCCATGTAAAACAACCACAAACATCATGTCCCATTGCAACCCAATTAAGAGAGGGAGGAAAAACTTTTCTCTGTCCACTTTCTCCGTGCCACACATAATTTTATAGATTTCTACAATGTCACCTCTTATATGCCTTTTCTCCAAACTAAAAAAATCTCAAATGTTGCAACCTTCCTTCATAGGGAACCCTGCCCTTGATCATTTCGATAATAATAATAATAATAATAATAATAATAATAATAATAATAAATATGCTACTCATCTGACTGGGTAGCCCAAGCCACTCTGGGTGACTTCCAATAAATGATGAGACCACAGTTAAACATCAAACATTAAAAATGTTCCTATGCAGGGCTTCCTTCGGATGTCTTATCTACTTGACATCTGGTGGGAGGGCGTTCCACAGGGTGGGTGCCACTACTGAGAAGGCCCTCTGCCTGCTTCCCTGTAACTTGGCTTCTCGCAGTGAGGGAACCGCCAGAAGGCCCTCAGAGCTGGACCCCAGTGTCTGGGCTGAACGATTGGGGTGGAGATGCTCCTTCAGGTATACTGGGCTGAGGCCATTTAGAGCACCTACACTTTCAATTGTGCTCAGAAACATGCTGGCAGCCAATGTAGATATTTTCCAACTCATTAATATCCTGTTTGAAGTGAGCTCGACAGAACTGTACGCAATATTAGCGGGCTGCTACAAAGTTAGTGGTTTGGGCTGTGTGGGAACATCTCTCCAAAGGCAGATATAAAATTAGTTGAACACCCATGGAAGCCGATACAGAAGGAAGGTCCCCCACCACCGCTGCTGCTGCTTTTCATGCAAGGCGATATACAGCGGTACCTCTGGTTACGTACTTAATCCGTTCCGGAGTTCCGTTCTCAACCTGAAACTGTTCTTAACCTGAAGCACCTCTTTAGCTCATGGGACCTTCCTCTCCCGCTGTGCCGCCAGAGCACGATTTCTGTTCTTATCCTGAAGCAAAGTTCTTAACCTGAAGCGTTATTTATGGATTAGCGGAGTATGTAACCAGAAGCGTATGTAACCTGAGGTACCACTGTACCCTTAAGGCTATGTGAGTGTTCTATTCAACTGTACCACATTTCCTTCACAATATGGGATCCTTCTTAAAAAGCATTGGGGGGAAATGGGGTTGCATCCAATACCGTGAATTTGTCATGAACTGCCCTGAGATCTGACAATGAAGGGTGGTATACAAATTTTAATAATAATAATAATAATAAGAAGAAGTAGTGCTAAGTGAAAGTCACTTAGTGGGACACTTGTTGCACCGACAGGAAGTTGTTGCAGAAGGGAATTTACAAGTATTGTACTGGCAGTTGTGTAACAGTTGCACAAGAAGAATGAGCTGTTGAGCACCTATCATCCACTCAACAGCTGTTTGCTATTGGAGGGGGAGATTTTTTTTAAAGCACATTGCATTAAAAATAAACAGCAGGATGGCTGACTTTCAAAGGACGCCCCCCCCCCGCAAATATGTGTTTCTGTCCATTACAAGACTTTGTTTCAAGGTCAAAGCTGAAAGATTGTATGGCGAAGGGCTGTAGCTCAGTGACAGAGCATCTGGTTTGCTTGCAGAAGGTCCCAAATTCTCCAGGTAGAACTGAGAGACACCTCCATGTGAAGCCCTGGAAAGTGCAGCCAGTATTGAGCTAGATGGACCAATGTTCAGCCTCAATATAAGGCAGTTTCTTATTTTACTGAAAGACAAAACTGGGGACACACACACACACACACACACACACACACACACCTGGCTGAGGTTTGTACCTTTTCCTTGCAGGGCAAGGTGTACTCTGAAGTCTCCGGCAGGTGCATCAAACTTTGGAGTCCCGGCTCCCAAACCTTCACGGGAGCCACCGCTGTTCTCCTTTCCCCTTGTGCAAATTCCTTTAAAGCTGTCAAAGATGTAATCAGACGAGGTGATCAAATCCAGTCCTCTTGAGACCTGGAAACAAGATCCAGAGATGAGCCGTTCAGCTGCAGACCGGCCAGGGCTTAAAACACTAAAGTTTCCATTGAAATTAAATGAAGGGACTTGAATTGCTCAGAAAGGGAGAAGGCTTCAGCGAAGACTGGCAGGCCAAAAGACTGGCAGGCCGCTTCTCAGACCAATGAGGGATCTATGCAGCTCATAACGGAATCTGAAAGCAGAACCAAACACTTTGCTGTTGAAGCAGACTTTGCCAACAGAGCGTTTAGCTGTGCGATTTTCCTAGATTTTTTTTTTTTTACTCCTACGGCTGAGTAGTTTTATTGCTGGATCAAATTAAAAGGAGAGGAGGAGGAGGAGGAAGGGCATAAAGTCACAGAGAAATTGATTCTTCTTTTGCTTCATGATGTCTGCAAACACGAAAGCCATAGAAAGTTGCGGTGTGGATTTTGCATGAAAAATGTTGCGTCCTTTTTACTTTCTGCAGGGAAAGGAGGGCTTAGGATATGAGAGACAGACCTAGAGGCAGATCTAGAAGAGGCTGTACTATCCTCAGCTGCATTGGTCTGAGCTAGATGGAGTCTTCTTTATTGGCTTGGGCACAAATAATAGATGTCATTTGGTATTTGCAAGGGGTTGGGCTAGATGACTCTCACGGTCCCTTCCAACTCTACAATTCTATGATGGGCAATAAAGAGTTCTGTTCAGGCATTCACAGGGCATGTGGAAGAATCAAGCATGGAGCGGGCATGGCATGTACAGCCCTGCCCCAACTCATAGCTGGCCCGAGACTTTTTGCTGCCTGAGGCAAAGGACAAGATGGCTCCCCTTCCCATGTTCAGAAAGTGAATGGACTGAGAGCTGACTCACACTGGCAACAAGCTAGCAGCATCCGCCAGCACACCGAAGGGCTGCTGGCTAGTTTATGTCACTCTCATGCTTCTACCTTCCAACAGAGGGCAACATCCAGGGAGGTGCTGCAACCCAGAGGTGGTTGTCTCCCTCTGCCCAATGGTTGCGCCGGACCTGCCTACCCCAATATCCCTGTTCCCACCACAGTGATTCCCCCCCCCTCCACTTGGATGGCTTGAAAAGAGGGTTAAACAAGTTCATGGAGGTAAAGACTGTGTTCTGCCTCCATAGTTGGATGCAGCAATACTTCTGAATACCAATGGCTGGAGACCCCAGGAGGGAAGAGTGCTGCTCTCTGACATGGCATTTGAAAGCTTCCTCCGTTCCTACGATGGAGGCTGAAATCAGCTTTCGGCCTGGGTGGATGTACACAGCAAAAGAGACTGTTTGCCTTTAGCCAGGGGAAAAAAATTCAATTTGGCCAGGGAAATAAATTTCCAGTTCTGCATCTAGTTGTCAAGAAGCAGCTGTTTCTTTGAGAAGGGGTGGATGTTGTTTCAGGAACTGCAGGTCTGTTACTTCTCTGCTCAGCCTGTACATTTTGGGGACGGAGGAGGCAGTTTCTCTGACTGGTGGCACAATCAAAGTAGGTCTTTGGGACAGAAGCCCAGGGCCTTGCTCAGCCACAGGAGCAGGAGAAGCCCAGATGCAGTGGCTCTGGCTTACAATGTTTTTAAGTATGTGAAGCAATATCATCTAAAAAAGGGACTCCACCATAAAATTACAACTGGATGTGTAGAATATCTTTCCATCAGTAGGCTAGTTTCCACACACATTCACCTCTGCCCTCTAGCCTCCAGCCTGGTGATAGCAGGCTGATTGGCATTGTGGTCTAAACCACACTGAGCCTCTTGGGCTTGCCAATTGGAAGCTCGGCGGTTCGAATCCCCACGATGGAATGAGCTCCCGTTGCTCTGTCCTAGCTCCTGCCAACCTAGCATTTCAAAAGCACACCAGTGCAAGTAGATAAATAGGTACCACTGTGGTGGGAAGGTAAACGGCGTTTCCGTGCGCTCTGGTTTCCGTCACGGTGTTCCGTTGTGCCAGGAGCAGTTTAGTCATGCTGGCCACATGCAGGGCCGGTGCTAGGGTGTTTTGCGCCCTAGGCGAGATCCCCTTCTGGCGCCTCCCCCCCGCCAATTCCTAACACCGGCCCTGCGGAGAAGCCCGATTTTGGGCTGCTCCCCCCTCCCCCGCCACTCTGTCGCTGGCGGAGGGGTGGGAAGGTGAGAACGACCACTTTTTTGTTGTTGTTTGCTTTTGAAATGTTAGAACCTGAGCAGCCTCGACCTATCAGCGCTCGGTGCCGTTTCAGCTCCAAACGAGCGGCGTCTCCATGAGCATTTTTAAAAAATGTTCCATCTCTCAGCAAGGGCAGGCTCTGAAAAGGGGCAGCGGGGGGTGAAAACAAGAGGCAGGCTGTTCCAGAAAGGTGTCCGACTGCTCCTCCCTCCCTGCCTTCTTCCTTGGAACCGGGTTTCCCCTAAACGTATACTGAGCCTGAGCAGGCTGTTCCCGGGGACTTTCCAGACATGTGTCTGTGGTCATTCTCACCTGCTCGAGTTTCTGCCACGGCCCAGAGAAGGAAAAGCCCCCAAGAGCAGGACCACCACCGGCTGGAGGAGGAAGAGGAAGAGTGGCCCACATGATGCAAAAAGCTGTCTGTGGACAAACGCCGGCTCCCTTGGCCTGAAAGTGAGATGAGTGCCGCAACCCCATTGGCTGGACTTAACCATCCAGGGGTCCTTTACTCCCCTCTTTTTTTTACCTTGGCAGAAGTAACTGGACCACAACTATCTTGCCCTTGAAACAATTCCAGCTGGTCCAGTCATGGACTGCCCAGGTGTGTGCAGGGCTGCAAGGATGAACCTTGGAGAAGATTGTGACCTTGCAGAAAAAATACTGCCCAAGGTTGCAACACTGCAACCTCCTTGCACAAGACACTGCCTTGACTCCTGACTCCAACCCCTGCGTCAGTTGGTACTAGGCCAAGAACTTGAACTCTAAATCCTCTCTCCTTAAGACCAACATTCAACTTGGATTGAAAGAGGGTTTGTTTGTTTTTTGCCACCAACACACTCAATCAACATAATGTTCTGTTTTCAACTCTGCTCAGGGAAGGGCTGCAGCCTCGCAGCAAAGGATCTGTGTTTCATGAAGAAGGTCTCACTTATAATCCCCTAGATTCTAACAACAAATTCAGAACAAATCTCATCGAAAGGAGAACCCCCTCAGTGCATATCTCTAGCATACCTTTTTTTTTTTAATGTTCAGCACAGCAGAAACATAAGGAGAAGAGTCAGATTACTGGACGTTTCTAGAAAGTCACTTACTTTCCGGAGCTTCCATGGATGATGGTGCCGCTTGCCAGGAGCTCCATCTGCAAATGAGCTACATACAGAGTTTTTCCGCCTGTGTATATTGGAGCAGCATGTTTAACACTCCTGTCATTTGTCCGAAGATCAAGTGAGGGGAAACGTCAGTGCCAAGAAGCAGCAGCAGCAGCAGAACAGCTACAGCCTGTGGAATAGATACAGGCTCCTCTTGACCTATGAAAGCTTTCGTTTGTATCTCTTCGTTTGTATCTCGGTCTCCACTTCCTCCTGTTGCTCTTGAAAACTGAAATACTGTAGACTCATGCTTTTGAACCTGCAGCCCTCGCACCTCAAAAGGTTTTCCTTGTACAGTGGTACCTCGGGTTACAGACGCTTCAGGTTACAGACTCCACTAACCCAGAAATAGTAGCTCGGGTTAAGAACTTTGCTTCAGGATGAGAACAGAAATCGGGCAGTGGCAGTGCGGCAGCAGCGGGAGGCCCCATTAGCTAAAGTGGTACCTCAGGTTAAGAACAGTTTCAGTTTAAGAACAGACCTCCAGAGCAAATTAAGTTCTTAACGTGAGGCATACCACTGTATGTGTTTGCACAGTCAAAAAGTCATCTCTCAGTCAGCTTTAAGGATGCTTTTTCTTCTGGGTCATAAATAAAGTAAAAAGGCATCAAGCTGAAAGCAAGGGTTGGACTGATATTCAGAAAAATTGTGGTTTCCCCAAATTATTACAAAAAACACATATAAATTGAGGACACTTCCAGACAGTATAAATTCAATGCATGCACACACACATGAAGTGTTAAAGGGTGGTTGGAATTCTAGATCTGTGAGGGGTAAACTACATTTCCCAGGATTCTTTGGGGTGGGGAATGTGCTTTGCATGTATGGAGTGTTTGCAACCTAAGTCATTGTTTTGCAGGAAGGAGTCAATCTCAAACTGACAAAGTCACATGGCAAAATTAAAAGTGCTTTTTGGCACTATTGCAGCCCACATCAAGAAAGGAAAGAGAGAAAGAGTTTCTGCGGTAAGGAAAGTGATGGGGAAATGCACTACAGAGCATGGGATAGTGGCTGAAACAACATTGTAGAAACCCCCAAACAAATCAGAATGGATACTTAATAAACAGCCGGTGTCATGTAAATTCTCTGCAAGCAAATCAGGATGAGTGCTTGATAAATAACCAGTCTGGAAGCAACTTTGCTCTCCAGCTCCCAAAAGGCAGGGCCGAACACTATGTACAGTCTCTGAAAGAACCAGCGCTTTTGTCTCAGCTTCTTTAACGCTCTGGCATGTTTATGAACATTCCAGCTGCTCAGCTTTTTCCTTTAAAAAGTCTACAGATGAGGTTTAGGGATAAATGGAGATCAGGGCTAATTCCCTAAAAGGAAAACCACTGCTGGGCTGCTGGGGAAAACATCACCATGATTTATCTAAAGTTAAGCACTACTTTCTAAGCTGCAGTGAACTAGGCTAGAACGACAGAAGGATGAAAGCTGCAACCAGAATGGAGCCACAGAATGGGCGCTCAGCAGTACATAATACAGTAGTATTTCTTAAAATAAATTAGAATTACCTCATCGTCGTCGTCCCCAGGTTAGACATATATTACAGCAGGGTGGGAAACTGCACGTTTGTTACATCTTTGATCTGCCAATGGGATTGGTTCCTGAATCAAGCTTGCTGTGGAACAGATGATTGAGGTGGTAGAAGATTTTGCTTCCTTGTGGTCCACCAATACCAGCAACCTCTCCATTGGCGCTGTACTGGACAAGCAAATTGGCAAGGCAGCTACAGCAATGGCTCACTTCTCCAGAAGGGTGTGGGAGAATGTGATGCTCACATCTAATACCAAGATGAAGATAGGAGTATAGCATCTAGATCAAGGGAAGTAATAGTACCACTGTATTCCGCTCTGGTCAGACCTCACCTGGAATACTGTGTCCAGTTCTGGGCACCACAGTTCAAGAAGGATACTGACAAGCTGGAACGTGTCCAGAGGAGGGTAACCAAAATGGTCAAAGGCCTGGAAACGATGCCTTATGAGGAACGGCTTAGGGAGCTGGGTATGTTTAGCCTGGAGAAGAGAAGGTTAAGGGGTGATATGATAGCCATGTTCAAATATATCAAAGGATGTCATATAGAGGAGGGAGAAAGGTTGTTTTCTGCTGCTCCAGAGAAGCGGACACAGGGCAATGGATTCAAACTACAAGAAAGAAGATTCCACCTAAACATTAGGAAGAACTTCCTGACAGTAAGAGCTGTTCGGCAGTGGAATTTGCTGCCAAGGAGTGTGGTGGAGTCTCTTTCTCTGGAGGTCTTTAAGCAAAGACTTGACAGCCATCTGTCAAGAATGCTTTGATGGTGTTTCCTGCTTGGCAGGGGGTTGGACTGGATGGCCCTTGTGGTCTCTTCCAACTCTATGATTCTATGAAATGTGTCCTCTTTTTTGCTCTTCAACATATGGCAACCTTACCCATGCACCCTATGCTGCCTGAGTAGAACTCTCAAATACTCAGAAAAGAGGGCCACCCATCAAGGCAACTTTTAGGGCGTGGAAGATGTCACCTTCTATCTGCAAGCATGCATCCACCATGTTTATGACATTTTCAGCAAGAAAGCAAAAACCTTTGCTTGTCAGTGTTTAAATTTTATTTCAGATGTGAGAGTTTCGAAATGTAGCTTTAAAGCAAAAACGCAACCTGAGATTTTCAGATTTCTTTCCTTCAGCCCAGCTCCACAATTTAATGTTCTGTGGAGTTGAAGATGCTGCAGAAGAGCCAACAGATGGAACCCTGGATTCTATGATTCTATGATCCACCAGGCTTGCGTGCTGAGTCGCGAGTAACTAACTTGCCATCAGGAGCAATGCCTGAACGCCTTCCACATGCACTGCACCAGGAAGATTTTGGGCATCACATGGCAAGACAGAATTCCAAGCAAAGATGTGCTCTCCCAAGCCCACATTCCCAGCATGTTCACACTCCTGTCTCAGCAACGTTTATGCTGGCTTGGTCATGTCCACAGAATGGAAGATGAAAGGATCGCCACTCACAAGTTTCCCGGTTCCAGGCTATTTTTTGTTGGTGGGCAAGTGAGATGGCAACACTGGTCCTGAACATAACAAGAGTCTGCTGGTTCAGGCCAATGGTCCATCTGGTCCACCATTCTGTTCTCGCGGTGGCCAACCAGATCATGCATATGGGAAACCCACAAGCATGTTTAGAAAGCCTCCCACCCGCTCTTGAAGTTCCTGTCAGGCGCCTCTGCACATCACAGTTCCTCCATCTCATGCACAAGTTTTGCAAATTGATGTTCCGTTGCTTATTTAGAAGACAATCCCATCCAATCAACCTTTTGACAGCTGTAGCAGGTGCTGATGGGTAATCAGCAGTTTTCAGCTCGCTTGGCATGTTCCCAGGGCAGTGGGCACCTGCTGATTTCGTCAGAAGTACACCAGTCCTGGTGGCAATTTGCCCATGTTTTTTTCCCCTCAGTTAATAAACACAAAACAGCAGGGGGCCAGGGGGCTGTGAGCAGAGATAGCGGCGTGCTTAACGTAGGGGGTCTGTTCCTATTGTTCACTGGGAGAAATGGAAGCTCAAATTCTATCAGACCCAGGCAGAAATGGCTACATTGAAAACTTTATTTTTTTAAAAAACAAACAGATTCCACGCGGGTCTTCTCTGTGTAGTGTAAATTGTACTGTGCTGCTGTTTGTTGATATGGAGCATATGATAAGTAATGTGGGGATCTGCCTGGTAGAGAGTAGCTATTTATGTGAACAGCAGGACGGGAAATTAGAAGGGCATATCTGAGCCTCAAAAACAGAATGTGTCCATTAGGATGAGCATTTGGCTTTTCTCTCCTTGGACATCTCTCCACTCCCTCACCGTATGGACGGAAAACAGTAAAAGTGTCTAAGAGTCCACACCAACACTGGACTGGTTCAGTTCAGTTCTCTCCATTTCTCTTTTTTCCCCAAGCTCAAATTCAGTTTTCAACATTTACACAGCAAAATCTTCATGGAAATGCACCAGCATTTTAGTGTGAATTTCTCCTAATAAATACAACTTTGCATGCAGTTTCGAATATCGAACACATTTTTTTGTTTTGCATGTAATGCGTTTCGCACGTTATTTTCACTAACATATTCATTTCTAGGCACACTTTCTCTTGTGCCTTTTTTTTGTAAACATTGCTTGACTGGAGAACTGCTTCACAAAATTTGGGTAGGTGCAAATTTTGACAGACAGCAGTGTTTTGTTTATTTATTTATTTTTATAAAGATTTTATTATTTTCCATTAAAACAAAGAAAAACATAGCATAGACATACACATAAACACCATAAAAAACACAATACATAAACACAATAAAAACAATAACAATATAAGCGAACGTAAAGAAAAACATATACTAACCTTAACCAACACTTATCTTTGTAATTTACTTATTGCATTCTTCTCTATTCAGGGGACTTCCCCTGTTCCCTCCACTGTCTTCCAAATCATATATATGTCATAGGTAGCTTTATATCTTATTCCATTAACATTTACCATATTTCTTGATGCACTTAGCTTTACTTAATCAAATATAGATCATAACTTAAACATAAAAATCTTAAGATACTTTTTTTAAGCATTGAATCATTCATACAAAAAATTTCTTCTAACCAGTTTTTACTAACATAACCCTGCTAAAGCCAATCTTCTGCTTAATTCTGCTCAAATGTTCAATTTTACAGATTTAACTAAATAGTCTTTAAATTTTTTCCAATCCTGCGACACCTTCTCCTCCCTCTGGTCTCGGATTCTGGCGGTCAGTTCTGCGAGTTCCATGTAGTCCATCAGCTTCATCTGCCATTCTTCCACTGTTGGGATAGCAGTGTTTTGTTTAACCTCTTGTGGAAAGTGTGAATTTAATGGATTTATCTTTTAAATGCAAACTGAATCCAAATTATTTATCTCTAAAGGTAAAGGGACCCCTGACCATTAGGTCGTGGATGACTCTGGGGTTGTGGCGCTCATCTCACTTTACTGGCTGAGGGAGCCAGCATACAGCCACAGTCATGTGGCCAGCATGACTAAGCCGCTTCTGGTGAACCAGAGCAGCGCACGAAAATGCCATTTACCTTCCCACCGGAGCGGTACCTATTTATCTACTTGCACTTTGACGTGCTTTCAAACTGCTAGGTTGGCAGGAGCTGAAACCAAGCAACGGGAGCTCACCCCGTCGCAGGGATTCGAACCGCTGACCTTCTGATCGGCAAGCCCTAGGCTCTGTGGTTTAACCCACAGCGCCACCCGTGTCCCTATCATTTATCTGTACCAGTAGCTAAACAGCATGCAGATGTGCTAACATTATGACTTGTAGAAGAACTTGGGAAGTGGGCAGACACAAATCTGAGTGTTCCTTAAACTGGGGGCAGATATTCTTCCTCTCTCATAAAATGAGAAGTTGATGACACCCAATGAAGCTGAACATTGGAAGATTCAGGATTGACAAAACAAAGCTAATCTCCATGTAACAAATTCATGATTGAGGCTGTTTGGTTATGTGGCGGCACTCGCTTCTGAGCATCGGAAATAGAGGAAGTGATTATTCCATTGTGGATTGTTTAACTGCAAATCATGTCCAGGCACTTGTAGAAACACAACAACGATGTCTTGGCCTCTGTATTCCCTCGTCTGGGCACCAGGGAAAACATTTGCTATTCCCCCTCCCTGGGTGGACATCCCCCCATTCCCTGCCGCAGAGATTCAGGGCTCTCATAAACCTATGAGCTCTGTGGCATTTACTGGAAAATAAAAACCACTGGAAGATGGTTAATTTTTTTACGGCAATTGCTCGGGCCTCTAAGGCTTCCACCGTATATATTTTCCTGTCAGGGTTTAGGAGTTTAATGACCATCTTTGCTGGGGTGTTTGAGCCATGAGCGGTCCCTGGGGTCACTGCGCCTTGCTGGCTGTGACCATCACACATTGCAATGACTTATAAAAAGTCCCTTTCCACCCAGCCCTGTCCCTTTGATTGCTTCCCCTATCTAAGTAATTTCTGCGCCTGCCATGCACTACTAATGGGTAGGGAGGAGGTCCGTGACTGTGATGGGAGGCAGAGTTGTCCATTAGAGGCAACTTGTCTGTTAGGATCTGTCACTCAGGTGGAAAAGGGCAGGAGACCCCTGACTTCCAAAACACGCCTCATTTGCTTGGCTTCCAAACAGTGAAAGCAGGACCTAATGATCACAGTGGCAGAAATCCCCCCCCCCTCTCACTCTCTCCGCTTCACCTCTCGGACAGAGAGATGCTGCTTGATTGACCGTGCAGAGAAGATGTCTTTGTGTATCCAACAGTGTTTAATTTCTGACTTTTGTTTTCAAAAGGATGGCTGTTGATGTGACCTTGTCAAAAACGGTTTGCGAAGCCAAGGAAGAAGCGAAGCCTCAACTCCCCTTACCGGGGGCTGATTGTAACTGCAACGATGTGACTTACCTGTTTCGGATGGATATGATTTCGAAACCGTACGAGTCTAAATTTGGAAATGTCAGCAGCGTGGCTAGGGGTGGGGGAGGGGAGAGGAATTTGATTCGGTTTATGTTTAAAGGCGCATCTGCATAATTTGCACTTTCCAACACTGTGCACAAACTGAAACACAGCCATCCTTCAAAATGTGAATCTTGCAATGCTGTTCTTCAACAAACTAATGTGTGCAAAAATGCATATAATAGTGTGCATACAAATTTGTATATTGGTGAAAACTGTATACAAAATTGCATTATATTGGGGAAGTTAGCTTTTCAAAACACATGTACATTAGGCAATATTGCATGCAAATATGTATATTAGGAGAGATCTGCACTAAAATGCTAGTGAATTTTTCATGAAGCCACTCGCATAGAATCATAGAGTAATTCGAAGGGACCACAAGGATCATCTAGTCCAATCTTCTGCAACACAGGAATATTTCACCCCAAGTGGGGCTTGAACTCATGACCCTCAGATTAAGAGCTCTGTCGTGCTCTTCCAGCTAAGCTATCCATAGCTCCCTCAATGAACTCATATAGGTTTGCAAGACAGGACTTACCTTCTGTGAGATAAATTTGGTGAAACCACTACAGGATTTCTGTGTTAGGCTAGAGTCACTGGAATTCTGCTACCCTAGGAAATTGCCTAGATCATTGGTTCTCCAGGCCTTGCACCCCGATGCACTGCAAACTTGGTGATGGAGAGGCAGGAAGGAGGGAAAACGAAAACCTTTCCCCTCTCTCTGTGCTGTTGGTGCTTCTACTGCAGCAGCTGTCCCACTACCCTCCACATGTTGAGGGCTGAAGGTCTGCAGTTGCTCCACTGAGTGCCCCCTCCAGTAGACCCGTGGAGGATGGTGACAAGGCAGAGAGAGGCATTTTCAGTGGTGGTCCCTCATTCATGGAAAACTCTCCCCAAGAAGACTCACCTGGCAACCAACATTAACATCTTTCCAGCCCTAGGCGAAGACTTTCCTTTTCTCCCAGGCAATGTTCTGGCTAGTCTCGGAGGCAAATTTAGAGGAGTGTCACCAATTCAGTCACACTAGGCATGGAGCCTCAGGGGCACTGCCAGTGACACCACAACTATTATTATTTAGAATGGAGTGCGAGAGGCAGAGGGGTGCAAATTTTTGGCATTGCACAGGGCACAGATGATATTTGAGACCCCAAGATCCGCCACTGGCTATTTTTCATTTCTGCACCTCGGTGGCTATTTGAACATAAGAGGAACCTGCTGGATCAAAGCCATTGGCCCATCTAGTCCAGCATCCTGTTCTCACAGTGGCCGACCAGATGCCTATGGGAAGTTTGCAAGCAGGACCCGGGTGCAACAACACTCTTCCCCCCTCCAGCAGTTTCCAGCAATGAGTATTCAGAAGCATACGGCCTCTGACTGTGGAAGCAGAGCTCTCATGGCTGGCAACCATTGATAGCAGCCTTTACCTGCAAGAATTTGCCAAATCCCTTTTGTGTGAGTGTCTCGTCCTCCTTTAAATCCACCCAGGTTAGTGGCCATCACTGACTCCTGCAGCAATGGGTTTCAGACTTTTGTGTTGTGGTGTTTTGTGGTGGTGCGTTGGCAGGGAGGTGCAGGAGTCCTCTGGCCGCCACCACCAACTTTTACCACTATAGGTGCAGAAGTTCTGTGATCTTTACCATCTGGCCATCTACTAATCCCATTGAAGGTGAGAGGACAGGAATAGATGGGAAGGTAAAGTTGAGAATTCTCCTTTGGCTGGGCTTTCGATCTCACCCGGAGAAGAATTTGGGACCTTTCAAAGCTTCCCTCTAATTCAGGTGGTTTTTGAAAGATCCCTAAAGCTCTCATTGAGCCTGGCTGAGGAGAATGGTAACGGCATCTCCTGTTCTGTAAGATGCCCATCATTTCATTACCGCGTCAACAATGAAAAACTACACCCAAGCGCCGGGGGAGAACAGTGGAGGCGGTGAGACTGCCAAGCCATTGCAATTCTAAAAGTGAAAAGGTATTAAAAGCTGTTGATGCAAAGGGGCAAAGCAGAGTGGGGAAGAGGTTGAATGAATTTGAGTGCTGGCTTCTCTGGTGACTATTTCACTCCATTTGCTATAAAACCTGGTAAAACGAATTGGGTAATTGATGTAATTACAGCCCCCCCCCTTTTAATCCAATATCTTAGCATAGTCAAGTTGCTATTTTATAAGCAGCTGATAAAAGGCAACCGCTGTGCCTTCTGATCTGCCTTAATCAGGATGATGGAGATAAGAGAGGCAACCCATATAAATGGGCCCCACCCTGCTGCATTCCACATTGGGGTGGGGGACCCATTTACAATCCTCAGGACTCGGTTAAATTTTATTTACTAAGCATGTTCTCCCCTTGCCGCAGTTATTTCCCAGTGACCCTAATAGTGTAATGGATTTTAATGCTTCCCATTGATGTGATTTTGGTCTACGAATCCCATTGCAATGAATGGCGGTCAGGCAGTTCCTTCTTGCATTCCTAGCAACAGGGTTTCCACAGAAGTTCTTTGTGCATGGTGCCCTTTGGTTCTTGGCTAAGCCTGGCCCCAAACTGCTCACAGGAATGGTCTGCAAAACTTTCAGCGGTGCTGAAAAATTTGGGCACACATTCTGAATACTTCTCCCCCCCCCCTTCCCAAAATTCAGCTGCTTTTCATTGCTTTCCGTTTGCTCTTACTCTGAATTGATTTAGCGACACAATCACACAGCCAAATCTAATTCCCTATGTACCGTCACCATATAATTCTATTTATGACACAACCCCTTACTGGCTTTCCCAATATTACTCTCACTGTCAATTGCCCTCATTTACCAAGAGTGATATCATTATATCATTATATAGTCAAATCTGTTGGGTTAGACGGCACCACTTCCTCCTCCTTCATCCCAGCAGCACTTGCAGAAATAAACTCCTCCCCTTCCACTTCCAGCATCCCATCCCTCCGTCACCATGGCAACCTACTTCTTAAGACCATTTCAAAAGGCATTTTTCGCTTGTTGCTTATATCAGGCCAATGCGAATCCTACCCTACAAGCTACTGGGCAGAGGGTCTTATG
This sequence comes from Lacerta agilis, assembly GCF_009819535.1. NCBI lineage: Eukaryota > Metazoa > Chordata > Lepidosauria > Squamata > Lacertidae > Lacerta > Lacerta agilis. The sequence continues at coordinate 12,133,455 of NC_046312.1, forward strand.
CTTTGCCAGTGGCTTGCCATTATCAAAAAACCCAGGCCCTTCTCATTCTTTTGTTTCTCCAAGACCCACACCATAGCCTCCAACGCTCCTCAGATGAAGATAGGGAGATTCTATTCCACATCAGCATCACTGCATGAGCATTTCCTCCAGGTTGAGTTATTAGAGGAAGTACGCAAAACTGCAGCATTTTAAGCACAGGAATCATTAACAGGTAGGTAGCCATGTTGGTCTGCCATAGACAAAACAAACAAACAAACAAAAAAATCCTTCCAGTAGCACCTTAGAGACCAACTAAGAAGAAACCAGCCCTGAGTGCTCACTAGAAGGACAGATCCTGAAGTTGAGGCTCCAGTACTTTGGCCACCTCATGAGAAGGGAAGACTGCCTGGAAAAGACCCTGATGTTGGGAAAGATGGAGGGCACAAGGAGAAGGGGACGACAGAGGATGAGATGGTTGGACAGTGTTCTCGAAGCTGCTAACATGAGTTTGGCCAAACTGCGAGAGGCAGTGAAGGATAGGCGTGCCTGGCGTGCTCTGGTCCATGCTGTGTAGGTTTGTCATTGCTTTTCTCCCAAGAAGCAGGTGTCTTCTAATTTCATGACTGCTGTCACCATCTGCAGTGATCATGGAACCCAAGAAAGTGAAATCCTACTACAGCGGAGAAACTGCTGCTTGCCTCTCCACCACCCCCACCTCCCGCTAAAGCAGGCTTTGGTGGGGTGGGCTGGGGGGGCGCCAGAAGGTTGTCTCGCCTAGGGCGCAAGAAGCCTTAGCACCGGTCCTGCATAGGGTTTGGCCTGTTTGTCCAATATAGAGAGCTGAGGGGCACTGTTGGCATTTGATTGCATATACAATGTTAGAAGATGAGCAATTAAATAGTCCTGAGATGGTACGTTTGATGTTTAAATTCATGTATTGCATTTAGGGGAGCTGGAGGGGGAACCCCCCCAATCAATAAATACAACAAACTAGCAGTGATGTTGGTATAGAATAGAATGTCCTTATTTTCATATGAGGAATGTTGGGGGATATGCCATCCTCGGTGAGTGGCTTCATTAGGAAGCTAGCCTGTATTTTCCCAGCCCTCGCTAAATTCATGAATATATGAGTTTTCTCAAATTCTAACCCTTCACTGAATGTAGAGGTTATGGGGCCTGCCCCCCCCCCCAGCATAATAATACAATTGAAAGAAAGAAGTATTTTGGGCACTGTTTTTTTTATTTTAAAGAGAATATTTGGCACTTTTCTTCTCAGCACGATTTGCCAGCCTCTGTAGTTCTTTGACAGGTAAATTATCCTGTGCGTTGGGTAAGGATGTTTCCTCCCACCCACCTGACAGATAACCAAATTCCCATTACATGGCCCTCTAATTGAAGCATCAGGTCAGGGAAGTCTTTAATAAAAATATCCAAATGGGTGGTTATTTCCTATCTGGGATGATGGATGCTTTGAAGGCATTAGGGAACCACCAACTTCTGACCGTGTAATGACACAAGAAATATAGGCAGTAGCTTTACAAGTCCCTGGTTCAATCACTGCAGCCTTGGAAAGCAGGCAAAGGGAAAACACAGCAGTAAATTTACCCATGGCTTTCTAACCCCTGGGATTGAGTGCCAAGACATCATTTAAAGGGTAAAGACATTTGAGCCCCAAACTTGAACAGGAAGGAATAGACCTGGTGATGACCTACAAAGCCCCCAAGGAGCCTCGGCCCAATATATCCAGGGGCAGATTCCATGTTAACTCAACTAAGGATCATCTTCCTGTGCTTACAACATGACATGTGACCTATACATTGAGACTCAAAGGGTCAGGATGTCTCTCTCTATAATAAAAATGGAAGACTGTCATCAGATGACGCTCATTGCAGGATTTGTAGAGCATCAGTATGAATGAACACATTAAATTGGCACAGACCAGGAACAGGGTCATCTGTACTCCCCTACTTTAGCTGAGGTCTGACTGAGGCTGATGTGAGTGTAATCCAAAACATTTAGGGCCAGATACAACTAACTGGTCCTCCTAGAGGAAACCTACACAAGGACTTCTGCAAGTGCAACGGCACTTCCCTCCTCTTCTCCCTGATGCTCCCCATTGGCTTGAAGGGGGATTGGGAGAACCTTCAGGACAGCATGCAGAGGGCGTGAGATATGGGTTTCTTTCCATCACTGCGATCAGAAATGCTTGCACAGATGGAACGATCTCCTAAGTGATCCGTTGAGTTCTTCCCAGTTGGTTCCATTCAACTATACCCTGCTCAAAGTGACCCATTAAATCAAGGAACTTATATTTGTCAGCTTCAGTGGGCCTACTCTGAGCAGGACCTGCATCAAATGCCACCCCTTGAGGGCTCCAGTTTTCAGAATGCTGCTCAAGTGACTTGCACACATCCAATTAAAGGTGTTTTCTGGAAGGTGTGTCAGACCTTTTATTTTGGTAGTCTGAATCTGAATCAGTGTTCTTGGAAGTATCTTGGAAGATACTGTACTATCATTCAGCTAACAACCTAGGAAAAGATAAAAATGAAACTGAAAAAACAGTATGCTAATTGCATACTAGGCTAAGTTCAAGGTATTGGTTTTGCTGTATAAAGCCCTATATAGCTTGGGACCAGGATACCCAAACATTGTCTCACCCAGTTGATCACTACACTCTGCAGGTATGGGCCTCCTGCAGAGTCCGTCTTATCAGAAGGTTTGTTCCATATACAGTGGTACAAATTTTTTCGTCTAGCGGGTTTTTCGTCTAGCGAAGCAGCAATGACAGCCGCGCTTTCGCTAGACGAAAAAAAAAGACCAAAAAAAATCGTCTTGTGAGGCAGCCCCATAGACTTTTTCGTCTAGCGGGGCAGCCTCCCGCTAGACGAATGCCTTCGTCTAGCGAGTTTTTCGTCTAGTGAGGCATTCGTCTAGTGGGGCACCACTGTAGTGTAGGAATTGGGTATTTAGTGTTGTGTCACCAGCCCTTTGGAACTCCCTCCTCCTGAATATTAGACAGGCACTGCTTATGGAAGCCCTTTGAGCTGAGATCTTCTCCAGTCTATACCTGCACTGGAATTGTCTTAAAATACGTTTTAAGGATATATTTTGTTGTCATATCACTTTTTTCTGCCCCGGGCTCCTTTAGGAGGAAAGGTGGAATATAAATTTAAATCACCCTATCTATCTATCTATCTATCTATCTATCTATCTATCTATCTAATCATCTCTCTCTCTCTCTCTCTCTCTCTCTCTCTCTCTCTCTCTCTCTCTCTCTCTCTCTCTCTCCAGTGCTTTTTTCGGGGGAGGGGGCGCATTTTGTGAATCTTTGTACTTTTGTCTGTTTACTGTATTTATTTTTCCCGATTTGAACTATAAAATTGTGATTTTCTTGAGTCAAAATTAGAGTACCCCTAAACATTTTTTTAAGAAAAAGCACTCTATCATCTCTCTCTCTCTCTCTCTCTCTCTCTCTCTCTCTCTCTCTCTCTCTCTCTCTCTCTCTCTCTCTCTCCCCCTCTCCCTCTCCCTCTCCCTCTCCCTCTCCCTCTCTCTCTGAAATATCCAATCCTGAAACCAAATATTATTGGAGAAGTATAATCTGCCAGTCCATGCAGCATGGAATCTTCATCAGTGGCCAAGGATGGGTGAATCGGCCATTTCCGGCAGCAAAGGCAACAGATTAATATAGTCAAAGAGTAAGCAAATAAGTAGAGGTTGTTTCTGGGATAAAAACACCTGCTTCCTCCACAAAGAAAGGGTTGCCAGTGTTTTGTCTTCAAAGACGAAATGTCTATCCAGGCCTGTAAGGTGTTCTGCTATGGTGCTTTTCAAGTGAGATGTCCTTAGAGACCGTATTAAAATAACCTAGCCAAGTCCTTACATCTCTGTGTCCTATTGATCTGTCTTTTAGCAAAGCCATAAAAGAAGTTAAATTAATCACAAAGCACACCGAGAGTGGCCATTTTACAGCTTGTACTTATGATAAAATGACTGCGCTATTAAAATGAAATACCAATTTGACGCATTAAAAAGAGAGCTTTGCAGATAAATATTTCCTAGTGCTTCCCATTTGCTGCACTAAGATATTCTTTTGTCTAGGTGCATATTGTGCTTTTCTATTTGTTTTTTTTTTTTTAAAAAAAAATTATATATATGCCATGTTGTGGCGCTTTAACAAGAGGTGTAAAGAACTCAGTTTAAGCTGATTTTCAGCATGGATGGGGAAGCACAGGCCTAAAATGGCCAGTTACGCATGGCCCCAACAGAGTGTGGGATGTAAAACGCAAGAGCAGTCAAACACAACATTGCTAGAGTGGACATAGAAAGGGAACTCTAGGCCAGCCAGTCGGAACTTGCTGTTTCCCCTGGGCTGGGATGGACTTCCTCTGTGTAACTGGAGATGGGTGTGGTCTCACCTGGGCAGGTTAACACAAAACCACAGGGGCGAGACTCCATCTTTCTCTCTTTTGGACCACGCTCTCAAGGAAGAAGCTGCTTTGCTAAGATGCTCCAAGAGAGGACAAAGGAACTGTTTTCCCTTATGGAACAGTCTCCCGAGTAAATGTTACTTTTACTAAGCTTAAGTCTGCCGTCTGGGATCCAATTGTGAACACATGATTTCTCGTGAGTAAATGTTTTATACTTTTATAGAAGACTGTGTAGTGTCTTATTTTGAGAGGGATTAATGGGGGAAATACCAGGACATTTATTACAGAGGTTTTAACAAACCTGAGCAAGCTATCTGCTGCGTGTGTGTATAAAAGGGGAATGAGAACTCTGCTAATTTCTGGGATTTGTAAACACAAGTTGGAATAGGATATCTTAAACAATATATCCTCTCCTGCATCCCAAAACATTCCCACACAGAGGACATGCATTGCCCCCCAAAAGGGCACAGATATGCATACGATTTGCACGTGCTACTCTATTTGTATAGATGCAACTTTAGAAATAATTACTCTAACTTCCCTTCAAACAGAGGACACTTCAAACAGATGACTGTGAATTCATAAAAACATATGAAGAGCCCTACTGGATCAGGCCAATGGCCCATCTAGTCCAGCATCCTGTTCTCACTGTGGCCAACCAGATACCCTCAAACAGAATCCAAGTAGGATTCAAGCCCAAGAAAACTCTCCCCTTCTGTGGTTTCCAGCAACCGGTAAAATTGACTAGAGGACCATTTCTCAGTCTCCCATCTGCAACATGGGCATAAAACAATACTGACGCTGCAAAAGTTACTGAATAAATGTGTGTATTTTTTTTTTCCTTTTTGATACTTCAAAGAGACAATATAAAAGCTAAGCCTTCTGAATATGGTATGGAGAGCATAAAAGCCAGTTTTAAACTGAATGTGCATCCTGGTCAACGAAGAGTTTTTTTCTCTCTCCCATGAACAAATGTGGGACATTCAAAAGAACCATCTAAGCATCACTTGTGAAAATGGCCATTAAAATTATTGTGGTTTCTATTGTGCTTCGGGGCTTATAGCCTTGCTGCTTCAGATTTAATATCCCTTCCCATTATGAGTTAATTGCTACTAAACTGGTATGGCTGTTGTAATAAGTCTAATATGCTTGCATGAAATTCTTTGGGATGTTGCTATTTCACAAAGATGATCATGAGAAGTGCGGAAGGTAACAAGTATGATCAACCATTAGGCTATAGTTGCTATGGATAATAGTCTGCAGAAAGGAGACTGCTGTTTTTATCTGATTAGGAGGGTGGTGCAGACCACCTCATGAGAAGAGAAGACTCCCTGGAAAAGACCCTGATGTTGGGAAAGATGGAGGGCACAAGGAGAAGGGGGCAAGAGAGGATGAGATGGTTGGACAGTGTTCTCGAAGCGACTGGCATGAGTTTGGCCAAACTGTGGGAAGCAGTGGAGGATAGGCATGCCTGGCGTGCTCTGGTCCATGGGGTCATGAAGTCGGACACGACTGAATGACTGAACAACAACAAGCAGCACCAGGGACATTTCAGCTGTTGCCCTAAAGATATAGGCCTTGGTTCATCTGTAAGTGCTCAAGCAGCAAGGACTGACTCTTGTAGCCTTGTAACAGACTCCTCAGTACACCCAGCCTCCCTGTCAGTTTAAGTTGAACCAGTGTCATTTGACCCCTCCATTCCATCCTGGCAGAGGGGTCATGGTGAGCCAGTGTGGTGTAGTGGTTAAGAGCGGTGGACTCGTAATCTGGTGAACTGGGTTTGCTTCCCTGCTCCTCCACATGCAGCTGCTGGGTGACCTTGGGCTAGTCACACTTCTTTGAAGTCTCTCAGCCCCACTCACCTCACAGAGTGTTTGTTGTGGGGGAGGAAGGGAAAGGAGAATGTTAGCCGCTCCTTCGGGTAGTGATAAAGTGGGATATCAAATCCAAACTCCTCCTCCTCCTCCTCCTCCTCCTCCTCCTCCTCCTCCTCCTCCTCCTCCTCCTCCTCCTCTTCTTCTCCTTCTCCTTCTTCTTCTTCTTCTTCTTCTTCTTCTTCTTCTTCTTCTTCTTCTTCTTCTTCTTCCCGCAAAGTTCCTAATGCACATGCTAAAGAAAGGTAGCTGTAGAGATAAAAGAAAGTACCACACTTCTTCATGCAGGTACAATGGTAAAGGACCCCTGGGCAGTTAAGTCCAGTCAAAGGGAAATATGGGGCTGCGGTGCTCATCTCACTTTTCAGGCCGAGGGAGCTGGCCTTTGTCCACAGACAGCTCTCCGGGTCATTTGGCCAGCATGACTTAACCACTTCTGGCGCAATGGAAACCAGAGTGCATGGAAATGCTGTTTACCTTCCCGCCGCAGCGGTACCTATTTATCTACTTTCACTGGCCTGCTTTCGAACTGCTAGGTTGGCAGGAGCTGGGACTGAGCAACGGGAGCTCACCCCATCGTGGGGATTCAAACCACCGACCTTCTGATCGGCAAGCCCAAGAGGCTCGGTCGTTGAGACCGCAGCGCCACCCGCTGCCTACTTCTTCGTGCAGCGCCTAGTCAAACTATGGAACTTGCTCCACCAGGAGGCAGTGACGGCTACCAGTTTGGATGGCTTTAAGAGAGGATTAGACAAGTTCAGGGAAGAGAGGGCTATCACTGGTTCTCCACAGCTGGAGCCAGCAATGTTTCTGAATACTAGTTGCTGGAAACCATGCGATGGAGTACTCCAACCAAACAACGTTTACATAAATGTTTATGTTAGGGGGAAGTGTGCATTGAAATCAGAGTATTGATGAAAAGAGCTTATAAACTTGCATTTATATTCAGGGAACATATGCAGGGAAATTGCATGCGAAAAATGTGCCAGCTAGTCAAAACTGCAGATAAAAAAAGGGATAGCTGTGCGATAAACCCCTCTTGAACTTTCGGGAGGATTACAAAATGCAGAGAGGTGAATTTAAGATGGGGAAAATGAGAAACTGAGCGAACCAAAATGGACAGATCCTTCCAGTGCAGAAGCCTCTGGGTTTTACGTGGCTGGAATGCAGCTTGATGTAAAAAGGTAAGAGTCATACTGTTGCTCCGCCTACTTTTTGCCTCAGCTCCACCCACCACATGCAGGCAGTCCTGGTAAAATTATCCACAAGGGACTGTGGCCCTTGAGCTGAAAAAAATTGTTCTTAACCATTGGGCTAAAGCCCTGGTAGCAATAATACAGGACCAAAACGGAGGCATGACAGATAGCTCGGGACACATCTAGGAGCTCAAGGAACAAAACATGCCATTGGTATTTATTAACATAGCACTGTAAATCAAAGGGGCCTGCATGTCTGCCGTCTTGTCTAAAATTATTGGTTCATTCATCTTAGCCTTATTAAGCCAGCCGCATCTATCAAGGTCACATAAAAGG